>NC_040908.2:136688804-137027554 GCF_004126475.2 Phyllostomus discolor
GTGCATGATTATGGTGTCTCTCCCCTCTGCTGTGATTTCTGCAAGGCAAGGACAGGTGCCAGGCACAGTGCCTGCCACTTAGGGTCTCAAAGAGTATTTGTCAAATGACTAATTGAATGTATTCATAGTATCTGTACAAGTGGGCTTTATTATCAGTCCCATTTTATAGGACACAGAACATTATAAGATAAGCTTTCTTAGGACCTCGGAGACAGGAATTGTAGGGGCTACAAACAGAACCTAAGCTCTTCAAGGACTATGTTACCTCCTCCCTTTTTCATACTGTTACTTTTATGTTATTTAAGAAAAATCACCAGTAGAATTCCTGGGTAATGTCTGTGCTGGTGAAAGAGTCCCTGGAGAATGATTTCCAGTTTTGAGCAATGCACCAGAACCCACTGTATCAAAGGCGGGGATGTTTGGGGGCCTGCCGGGTTGCCATGGTGCCTGACCTATAGAGACGGAGGCCTCCTCTCCTGGCTGTGGTAGAAGCCTGAGTGTGCATATTCATGGTGGGGCCAGCCTGCTAAGGGGGAAGGGAAGGAGGCCAAGCTGGGCAACAGCCCTGCTCCTGCTGTTCAGGGTTTGAGCACCTTGGAGGTGTGGTGGTGTTTCCAAGCAACTGATGGCCTCCATCAGCTCTTCCCAACCAGAGGGGGACCCAGCTTTAAAAAACATAATCAAAAAGCCCTGCTTTTACAAGTAGAAAAAGGAAAATAAAAGGTGTACCTTTAAAGGATACTGTGATAAGCCCTGTTCCTGGGATATTCCCTAATGTGATCTATAAGTCATACAGCCATTTAAGAGCACCTACGACATGCCGGGTGCCATGCTAGATCTACAGGCACTATTGCATTTAATTCCCAGACACCTTTGTGAGATACTAATAATGCTTTTTAATAAGTAACATCTATTGTGTGGAGCAGCCCCGTAAAGAAGCTGTTGTACAGACGAAATAACTGGGGCTTGGAGATCAAATCGGTAACTTGCTTAACTTCCCAAATAGAAGTATCAGAGGTAAGACTTGAACCCAGGTCTTTGACTCCAGAGCTCCTGCTCTGTGCTCCACTTAGTGCTCTCCCTTCGGAGCAGATGATTGTCCTTTACCAGGACCAGGCTCTGCTTTATAGGCAATGTCTCCTGTTATGCAGGGACATGGACTGGAGATCAATCAGAGACAAACTGAAGGCATTTTAGACTAGGGGTTTCTGTAGTCCCATCTCTGGTGTGCTCTTTCTCTTGTCACCTCCTCGGGACTCGGGTCTTCTGTAAAATTCAGCTGAAGCAGGGAAGGGATCCAGTGACTCATTAGGTCTTTTCCTTTATTCAAACATATTTATTGAGCTTCTACTATGTACTGGACCCTTTTCACAGGTACGTGAAACAGATATTTCTACTCTGATAATTTATAATCTAATAGAAGAAATGTAAAGGAGTGAGAGGAGAAGGAAAACAACGCTGCCACCATCATGTGGGTATCCACATGATGGGTATCCACCAGCGTTGTTAGGGGGGTATCGATACATGCTATGAAGAAACCAAAATACAGTAATGTGTCAGAAGATCAGGGTGGGGTGGGGAGGCTAATTCATGTTGGGTGGTCAGGAAACATGTCTCTAGAAAGGTGACTGGAAGGCAAGAAGGAACCAGTCATGTAAGGACTTAGGGACCAACATGCCAGGCAGAGGGAAGACCAAGTGCGGATGCTCTGAGACTGGACCAGCTTGTTGAGGAGGAGGAAGAGAACTGGGAAGAGGGAGGGAAGACATGGGCAGAGCCAGCTCATGGAAGGCCTGGTTGGCTGTGGTAAAGAGTTTGGGCTTCATGTTAATTAGGATGGGAGGCTGTTTGAGAGAGCTGAGCAGGAAATGACACCCTTTGATTTACATTTTTAAAAGGTCACTTGGGCTGCCACATGAAGGATGGATGGCAGGGGGTGGGAGGGAGCTGGAGCTGGAAGGGCAGCCCTGCCTGCAGGAGACGCTGCCCTGTGGTGTAGCAGGCAAAGCCAAGGAAAGCGAGCTTCTGGGCAGGATTGTGCTGACAGAGGGGAGAACAGAGATGTGTGTGATGAAGCCCCTGCCCAAGGGATCTTACAGAGCAGTTTCAAACTCACTTCTTACCCCCAAGGAATAATTATAGAAAATGAAACACAGAGGTGAGCTGTGGGAGCTTGACATGGTCTGCGGGTACAGATGTTAGAGAAGAGAATGAGGCAGGGGGTCTTCCCTTCCAGGCCACTAACCTACTTTCTGCCTCTTTTCTGGTTGTACATCCTACTGATGGTTTAGTGGCAGACTCGGCACCTGTGTGCCAGCCATCTGGCTCTTGCCCAGTCTGCAAGCCCAGCCAGGTTAAGAGCATCTGGAGAAGGCAGCCTCATGGTCAGAGGAGGCCCTCAAGTGGCCTCTGGGTCAGGTGCCCATAGCTGCCATCCAAGGAGTGGTTCATGCCCTGCTTCTGGTGCATGTGGACAGAAGTTCAGCCTAGTGACAGCCACACTGCAGCAGGGAACAGGCAGCGCTTGTGCTAGAGAGCAAGGGGGGGTGCAAAGGTAACTAGCCAGCTGTGGCTGCTCCCAGAGCCCCTTCTGTGGATGTCTGGTCTGAATGGAGAGGAAGCATTAGGTGAGGGAATCCTCACCTTAGGTGCACAGAATTCACAAAAGTCTTCTTGTACCAAAGCCACATATTTGTGTGAAATATGATAACACTTAGCCCTACACATGCCCCTGAACTCTGCCCAGGAACATTCTATGGTTCTGTGCTTCCCATAGACAAGACTTAGGTTGCACCTGCTAAGTATTAAGTACTATTCTAAGTGCTTTATCTTTACCTGTTTCATCTTTACAATGGCTCTTCAAGGTAGAGTCTATTATCACCATTGATTTATAAAGCAGGAAATCAAGGTACAGAGAGATTAAGATGTCCAAGTCTTGCAGCTAAGAGGTAAAGTCAGGATTTGAACCCAAGAAATCTGGCTCCTCATCCCCCATGTTTAACCAGTTCTCTATACACAGTCAGTAAAGAATAGAGCCCATAGTCCTCTCCTGGCACACTGTGGTCTTTGGTCTATCATGCCTCCTGTCTCCAGGAGACAGTCTTCCACAGCAGTTATTCACTCACATGCCGAGCTGGGTGAGTGTGAATTCAAATCCTAATCTAGCATTGACTAGTGTTGTCACTGGGGATGAGTCACTGAGGCAAAGAGCAGCTTGAGCAATGGCAGGGAGGCTTGAGTACACTTAGTATAGGTGATGACATGTGGTGCTTGGGGTGGGGGAGATGGAGGAAGAGGGTGTGAGAGGACATGAAGCTAGAGGGTATGTTGGGGTCCTTATTGCTCAGGCCTTTGAGGTCTCCTAGGAGACTTAATTTCATCCTAATGGCAGGGAAGAGCTACATCAATTATAGCTTCCAGTTGTAGGGAGAGTGTCACTTATAAGGTGTAAGAAAGGCCAATCCAAACTAGCTTAAGCATAATGGAAATGTATTGGCTTATGTCATTGAATTATCCAGAGATAAAGGGATTTCAGGCCAGGCTAGATCCAGGGGTGACATACCACAATAGTAAGAGCTAATCTTTTTGCATTTCTTCTCTGCAAACTGCATTCTCGTATACAATTTCCCCTAGGTGTCAAGGTGGTTGTCAATGGCCCTGCATTTACAATCCCCAAGAACAGAGACTGCTCTCCCTTGAGCCAGAGTTTTGGGATTAGCCCTGAGCTTGGGCTTGGCTCGACTCATATTACTTGCTGGTACCCGAACCAGTCTCTGTGGTCTGGGAGTGTGGTGTTCTGATTGGCCAGGCATGGTCACAGGCTCACCCCAAGGTAGACTGAGTGGAGGACAGTCACCTCTCTTGCCAGGAGAAAAGGGCAAATGATGGTAGCAAATATGACAGATGTTTCCATGGAGCCATGTTCAAGCAAAGGAGTGCATAATCAGGCAATATTTCAAAAAGAATGCCTTGGTGGTGGTATGGAGGATGGCCTGGGCCAAGGGGGATGTGGGAAGTGTCTGCTTGTGCTTGAAAAGCAGCAGTGGGAACAAACACTGAAAAGAC
This sequence comes from Phyllostomus discolor, assembly GCF_004126475.2. Classification (NCBI taxonomy): domain Eukaryota; kingdom Metazoa; phylum Chordata; class Mammalia; order Chiroptera; family Phyllostomidae; genus Phyllostomus; species Phyllostomus discolor. The sequence goes on from NC_040908.2 coordinate 136,692,870, forward strand.
TGTTTGGATATCCTGAAGCAAGGGATTTAGGCTTTATTCTCCAGGCACCTAAGAGTCATAGAATGTTTTGGAGCAAGAGAGCACTATAGCCCGGGTTGTGTTTTAGGATGATTAATACCACCTATAGGGTGGATTGGGAATGAGAAGGAGAAGCCCTGCCAAGATTCTGATCAGCATGGTGTAGTGGAGAAAGCCAGAGTTTTAGACCTAGAAAGAGTAGATTGAAGTTTGGCTCTTTCATTTATAAATTTAGCGATCCTGGGCAAGAGACTAAACCTTTCTTTACTTTAGTTTTCTCATCTGGAAAATGGGATAAAGCTCTTGATCTAAAAGAAATATGTGATTTAGAAAATTTCTATAAAGCACCACATTGTTTATTGCTTGGTGCATTCTCAGTGTGCAAGAAAACTAGTCCCCTTCTCTTGCCTTCCCTTCCCTTCCCTTCCCTTGCCTTCCCTTGCCTTCCCTTTCTTTTTTCTTTCTTCTTCCTGTGATCCAGAGACTGCAGCTGAAGAGTTTGAGAAAGTAGGGGCTGCCTTAGAAAGAATGTGGGCTTGGGCTTTGAAACCAGAGATGTGCGTCAAATTCAACTTCCCTATTACTAGCTTTGTGACCTTTGGCAAGTTAGTTAACCTCTCTGAGCCTCTTTTCTCTTCTGAAAAATTTAATTTACAATCCTACTTTACCTAACAAGTAAGGATCAGCATGTTGCCTGCCTGGCACGTAGTGGTTGATCCCCAAATATTAGTTATTAGAAATCACCATCAAAAAATTCCTGTGTGGGGGATTACAGACGAACTTAGCAGATAGGTGAATATCTCACCTGGCAGCCCTGGAGGACAGATTCCCCTTGCTTGATGAGCAGAGTTCTTTACACTTTTCATTTCCTTCTACATGCAATAGAGGGGGATGAGACTTACAGCATGTTTCAGATGGGATTCATAATTTCGAGTCCTTAGAATTAAATTCAGATCTGATTTTCCAGGAGGGGACGATTAGCACTGTAGCAGCTTCCGTCTGCAGAGTTCAGGTGCTGCGATTCAAATTTGTAACCAGCACCTTCCCATTTGGCTCTTTTGTGGCCATCTGGTCCCCTTAGCAGAGATCTGTGCTGTTGGCAACTATGGTGCTGAGTAAATGCCACGGGGAAGTCAAAATTTATCCATTAGAGTTCAGTGCGCCATGGAGATTCCTTTCTTAGCCCCCATGGAATGATCATCTTCGACCCCCCCTGCCCCCTCATTGGTCCATTGCCAACACAATCCGTGGGGATTTTCTAGCACTATGACAATTTTAATGCCAAGAATCAGAGTAATTATGACTTGTAGAGGGATTTCCTAGGAAAAGATGAACTTGGATTTATGCATAAACATGTGTGAAAGAAGAGATTGGGGACTTGTGTAATTTTGTGTGGTTTTAGACAAGAACATGAGCTTCATTGCACTTAAAAATACTTAATAAGTTTCTACCCACTGCATAATTTGTTAGTAACAGCGAAGATGCTGAAAGCTACCACTAATTGAAAACCTAATGTGCAAAAGGTAGCATGCTAGTTACTTTACTGTTCTGATCAGCCCACTTCAGAAGGATCTGCTTAGATCGCTGTTTCTTTTCAAACCATAGCTTATGATCTATTAATGGGTTGTGAAATCAATTTAACGAATTGGAACCAGCATTTAAAAAATGGAAAAAAAGATGAAATGATGTGTAATGGGATAGCAAATAATAGGGAGCCTTGCGGAGAACAAGGGGAAGAATTTTTCATGAAACTTGTGTCTTGGTTGTGATTAAATGGTTGAATTCTAGCTTATGATGAAAAATAAATTTCTTACTGTGGGTTGTGATGAAAAAGTTAGAAAATAATTAGCCCAGTTCAATGGTTCCCAGTCTTTAGAATGCAGAAGAGCCCCCCAAGGGCCTCTGAGAGCAGAGTGCTAGACCCTGCCCCCAGAGTTTCCGACCCAGTAGGCCTGGGTAGGGCCTAAAGTTTTGTTAACAAGCTGGTTCTTGAACCACACTTGAAAACTGGCCTAATTATCCCAATCTCATGGATCCAGGAAGCTGAGATTCAGAGAGAGAAAATTATCCACCTATGGGCCACAGTCAATACAGCTAAGAGCTAGGATTCAGACCCAATTTATCTGACTCCAAAACTGTACACCATGCTGTGCCCACATTGGTTTTGAAAATGATCTGTCTTCAATAAGTGGATCTGGCAAGAATTACTCTCTGTATACTTTGTGTGTGTGTGTTTTTCTATTGTCTCGTGAAGTCCCATATAAATTGCCTGAAATAGAAGAAATGGGTGCTTGTAAGCCTGACCCTGTCATTATTTAGATAAGGATCTGACACCTGGGTGGAGGGAGTGATTTGAAGAGCACAATACTTTGGAATAGCACCGTCTGGATGAGAAGCCAGGCAGTATCCTGAGCCTTCATCTGTCCTTGGAAGATGCCCTCCCTCCCTCCCTCTGTCAACTCCTCCACGCCTGGGTGTTAGCTGGAGTCTTGACACGTGCATGGCTTGGTTTCATGAAGACCCCAGGGCAAAGAGAAACCCCACTTTTCAGGAATGTTCCCTATATCAACTCTGTTTCCAGAAAAGCCCTAATAGAGGCCAAAAATTGCCACTTCCTAGCCTGGGACATTGCATATAGTACTCAAAGAATACTCCCTGTCTTTTAAGTGTAGCTGAATGGAAAGAGCAATCGCTGTGGGATTAAACAGAGCTGGGTCCAACCCTGGTGTCTAATCCTCAGGCACCTACCAAACTTTCTCCAGGTCTTGATTTGTCATGTTTTATATGGGGATAAAAATCCCAAAATGTCATAGGAATTTTTTGAAGATTAAATAACATATGTAAAACACTTAGCCTTGGCTGGTGTAGCTCAGTGGATTGGGCGCAGGCTGCGAACCAAAGCATCGCAGGTTTGATTCCCAGTCAGGGCACATGCCTGGGCTGCAGGCCACAGCCCCCAGCAACCACACATAGATATTTCTCTCTCTCTCTCTCTCTCTCTCTCTCTCTTTCTCCCTCCCTTCCCTCTCTAAAAATAAATAAATAAAATCTTTAAAAAATAAAAAAACCCACTTAGCTTAGTGCTTAGTCTTTAACATGCCCTCAGAAAGGAATAGATAGAATAGTCTTCATTTAGCTACTCAAAAATGTTTATTGAGCACCAACTATATCCCAGACACTGTGCTATGTAGGCTACAAAGCTGAATGTGGCTTTGCCCCTGCCTTTAGGCAGCTCACAATCCATTGCTGAATTGGCATACCTACCTGCCTTCACTCTAATCCCATGCCCATGGCAGATACTGTTAATTGATTGTTGTATCATTTCACAGTGAGATCAATATGCAACTTTAGCACCCTTCTCTACACAAAAATTCAGAGAGTGCTGTCCAGCAGTTGGAGTGGTCAGAGGCTACTCACTTTGCTGCTTTCCCTAGGTTGGTGTCCCCAGAAATGGACAATTATTGTGGTCTGTGTAAATGTTACATAGGGAAAATAGGGGCTTCAGGAGCTGTATGAGGGTTGCTTAGTCCCCTGGGGAGAGCATGATATGCAAGACTTCCAGAAAGAACTGAGTCTGGAAGGACAAATAGGAATTAAGTAGATTTAAAGTAGGGGTGGTGATCAGGGAGACTGGAGAACAGCATGTATGCATATGCACATACTTAGAAGACAGACAGGCAGACAGACAGACAAGCCAACAGGCAGTTATCTCTCTGTCATTAATGTCTCTGCAAGAGGGAGCAAGGAGCATTTGGGGAACAGTAAGGAGGACAGAGTGTGGGGAAGGGGTGTGGTTGAGACTACAACAGTAACGAGAAGACCTCCAGGGCCATGGGCAAGTCAGGGCCCCCTCAGTGTGCCCCTGGGACCTGGCAGGTGAGTGTCCCCATCTCCCTGTGAGGGAGTTGAGGGGCTGCTACTATACTGCACCTGGAAAGAAAGCTGAACTGATGTGGATTAACCTGGAGAAAAGAAGCCAACAGCCAAGAAATGTTCCTCTTCTGTGTGAAAACCCCTGAATCCAGTGAAAAGATTTAAGGGATAATGGAGGCATTTCTGTGTTTCCTAGGGTAGTAATCCGGATCCCTCAGGATCAAGCACAGAACCTGATTAGTGCTGGGCCAAAGCAGCCCAGAGCACCCATTTCCATCACGAGCTGACTGCAGGCTACACTCTAATGGGATTGTTTGTTAAGAAAAAAAATAAATGCCATCCCTGCTTTAAAAGAATGCTCTTGTCACTGAGCTCGAGCTCTGTTGCTGTTGTGAGGGGATGGGGGTCTGGGAGAAATATTTAAGATCCCACTCTCAGAGGTGACTGGCTTTGAATTTTGGCTGCAGAACTTCCTGGTTAATAAGTTATAGAATTAAGGGAGTAGGCAGGAAATAAAAATGGATATAGGGAACTATCCCATTGGGTAGGGCAGAACGATGCAAAGAGGCAGCACCCTCTGGGAGAGGGTCTGATATTCACACCTGGGTGACCTTGACCAAGACCCTTCCCCTCTCCGGGCCTCCGTTCTCTCACTTGAACAACAGAGATGTTGGAATCATACTATCTACATTTTCTTCCATCTGTAATAGTCCTTGTTTAGACAGCGATCACCTGGGAAATTTGGTTTGTGGGGAGTTGGATGAGAGAAGTTGCCAGATTCTGTCTGTTCTCATCTGTGAGAGGGTGCCTACTGCTAACACGCCTCGTCCAAATTTGCTGCTGTGATCAGGAGCAAACTGTCTGGTGCAAAAAAAGGTAGGCATTGCCGGCAGGTGCCTGCTTAGACTTGCACTACATTTCCACAGTCGGCCTTTAGGTCTCCCGTGTCAGTCAGAATGCACTTTCCAGGGAATTTTTAATTTGGAGGTAACTTTCTCAGCCAATCCACAAAACCCTTGCTTAGTCCCTAATGGAACTAAAGTTATATTCGTTTTGTGGGACTGAGTTGATTATAGTACTATTTTTATGGAGTAGCCTGGAGTAGGGCTCTTTCATGAGCTAGCCTGGAACAGGAAACTGTTTTGACAGGGTTCCTATGGAATATTTCAGTCATATTTCTTTGGGTTGATTTGGAATAGTGTTCATTTTGTTGGGATCACTTGGAATGAAACTTTCTTAGGAGTTGATCTTAAACAAATAGATAGCCAGGTATTTCTTCAGCAAAATGGGTTGATTTGGGAGCAACAAAGAATTGCAATTCTAGAAATGCAGTGTAAGGTGAAGCATGTGTAAGTCCACAAAACAAAGATGAGTATCATTTTTTAAATAAGAGTAAAGGAAGAATTCAGAGGGGCTGTTATAAGCAAAGAGTCCATTGGAGGAACTGGGAGTTCCAAGTGTAGTGGCTTTTCATTGGCTGAATAGTTGCTGGGTGAGGAGAGGATCTTCCTTATTCCTGCTGGAATAGTAAAGTAGAAAAACACCTTCCTGTTGGAGGTGAAAAGTAGGACTCTTTCTGTTTGGAGTAATTGATGATGAGTGGTAGGACATGAGAGCTTCCCCTACAGGCCCTCTCAACTCCAATCGAAAATTGTTTTTCTTTTATTGATTCTAGAGAGAGTGGGAGGGAGGGAGAAAGACATCAATGAAAGAGAAAAACATTGACTGGTTGCCTCTTGCTTGGGCTCTGACTGGAGGCAAACCTGCAACTCAGGTATATGCCCTGACTGGGAATTGAACCCACAATCTTTTGGTTTGCAGAATGACTGCAAACCAATCCACTGAGCCACACTGGCCAGGGCCCAACTCCACTTTAGGAGTTGGGTTTCTGGGTTTAGGAGTTGGAGGTTTCTGTTTATTAGTCTTCACACAGGTGAGCCTGGAAAATCATCAGTAGGACAGTTTCCGCTTCTTAGGTATTTTAGGCTAAGAGGACACTGGTAAAGTGATTTCTACTGCAGCCGTGTCAGTCACAGGGGGGAAGATGTAAGGGTGAGTGTGATTGCCCAAAGAGAAGGAGCCCCTGCAGGAGGGAGGCCTGACCTGCTGGGACATCCATGAGTAAGTCAGCATTTCTATTTCAAAATTAGTCTGTATGTCCAGGTAGAGTAGAATAAAAAATCTTAATTTTTAAAATAAAAAAGCTTCTTTCTATTAAATAACCATTCTCTCTCCAAAAGACTTTAATTATTTTAATCATTATTGAATAAATTAAATTTAATTAACTAGCTTGAACAAAGCCTCTGAAATGTTAGCTTCACAATGAAAGACTAAAGAAGAAACTGGGCTTTTTGCATGTTGGAAAGTTATAGGAAGAACAACTTAAAAGAAAACCCCCTGATCAGGGCTTTTTAGAAAGTGATCAAACCATGTTAATAGCTGGAGCCTAAGAATGGAAGATGATATAGTAGAAAACATTCTTCTGAGAGTCCACCATGGGCCAGCCACAGTTTATTCTTACCATCTCACTTGATCTTTAAAACCACCTTGTGCTGTATTTGACAGTTGGGGAAATTGAGGTTCGGATCACTACTGGCAGAGCTGCAGTTGAAACCCAGCTGTTCAACTTCTTTACTCTTTCTAACATCTTAGGATTAGAAACTGTCTTTGTCCTAAGGGATATACCCAGAAGGCAATCTGTAGAGAGGAAATTAAACAGTGAAAGCTCTAGATGGGAGATCACCAAGTAGTCCTTATAATGCATGATGCTTTATGGAGAGACACAGGGGTTCAGAACACACGTGAATGTGAGCTTCATTAAAATGCAGCTCACTGTAGAGAGTTCATTTCGTTGAATTTCTTGTTTCCGTGAGAGAGAGTGATGATGATGATAATATTGGTGCTGTGTGTGTTTGGTATTTTATTTAAATTTTTATAGCAACATGCAGATGGGAACACAGGCAGCATTTGTAAAAGCCTTGTCGCTGCACTGAGTGATGGGCCAAAGTAATGAGCTAGACATTCCATTTTGTTTGTATTGGTGGGATTTCTCCTTCTGTGACCTCACTGTGGAAAATCCTTTTGCACCTGTTCACAATTCCTTGTTTGCTCAATTAAATGCCCATATCATGCCTGTCCCCGAGACGTGGCTGGCGGCGACAGGCTTGGGACGTCGTTTCCAGTTTGGGGGTGAATGGGCTTGCCCGCTGTTCCTCCAAGCCTTTGTTTCTGAAAGTCTGGGAACAAGGTAAGAGGTGTGCAGGTGCCAGAGCCAGCTGCTGCTCAGAGCAGATGAGCCTTTCTTGGAAATAGTCCCAGACGATGAATTGCTCATGTGGTGCAGAGAGATGCACCGGAAAATTGTCCATTCACTGCGCCCACTCTTTGACTCTTGAATGCACTGGCGCTTGCTTATTCTACAGCTCCACGTGGCTCAGGAATGAGCCGCATATGAAGGCTCTGAATGAGCCCTCAGTAGACCCCGTGCAGTCTGTCAGTTGGGGCAGAGAGGAGAAAGGGAAGTCTCCAGGGACATTTCACTGCACAGAGAGGACCCCAATCATCTGACTCCCCTTCTGTTATAAAACTGTATCAGTAATTATTGTAGAACTCAGAAAATACGGAAAGTTCCTTGACGTGGAGCATGATGTTCCCACTGGGGGTGGGTGGAGTGGGGGAAAGTGGTGGTGAGAAAATGGAGACAACTGTACTTGAACAATAAAAGAAAGAAAGAAAATACAGAAAGTTACAAAGAAGAAAAGAAATTCACTCCTAGTCTTGCTACTCAAAAGGATTTTTAAAATCTATCTCCTGTAAATCTGAGAATCTTGCTCTCACCCAATCTTTTTTCTCTCTCAATCTGTCTCTCTCCCTCACCCCACCTCTACCCACCTTTTTCTCTTTCTCTCTCTTTCTTTCTATAGTCCAAATTTGAATCATACTGCATGCACAATTTGTAGTTTGATTTTTTTTCATGTAACATCATAGCATCCACATTAACCCTCAAGGATGTATAGGAAGGGCAGGATCTAGCAGCAACTGCATTGAGATTCCTGATAATCCTCCATATATTTTCTTGGTTTTTGGGAGGAGCAACCTCTTTTTCAAATTAACCAATCTACTTCTTGGGTTTTTCCCAGGCTTATCCCAGGACGTCCCCTTAGCCAATCCCTTTCCTGGACCTTCCAGGGTTCTATGCCCTCATCCAGTTGGATCCTTTTCCCAGCCTAGGCTCCGCCCCTTTATGTCACCATTTTGGCTCCTACTGCACATGCCTCCAAGTAGAAGGACCTCCCCCTCTGCCATCCTGGTTTCTATGGTGCATGTGCCCAGCAATGGAATTTCCCTGCTGTTTTATCTTTTCCCTTTGCTAATCCTGGCTAGTAATTGGTAACCAATTCTATCTGCCCATTTCAGGGATTAGGTCCTGAGTGCAAAGGATGTGGCAGTTTCCTGGGGAGTCTGTGAATGCTGTAACTTCCCAGTGAGGCAAGCTTGATGTCCAATTCAGCTCCCTAGTATATTAGGCCTAATATCTGATTCACCTTCCTAGTTTCCTAGTTCGTTAGGCTTAATGTTTGGTTCCCTTTGCTCCCATCCTTTATTAACAAATAGCTAACTACATATACTAACACCTGGCATGTGGAAAGTACTCAAAAACTTGTATTTATTTTTCCCAAGTGGCAGAGCTGGGAAGAAGCTCCAGACAAGTGCCTCATCAAAGTCCCCACTTTTTTCAGGAAACCCACTGCACCCCAAAGATTGGTGGCTACTTTCTGACTCCAGTTCTGGCCTTAAGAATGCCCATGTATGCGTGGGGTTAAGAATGAGCTGAGGCAGGCCCTTGGGGTGAGGCAGAAGTAGTGGAGAAGCCATCTCTTCAGACCATGATCTGAAGCCTTTGCCATCAACTCCATAGGGTGGGGTAGAGGAGAGCATGGGGCTTAAAAGATTGGCCTTTGGCTTCTAGAGGATAGTGTATTCTCTGTCTTCCCTGCTGGACCAGGCAGGGATGACCCACCACTCCTAGAACCAGTGAGCCTGCTAATAAAGCCATCTGGTCAATCGGGGCCATTTCCCCAGGTGGTCAGTGGTGTTGGTTCCCGTGTTCTCTCATTTCTAACATTCCATTGACTCTCTTTTCTCACCTTACCAGGTGCACTTTTACCTTCTTGCAGAATCCTGGCAGGGTTTTCCTTGGCAAATCTGGCAAGAGTTAGAAAAAAAAAAACAGGTAAAAAGAAGGAAGAAAACCATTGAAATCTAGAAGTTATTTTTCTGATCTCGTTATTTTTGTTTCTGGCTGTCCTGCATTTTCTACTCATTCTATATTTTCTAACTAGACTCCTTTCAGTTGTTTTTTTTTTCTTTACTATATTGATTTTTTTCAACTAGGCAGCTCTGGCCAGCTGTACTGAAACCCCACGAGAGGCTCTCACTTTGATTTTCTGCCTTCTTAGAAGGAGGAAAGAATGCAAAATAAGGCAGTCCCTATGCCTTGTGTGTCACCTCTGCCTCTATTAATGCTAAGATAGGAGGGTTGCCAGAAGACCTGGAATAGCTTGACATTGAGCTTGCCCCTAGCCAGAGTCAGCCCATGCCAGGCCAGGCCAGACAGCCCTATGGTGCCTCCTGGGAGTTTGTTTCTGCAAAGAATCCAGTCCCCCTGGGGCTGAGGTGGAGGTGGAGGACCCAGAAGGGCCAGTGAGTAAGTGTTGGCTGAACCACAGGGCTTCAGAGGGCTGTTGGCTGCCCTGGTAACTCACTGAAGGTGTCTGGACTGTCTCCCAGACAGCCCCCAGGAGAGTCCCAATGACTTTATTAACATTCCCGTACTGTAAGCTCCCTGGAACCTTATAAACCTAGGTGTGGGTTCTAGTAGGAAACAGGTGACACACTGGAAAGGAGTGATTGGAGGGGGGTTAACCGGGGACCATTTACAAAAGCATGGGCCAGGCTAAGGGAGACAAGGGGAGAGAGTCCGGGGTAGAGAGCTGTAGCCTTGTCTAAGAGTTTGGCTCACAACAGCCTTGGTCTTAGGGAGAATAATGAAACAGTTTGGTAGGGAGGGAGTCTGAAATAATTACCCAGTCCCTCCCCTCTCCCTCCTCTTGTCAGTCAGTTCCTCTAGCTGACCTAGAGAAAATCAGCCACCTCAAATTATCTTCTTTTAATGATGATCATTTTCACTTGCACTGAAGTTTGCCTTCTGTGCCTCTCCCCCATCTCCCTCTTCTGGGTGACTTTCCTAGCCCCCATAGCTATGTCCTTATGTTATCAGTGGCCTTTTGAACATTGCACTAAGGAAGAGATAGGGCTCCATGCAAAGCACTCACACCAAGGAGCCATTTGGTTCCCTTGTGCAAATTACCTAACCTTTTTCCAAGTCTCCATTTACTCATCTGTAGAGTAGAGTTAGTAATACTCACCACAGCAGGTGGGTGAGATGAGAAAACATTTGTATTGTATGATGCCCTTCTCCAGTGCCTGGCATGTGGTCAGTGCCCAACAAATGCAGTAGTGAGCAAAGGCAATGACCATTTCTTGGGTGCTTACTCTGTGTCAGGCCTATGTTATTTACTTAGGACGGCTATGGATTTGCTTCTCCCTGGTGGATGAAGCACTCCCTGATTTGGCCAGTGCAAGACCCGAGAGATGAAGGGGTAGAGAGAGTAAGCAGTTGTCCCTAGTCACACCGAGAGCAAATGAGAGAGCTGACCAAGTATTCTATTCTTATCACCACTACCCTTTGTTACTTCCTAGCAGTGGTCACCATCCTCCTCCTCCTCCCTAGGTATTCACTCACCTCTGATTTTCAACTGACAAAAAGGGAGCATGAAGAAGGCACTGTCTAACCCAATAAACGAATCTGGTAGGACTGCAGCCCTGCTGTGCCTGACTGGGGCTGCCCTGGCAGCCATCTGGCTTCCAGAACCTCTAGAGCCTTCTCTGCCGTGGCCAGTTTCCCTTTGCTCTTCTCCTTCTTCACAGATGTCATCCTCATCTCCTTCCTCCTGCTGGGCCTTCCCGGAACACCACGTTAGACCCCCAGATTCCCAAGCCCCCCAGATAGCTGAAATAAAAAATGGAGGTCAAGGGGTGAGGAGTGCTTTGCTTTGAAACTTAATTATAAATCTCTTTGTACTTTCTAGACCTTGGTTCTGCTCCTGGCATTCTTTCTTTCATCTCTGTGTCATGGGGCAAGTCTCTTTTCATCTCTGGGTCTCAGTGCATCCATCATAGAACGGGGAGATTAGACTATGTTCTCTGCAACCTCTTTCAGCTAGTATTCACTAGCAAGCTAAGCGTGTAGAGAGAAATATGAGGTAGCAAGGTCAGATAACATAGCAGGCAAGCACATGGGTTCCAAAGCCAGGCTGCTGGGTCAGGTCCCAGCTCCAACTTTTACTTGCTGTGTGGCCTTGGTCCATTATTTAACCCCTCTGTGCCTCAGTTTCCTCATCTGTGGGGATAATCTCAAGCAATAACCTTAGAGAGTTGCCGTGAGAATTCAATAGTTGACACATATATAAAGGGCTTAGAACAATACTTCACGATAGATGTGGCATGTAAGTGTGAGCTATTAATACTATTACAGGTAATATTGCTATTGTTACTGTGCCTGGAGCCACATAGCGCTGGTTCGAAGCCTCACTCGGTCAGCCCAGGCAAACTCATTAATCGCTTTGGGTCTCGATGTCCTCATCGGTAGTCAGACTTACATCTCACAGGTCATCGGGAAGATTAGATAGGACGATATCTGTAAGCTCCTGGCTCACGATGGGCCCTCAGAAAGTGCTGCTGCCTTCCTCCCCTCAGTCCTGTTTCCTGGTTGACTTAGGCGGTGCTGTTAATAAACTCAGTGGTGCCTGCTGGGAAGATGAAGCTCTGCCTGAAGTTTTGGTGGTAAAACCATCATTTACTCAGCAGAGCCATCCCAGCCTGGTGCTGCTCACCTATCCAACCACGTGAGATCCTCCAACAGCTCAACTGCGAGGCTCACAGAAGCACCGCCATTAGCTGGAGGTCTTCCAGGTCTGGGTGAAGAACCCACCCTTTGTGCTACAGGCCAGCAGGCCCCACTTTCCAGGTGAGAAGATAGAGGACCCCTGGGAACCTTCCCAGGGCTCCCTAGAGAGCAGCCAAGCTGGAGTTGGAGCCACAGTTTCAGAGTTAGAGTTCTGGCTCAGACCCATGCTGCTGCTTTGGTCCTGGTTCTCCTGGCTATGTTTTTTGAGGTCAGATCCAGCTGAAACCAGGAACTAATGTGGCTTAGAGGGATCTATTCAGGCCTATTTCTGCCAAGTTTGGCTTGCTTTGTTCTATGCAGAATCCTTACTGCTGTTAGAATCTTTGCAAATAGATCACAAATGGGTCCAGGTAGGAGGGTACAGTCATTCCCATAAAGCAGACATGCTCATCTCTGCAGGTGGGGGGATAAATTGGCACAGTCATGAGTGGAGAGGGGGAGGCCTGGTAGTACTCTAGCTATTAAACATGTTTAAAAGTACGTACCCAATGACCTGGCGCATTAGTCAGTATGTACTTCCAGCTGTTTTTCGGAGGAACCTCAAATAAAATTGATTTAAATAGCACTCAAGTTAACTTTTCGTTCCTGCAAAAGCCTGAAAAAATCCCTTTATGGGTGAATCTGGAAGTTGCTCACATTTCTGCCAGGTCTTTCTGGTCAGAACCTCATCATGTGCACACAGCTGTGCGGGAGCCTGGGAAGTGGAGTTGCTCTTCTGGATGTGGGTGCTGGACTGTGTTGCCATGTCCCCTCTTCAAGACGGACACCCCTGACCCCAGCTGCTGGGAATGTTGGCAACGGATAATACACAGTTTCGTCTCATCTATGGTCATTACGCAGAGGTGCAGGGACACATCTCACTCCAGATTGCACCCCCTTCCATTTTGCACATAATGGGCTTATGCAGGGACAGAAAGTCCTGTCCCTCTTGCCTCAAGTTGAGACAACTCTGAAGGGTCATCTGGCTCCAGAGGTCCTTGTAGGGGTCCACTGGGGACTGGCTGAACCGGTCAAGTCCTTCTCACTTCCCTACAGGCGGCCTTCCAGACAGCACCCCCCAACAAACCTTCTGCCTGCAGCACTCTACACCAGAAACAGTTTCAGGGCACCCACACTGAGAAATCTGGGCTCTGTCCTGAAGAAGAGGTGGAAGGATGCTGGGAACAAGCAGTCCTTGTGTCCCGCTGCAATCCTACTTCTCACATCCGCTCTGAAAAACACATGCCAGTGTGTTTTTCACCCGGAGGCCGCAGGGGCCGTCCCTTCAGCGTGGATGGGGAGGGTGCCACAGTGAACAGTATATGAACCGTGGTATGGCTGGACTATGGCATAGGTGAGAAAGACCGAGACAGTTCTAGATTGAGGAAAGATATACAGTATGATTACCGTTTTATTAAAAGTGACAATCACTCCAGGAATGTGTAGCCATAAAAGTGATAGTAGATACATACTTAGAAAACCAGGGGACAGTTATATGGAAGCCGACCTTAGGGGAGGCCGTTGGGGATAGGAGGAGAGACTGGGATGTGTGAGTGTCGGATGAGGTGAGGAGGAGGGTAAGTGTTTTTGTTAAAAAATACATGGCATGGCACACATAACTCCCCCATCTTATTACAAAATCTTTTATTACAAAATCATAGACATGTAATTCTGTAACAGAACAATATCACACTCAAGCACACCATATGACATTTTAGGTGAAATGTTCATATTAAAACTATAAACGATTACACCCATGTCATTCCCCTGCTAACCACACTCAAGCAGGCGGTACCTCTGCCAGGTATATTAGAGCCCTGGTCAGGTAGCTCAGTTGGTTAGAGCATCATCGCAATACATCAAGATTGCCTGTTTGATCCCCAGCCAGGGCACAAAAAAGAATCAACCAATGAATGCATAAATAAGTGGAATAACAAATTAATGTTTCTCTCTCTCTTTCTCCTTTCCTCTCTCTCTGTCTAAAATCAATAAAGAAATTGAAAAAAATATATTAGAATACATTCATGGATTATTTGTTCAGTTAGAAATTTGTATTTAAAGAAAAGTAGAAATCCAGTCTCACTCACGGAATCAGCATCAGCCACCTCCTGAGGACAGAAGGAAAAAGCCAGCTTTGCTTTCAGAAGAGGCCTTGGGCAAACTCCTCCACCTCCCCAAAGCCTTGGTTTCCCCATCTACGAAGTGACAGTCACAAGCCCTATCTCACGTGTTGCAAGGTTGAAAAGACATCAGGTTTATGAGGCTGTGGGCCCGGTGTGGGCGCACTGTGCAGAAGTGGTGGAGGGACTTGAAGACAGTCCCGTGGGCTCCCAAGGGGAACCGGCCTGGCAGCCTCTGACAGGGACTCAGGCTGGTCAGATGAGCAACTGTCTGGCTCTGCCGACTGACCAGCAGCCAGCAGCTCAGATTACTTTCAGCTGGGGCCTGGGTCAGCAGCCACTGGGCAGGGGAGGGCTCCATACCACTCCCTGGTCACAGCCTGCCTCCATGGGGGCCAAGACCGATTGTTTCGGAACATTCCAGGTGTCCTGGGACGGGGGCTCTGTTTCTGGGATTTGAGCAGCAGCATGTGTAACTGCGAGGATGTTTTCTATTCCGTCAAAGGGCTTGGGTGGTTTCTCTGTCCTCTTCTTTCTCAGAGCGAAGAGGATAAAGCCTCCCTTTCAGCGAAGCCCAGCAGACCAGAAAGGCTTTGAAATCATGAAATGCAAATACAGGCTGCTTTTGAACTGCACGGAAGGCGGAGCTGCTGAATTAAATTAACATGGCCCGTAAATACAGAGGTTAAAAAATGGGACACCAAGTGTTCAGAGGCTTTTTGTCCAGAGGAAAAATAATCACAGGACAATGGCCTATTTTGTTTGGATTACAGGCTGGGCCGGTATCACATTAGCTCAAACCCGGCAATGTTTATGTTGAAAACTGTTGTTTGGAGAACACTGTTGTCCCACTTTCCCTCGGTGGGGACTCTCTCCGGGCAAAGCAAGCTGGGCCAGGGAAAACCTCTGCCTCCTGCTGCCCACCCGCCTGGCTCTGCCCACCACGGCCAGGCAGCGCTAGTGGAGAGGAATGGACAGGGCTGGAGGGTCTAGAACAAACTGAGGGCCCATGGACAAAATTCAGCCTGCCAAAAAATTGTTTTTCAGAAGCTGTACCATATAAATCTGTCTATCCTGCTTTACTTTAGCAACCAAAAGAACTGGCATTTGGCCCTGGCTGGTGTGACTCAGTGGATAGAGTGCTGGCCTGTGAACCAAGGGGTTGCAGGTTCAATTCCCAGTTGGGGCACATGTCTGGGTTGTGGGCCAGATCTCCAGCTGGGGGCATGCGAGAGGCAACCACACATTGATGTTTCTCTCCCTCTCTTTCTCTTTCCCTTCCCCCCTCTCTAAAAATAAATAAATGAAACCTTAAAACAACAACAACAACAAAAGAGCCAGCATTTGACCTGCATCCTCACATAGCAATAATCGCAGGAGCCAGAAAGTCACTGCCCCTTTAGCAAGAGAACCTGTTAGCCCCAATCCCCACCATTCCGTTTTGCTCCTCGGCCCTGAGGCTGAATGTCAGTTGCCATTAAGAGTGCATTGATCTTGTATTCTTATTTATCTTATAGTCAAAAATATTTCTCCAAACCCATGACATACTAAAATTTAAGATAATGTGAACTAAATCATCCAGAGGTTTTTTGGTTTTTGGTTTTTGGTTTTTGTTTTTTAATAGCCAGCCTGCTTTACTCCTATAGTTGCTTGTATTGTCAATCACTGGGCTAGTGCGGAAGCCACGAGACGTAATATTGGTCTCAGTTCTTCAACTGATCTTATACAGTCACTTCCACTAACCCTCCTAGGACTGGGAGTCCCAGTGTCCTCCTATGCAAAAAGAAAGGGCATTATCTCCCAGGCTGTGTTCCAAGTAACATCAGCTCTGTGGGACAGCAGGAGGGTTCCGTAATCCGAAGCACCGTGTTAGACAAAATGGTCATTCCCCACTGCAGGCCTTTCTAGAGCCCTAATGCATGACATACGTCTGTTTCCCAGTGAATTCACTAGGGAAGGCTATTTTCATGGAGCATCTGGGGTACTGGTGTTCTCTGGCTTAGATTTGGGAAAGTGAAGGGTGATGCCCAACTTCCTGTCCAGCATGGAGGATCAGTGCCTGGTTTTAACCCTCCTAGTCCACAGCCTGGGCCTGGGCACCTTGCTCAGCACAGCAGGCCAAGTCCCTGCCACCTTGCTGTGTAGTTTCCTCCTGTCTCCCCACCCCCACCACTTTGTGTCTCCCCTCCAAGCCTTCCTCAGGCATCAGGGGAGGCTTGAAGGTGGGGAATCGTGTTCCCAGAGGATCCTTTATCCTTTGGCCCAAACTGGGTGACAGGATGATAAATGTGGCCAGTCTCAGGTCAGGCAAAGTGATCTTTTGCATAAGGATATTATAACACTTTTGGGGGTTAATCAGGCACTCCAACGGCCCTCTATCAGAGTGGCGGGGGATGTCGATGAGGGTCCTGCTAAGAAAAAATTCCCAGCTCTGTAAAACCTGTCACGCTTATGGCTCTTTAATGTCAGACTCCGCTGTTCTCTGTCCCTTACAATGTTTGCCACTGCGCTACACCCAAAACTAGAGGGCAGGGAGCTGCAGAGGTTTTATTTGCATTATTTATATCTTATGTATTCAAAGAGTTAATCAAGAAGATTTATTGGGTGCATTGCTGCCCCTTGAGGGCTAGGTTCCCTCCACAGAGTCATAAATAACAAAGTGCCCACTATGTGGCAAAGTGGAAAGCTGCAGACTTCACGGTCAGACGGAACTGGGACTAAGTGGTCTGCATAGCCTTGGCCACATCACTAATCTCTGAGCCTCAGTTTTTTCATCTGTAAAGTGGGGACCACACTGGAAAACTCACAGCCTTTGTGAGGATTCCCAGCCACGGGGCCTGGCTTGCAGCAGGCTACAGGAAATTGCTGTTACTGTGCTGTCTGAAGGCCGACTAGGATTTATCTTCCATGCACATCCTCCCTTACGCTCCCAGCCTCTCCCCGAGCTAGGTAAGGCTGGGACAGAGACCATCTGCATTTTATAAATGGGGAAACAGGAGCTCAGAGAGGTGGAGGGCCTTGTCCGAGGTCTCTCAGCCAGGTAGGGAGCCACAGCTTGAAGCCTGGGCCTTGAATTCCACTCTGCGGGTGGCCTGCAGCATAGCATCAGGCCCCATGTGATGGTGCTTTGCCAAATGCAAGCACTAGTCAACCCAAAGGCTGATGTGTGGCTATGGTGACACATTCAGCATTGATGGCTCTGAATAGCAAGGATCTTTCGTAGAAAGATGCTCTCGAGCCCTCAAAGAGCCTTTATAAGGGTTGTAAGCTCTGTTCATTAAAAAGAGTTCTGTCAGGTAGAAAATGGCCAAGACCAGTTAGAGAAAGTGTGTGGGTGTCAGGGAAGAGAGGCAGGGCAGGGGAGGCAGAGTTCCCTCGGGAAGGCGGGATGGAGGTGGGATGCACGTGGGGATGGCAGGAGAGAAGGGTGGAGGAACCTGTACTGCAGGAGCAAAGCTCCCCATCAGCAGAGCAAAGGGGAGTCTGGGTCACTTGGTCTTTTGGGGTGACTGGACAGGCAGAGCCAGGGGCCTGCAAGAACTGCTGATGAAGGGCTTTCAATATGAGGGTTGGGGAGTAGAGGACGGAGGGCTTGCAGGGGACAGTGTCGAAGCAGCGGTAGACCAGGTCACTTTGGAGGGGATTTATTAACTAATTATTCATTCATTAGCTGTTTCAGTCAATCAACAAAAATTTACTGAGCACATACTGTGTGTAGAGCTTGGTGTTTGCTTCTGCAAGTACTGTGTACAAGAAAATAGGGCTCAGACCTGGCCGATATGTCTCCATGGATTGAGCACTGGTTTGTGAACCAAAGGGTCATCAATTTGATTCCCAGGCAGGGCACATGCTTGGGTTGTGGGTCAGGTCCCCAGTGGGGGCATGTGAGAGACAACCACACATTGATGTTTCTCTACCTCTGTTTCTCCCTCCCTTTCCCTATGCCTAAAAATAAATAAAATTTTAAAAAATTAAAAAAAGAAAACGGAGCTCAGTCTAAGCCCTGGTTACCTGCTGTGCATGTCCACTCACACGTGTATGCACATACATGCACACTCACTCATGCATGCACACACATGCACTCACATATATATGCACACACACACGTGCTTCTCATCCCCATCTCCTGGGCCTGCTGGCTTCCATGAGCATTCCCAGGCGGCCCTGCTCCTCTGTCCCAAGGCAAGGCCGCTTTACTTGTCAGGTCAGAAATTCTGATGCAAATTCAATGTCTACTTTAGAAACAAGCCTTCCCCATAATGAGATAATTATAAAGGAGGCTTTGCCAGGCGTCCAAGGAATTTTTTTTTTCATTACAGGACAGGTGCACATTTTTTGCATAGTTCCCCGCTTCCGGAGGCCTCCCATGACGTTGGTGGGCTGCGAGGGGCCTGCCGAGGTAGGCGGATGTTTTCACCGGGTCGCCCCAGCCAGCTGGCCGGCGTGGAGTCTGGACAGTGGCTGTGAGTTGAGCCGCAGTTCATTCGGTGGCCCGGTCACTATGTCGGATATAATTAACTGAGCTGAAAGGAAGCTAAAGAAATGTCTCTGACAGGGAGGTCAGGGAGAATGAACTCTGATGGGAAATTAATGATGAGAGTCTGGGAACTCCATGAGAGGGCTTTGCCACCATTGCTCTGGTGGCCGGTGGCTAGTCTCCGTCTCCTAACAGAATGCAAGCACCAAAGGGGCCTTTTGGAGATTGTTGCTCCCGGGTGTTTCAAAGAATACTCCACCACTGGATAACAATAGCAATATTAATAATGACTAAACTGTCACAAACAACGGGAACAGTTTTGAGTTATTATGTATCATGACAAGTGTTTTATGTATACTCTAAATAAACTGTCACGTTGGCTCTCACCTACATAACAGAAGCTTAAGTCATAGAGTTTAAGCCATTTACCCAAAGATTCAGAATCAGTAACTGGCAGAAAAGGACCTAACTTCCTACTGCTGTGTTATCTGACCTGTCGGTAGGTCTTGCACAGAAAGGAACGCTGTGGCTGGGGTAGTTCATAGTCTAGAGTAATGACTGGCAAAGTGTGGCCCACCAGCTGTGTTTTCAAATAAAGTTTTATTGGATCACAGTCACATATTTTTGTTTACATAATGTCTATAATTGCTTTTACACTGTAACAATAGAGTTGAGTAGTTGGGACAGAGTGTATGGTCTACCACGCCTGAAATATCTACTATCTGGCCCCGTACAGAAAATGTTTTCCAACCTTGACTTAAGGAAACCCACGGCAAAACAGAATTAGACAGGTTTCTTTGCTGCACGACTTCTCAGAGCCTTCGATCTGCTAATGTGCATTGTGAAGGTCCAAGAGAAGGATATGATATGCCTTATATCCCCATGTATTTGAGGAAGCTTCACTGAGGTGGGATTTGGGGGACGTGACTGGAGTCGAAGCCCGTTCATTAGGTCAAGGCGAAGGCAGGGTCGGACAGGAAAGTGAATGGGCCAAGTGCATGCAGCTTGTGTGCGGCTGCCCCAGGGCTCCGTTCCAGCTCCAAGCGCTTCCCAAGGCAGTGCTGAGTTGACGGTGTGCCAGCTCCAGTGAGAGCGACTGGTGCAGCTCCCGGAGCTCCTGCTGCTGAGGGGGTCATCGGTAGGGGCCAGAGCAGCCTTGTGTTCATTCAGCTGCCCATTTACCATGGTGTTCTACAACCCTGTCTTTATAGGGCCCGTTTGTTCTTCAAGTTCAAAAAGAGAAGGAAAAATCATCATACTAATAACAAATGTCAGTTTTAATCAGCATCATCTGACATTACGAGAATTGAATTTCTACCTTTCACCGCATACATTAAATATGGGACTTTATCTGCTCGTGCAGAATTGATTTGCCCATAATTCTCTCCTTTGGCCCTTGTCATGTAAATTGTGGCATTTCTCCCCCATTGACTGCAGGAAGGATAATCTGCAGAAGCAGATTAGAGGTGAGAATCCAGCCTCCCCAACCAGCTGCTGCTGGGTGCTTTGTCTGTGTGTCTGTCATTACCCATCCATGCCTTTCCTCTCTGAATTCCCTCTCTGGGGCTGCTCACTGGCTGATCGTGTCTTCCGAAGATGGAACCTGGACAGGACGTACGGGGGCCACGGTGTGGGGGCTGGGCCGGTGGCCTTTGTGCAAGCTAGAGACCTTAGCCATGGGGACCTCCAGCTCCCACAGTGTGGACTGGACTCGTAGGGGCGGACCTTAGGCTCATTTACAATTCTTGCTCTACTACTGAATCAATTCACCAGTATCCTCACGAGTTCTACGTTCTCAAGTGCTCCACAAGTCACCAGGGGGCCCTGGAGAATATCTAGCTGCCAGCACCTGTACTACATAAGGACAGAGGTGGCTTCTGGCTGGTGAAAAAGCCAAGAGTCTGATGGGGGACCTGGCCCTGGCTGTGGGCCTGTGAACCGTGGCTTGAAGCCCAGCCCAGTTGGGAGAGCTATCTCCGACACACAGGCTGTGTCACTCAGTGAGACCCCCAGTGTGTGGGCATCTGTGTCACCACTCTGTGAATCTCTGAAACTTCACTTTTGTCTTGTACCTATTTCATGCTACGTGCCTGAGCAGTGGTGCACCGATGGGGTTCTGGAGGCAGAGAGACCTGAGTTCAAGTTCTGACTCTTCCACTCATTAACCTTGGGCATATTACTTAACCCTGCTACACCACCGCTTTACAATCTGTGAAATGGGAGTAATAGTGATAGCCGTGCCCCTGAGGCTGTTTGGAAGAGTGAATGAAGCAATCCGTGTGAAACATGGGGAGCAGGGACCGGCGTGTAGTGAGTGGCCGATACATAGAGATTCCCTTCTTCTTGGTACATCCTCATTCTGCACCAGCTGTGTCCTTAGATAGACCTTGTGGTAGAATGTATTGGTGTGGCATGTATACCAGGGTGCTTTAAGGCCACTGAATAGATACAGTGTGTCTCAGGTGTGCCCCACAAAGGTAGGGAGGGGGAAGAAGGAATCTATCCCTTACTGAACACTTAACTGAATAGCAGGTACTTTCACAGTAAGTGGCCAATGACAGGTGGCTTTCATATCACTCTTAGCATGTCACTTGTGTGACTGTCAAAGACAGAATCCCAGCCAAATAAACAGGAGGCCTGGCTCAGGTGGGAAATTCTTAATGCTTTCCACAGAGAAAGATAAAAATGAAATAAAATTACAAATTGCATTTATCATTTTAAATTTATTATCCATTTATTGAATGCCTGCTATGTGGAAGCATTAAGCCCACAACTTGACTTGTATTACCACTGAATTTCATTTCACAATAACCCAAGAAGGCAGGTGCCATCATTACTTCCATTTTTGAGGTGGGAAATGAAAGGCCATCTACATAGTCACTGGAGAGAGGAAGACATCAGCTCCAGAGTCAATTCCAAGAGGGAGTTCCTCCAGGGGTCCTGTGCCGCCCCTCTGTTTAGCCTCCAAATCCTGTACTGTAGCAAGAATGTGTTGCTGAATTAGTCCCCTGTTACCTGACCTCTCTCCATCTCGACTCAACTGTGCTGGACCAAAAGGAACATTCCTCAGGACCTCAGGGTCATTGTCGCCTGTGGAATTAGAAGGCAGTTTTCCATGGGTCATGCCATAGCCAAGGCAATGCCTGAGCACCGAGAAACTTCCTGTAAATGGAGGTTGCACGTTGCTGTTGGTGACTGCGGAAGGTCAGGCCTCAGGGGAGTTGCTGCGAGCCACTCCGACTGCTCAGCACTGCCTTCCCCAACAGTTTTTGCAAGTCAGGCCAGTTGACATGGGCCAACCAAGGTCCCAAGGGGCTAATAAGTCAGCCAGGAATGGCCAGGTGGGCAGTGATGTGGGGGAGAACCAATGTCAGCACCATCTAAGTAATGCCCAGCATACCTAATTCTGTTTATCACACGGGTAATAGACATTCTCTCGAAGGCTGGTGGGATAAACTTCAGCCTTGCCCTAAGTGCCAGTGTGCTGAGCAGTTGTTGTAAAGACTCTGCAGTCATGTGTGTTTGTGTGTGTTCGGGCCTTCCTGGGCAGGGTGGGCACAAGGCCAGCAGCTAATGTTCCCCCCACACCCCTCACTGCTCCTGGCCCCACACCCCTGCCCTCGCACCAACAGTAACTTCCATTCATTGAGTCCCGCTTCCTCCTACGTGCCAGGCAGCCGTGTGCAAGCCTTCTGGTCTGCTTGCTGATTCATACGGACTCCCAATTACCTGTTGTAGGTAAGTGAGTACTATGATCCTTCTTCATTTTTGGAAGACAAGGAGACACAGAGAGGCAAAGTAATTTGCCCCAGGAAGTGGCAGGGCCAGAATTCAAACCAGAGTCTTTGGATTCTAAACCCCAAACTTTTTACTCAGTAGGTCTTATCCACCAGGGTGTCACAGACCATCGGGAGGTGGGCCTCAAGCATGTTGTCACTAGATGAAACACTGTATCTCTGCCCCTTGAGTCTGGCTATGCTGGCCTCCTCTCCTCCATGCCCTGTATGACCTTGTATTTGTGACTGGTCATGCACACGTGTGCACACATGCAACACGCACTGAGAAAATAAGTATATTAAACAAACTCTCACTCTTTCTTTTGCACTGTGCTGCCTCCTGCTTCGAGAGGTTGGAGGTGCTTTGGGGATGGTGGAGGTCATGTTCTTCTGCAGCATCCTCAGATATTGGTTCCACCACTTCCTGTGCTCCTCTGATGACAGGGAGGCCACTGCTGGCTCCGTCATTGCAAAGCCCTGGCTGTTAGACAGCATCTCCTCCTAGGAAATCACAACAATCCCAGAGGAGCAGCTCAGCCAACTGGTGTTTTTCTGCCTCCCAGAAGGGACCCCTTAGGTCTTGACCATGAGGAGCTTTTGCCTGGACCCTGAGGTCTGTTCTCTTACACCTTGGGCTGTGATTACTCCCTGTTTCCAGGATGGAATCGTCTTGGGGAAGTTCCCACTTCTGGTCTTCTTTGTTCCCCAGGAGGCATCACTAGGCTTTGTCCACCTTGACCCCACCCCCTCCCTCCTCAGCCTGCCAGCCCCTGAGCTGTCAGCCCTCCAGCCCACATCCTTTCCATCCTCATAGCTGCCAGCTGCTGTGGTCAGGCAGGGAAAGGGCTGATGGATGGGCCAGCAGGTGTGCAGAAGCATCCCAGGGTTGAGTCTCTGGCATCTGGCACGGGGCTGGCTTTCATCTGCCTGCTTCCTGCCCTGGCTCCTGCCCCAGCCAGCACCCATCTGCACAAGGCTGGGGGAGGATTTCCATAGGGGGTGATGGGACGGATGTGTCCCCAAGGCCAGGAGAAATCCCTGTTTCTTGGGATGCCTTCAGTCCTTCTTGTGCACTAGAGGCTCAGGCTTCGGATTCAGTTGTTCGATCCCCACCTTGGCCCTGACCCAGAACTTATCACAAGCATCTCCTATGGACACCCCTCTAGAGATTAGCAAGGTGTAAAAGGCACAGCACAGGCCTGGGTGTTCCGAGGTCCGGGCTCCTTGTTTTGCTAGACACGTGCTGGGCGACCTGTGGCAAGTCACTTCCCCTTCTGGGGACTGATCCTCCACCACAGGAGACAAGTGTGGGTTTCTGGAGACCTCTTGAGGCCAGGTGGTATCCAAGGCTCTTTCCCTCTGAGCCTTTTCATCTCCAGAACCCTCGAACTTGAGATTTCCCTTGGGTTTCAAGTCCAAATGGGAAGTGAGAAAGTGAAGAAGATGAAAGGAAGGGTCACTTTATCAATCCCTGCCCTCCCTTCTGGCCCGGGACCAGACTGCCAGGAAGTTACCAGCAAACAGGGCTTGTTCTGAGGGGCATTGAAAGGCCCACCCATCCCCAAATACCTTCTCTGCCCCTATTAATTCAACAACAGCAGTCGTTTCTTTGGGGACACATGGTCTCCAGAAGTCACCTGAGAATATTTAAATTTGGCACCTGGGTAGTGAATTGAACAAACATTCTCACCCATTAACTCCTATGAACTTGAATTTGCTTTTCATGAAGCAGATCCTTGAAGGAACACACAGGTAGGATTTATTAAAAATGAGAGGGTGGGGAGGGGGGAGAGAAGAAGAGGGAGAGGGGGAGAGACGAAGAGGGAGTGAGGGAGAGGCAGGGGGAGAGGGAGAGCGAGAGTGCGAGCAGGAGGTTGGGGATGGCTCCATCGGTCAGGGCCCAGAGTGCCCTGGGTGAGAGGCTGTGGTGTGAGAGACGCCCCGGCACACACACAGCCTGCGTCCTGACAGTGCCGCTGACAGGCTCTGTGGTGTGGCATCGTGCAGGCCTGAGCCAGGCTGCAGGGCTGGGGAAAGGAGGCTGGACAGAAGTGACTGTGTGAGCCCCCTCCACCACACGCCCTTACCCTGACCCAGCTGGGGGGCTTGGCACTGCCTTTATGACTCACCTCTCTGAGTGGTGTGCTTTGCAGCCCTTTTGGAGTGGAGCACAGTAGCCCTGCCCAAGAGGCACAAAATACCCTTCCTCTAATGTTTGCCCAATGTAGCCTGGGGCGTGCAAAGCCAACCAGGCAAAAGTGGGTGGAATCAGAGCAACTTCGTGTGGAATGGAAGGTGGCTGCCCAGGAGCAGGGAGGGTTTAAGTACATCTACTTATATTTTCTCCCTGGGAACCTGGGGCCCTGGGGTCCTGGGGCTCCGGGACCAGAAGCCACTGGCTTAGCCACCCCATCACTCTCTCAGTCTTCAGGCCTTTGGTGTTTCTGGCTTTTCCATGTTAGTCACCCTCCCCACCTTTCGTCCTATAAGACTCGGCTCAGGCTCCTCCCTCGGAAGCCTGCTATGAGTAAGTGAATGGAGGAGTGAATGTGCACAGCCCCTGGTACCTAGAACCACGCTCAGTCTATCCATCACTTTCTAGAATCCTTGAGTCAGCGCCATGCAGCCCCAGAGAGCTCCTGGAGGCTCCATGGGGTGTCCAGGGAAAGTTGCAACCAGTTGGGCAATCATCTCCTGGACTGGAGGATGGTCAGGAATGGGGTGGATCCACCTCACCCAGGGGGCTCTGGGCTGACCAAAAGATAGGCTAAGGCATGCGGCTGGGAGAGTAGCTTTCCCTTTCTGGGCCTCTTGTCTCTGGAAAATGCCTGGAGGAAGCAGGGGAAACACCATGTGGTGTCACCAGGTGACCTCAGACATGTCACAGCCCCTCTCCCTGCCTCAGTTTCTCCCTGCGTAAAATAGAGGGTTGGGTTAGCACCATGTCTTTGGCGAATTACAGCTTCAAGGTTTTACGGACCACTGCCCTCCTCCCCCTTAGTAATTTTGCTTCCTATATCCATTGATTGAAAGGATACAAAAGACCAAAAAGCTACTCTAAATACAGTGATTCTGTTACCAACTTTACTAGTCACAACAGTACTTTCATGCATTTGAGAATTTATCATTCCTTTTACTGATCCATTCCGCAGCCGCTGCCAGCAGGGAGTGGCTCCGGAGAGAGGGTGGGCTTACTGAGAGCAACTAAGGCAGGCCGTTTTAGATCCTGCAAAAAGGCAGGTGGCAAAGGAAAGGTCTGGGTGGAGATGCCGGCGTCAGATGGTTCATATCCCAGGGCTGTTCCTTCCCAACTGTGTGCCCCTTCCTCACCTCTGAAGTGGGGGTCAACGCACTTACCCTGCAGTGCTGTTGGAAGAATTAAATCAGGGAGCGTGCGGAACCTACTTAGCAGCTAGCTGGCTAATGCTCAGTAGTGACGCCTAATAACTCTGATAGGCCAACGTTCACCTTTGCCTTGTTATTGACATACCAGTGTACCAGCAGCTGCTGTTTAGTGAGTGTTTGCCATGTTCAAGGCCTGGGGCTGAACTCTTGGCGCAGCGTTCCAGCTCCCAGCCTACAAAACTTGCAGTCTGGAAGATGGCTCTGGCTGTCCTCATCTCTTTGGGGTACAGCAGACAGCTTTCTGCCCCTGGGGTGTTTTGGGTCTCTGGGACAGGATACCTTTTTCCAGGACATTCTGGGGTGTCTTCTCTCAGGAGTCTGCAGTTGATGCTGTTCTGGGCCCCAGAGTCCAGCATCTCTTCTGCTCTCTGAGGGTCTGCTTTTCCCTGGCAGGGCGGGTGGTGTCCAGAAGCCTCCCCCGCCCCGACAGGAGAGGTGGTGGGACTGTCTCGGCCGAGGAAGTGCTCCCGGGACTGAAGACCCTAGGCCCCCAGCCCTGCCCCAGAGACTGTGCCTTCCCTGGAGCCTCACCTGCAAATTCTCCCAACCTCGGTATTCAGCAGGGGTGTCTTAAGCCCTTTAGGGGTGGGTGGGAAAGGAGGAAGGTACTCTATAGTCTGAAAATTGTGGCACCTTCCTACCTCTGTTGCCACGTCTAATAATAGGCTTCTTTGACAAGAAAGGAACACTTTGCATCATAACATGGAAAAGGCAGAGAGTCTGGTTTCAGACAGAGTTGTGCTTAATTCTAGCTCTGCCATTCGCAAGCCGATCTGAGCAATTTGTACCCACCACTTTCCTATATATCTTGGTTCTTTATCCATGAAATGGGGGTCATGGTCCCTGCATCGCAAAAGCCTGGATGTCCAGAGTTCAAATGAGATGTGCAGAGTAGGTGCTCAGCACATGCTAGAGAAGCTTTGGGGCTTGATTCTCAGCTCTCTCCATGGGATCAGGGATGACACGGGACTGTCTTGCAGTGTGTTGGGATGTCAGTTACTGGATAAGTGTTACTATTGCTAGTATAATGTTTCTTAGGAAGGTAGCTCCCCGCCCCTTCATGCCTGACTTCCCACAAGTTTCCCATCACCTCTTGAGAGGGATGTGGCCATGGGAGCCACAGGAAGACTGGAACATATATTTTTTCTTTCACATTCCCAACACTTCAATATTTAGCTAGACACATATTCCCACTCTGCTAAACACTCTACTTTCTAGTTGCCCTTGTAGCCAAATGTGGACATGTTACTAAGTTTTCTAAGTTATATACCAGCAGATGCTTAAGGGGCGGGGGTTACATCTGTCTTTGTTACTTCCTCTATCTGGCTGGCCAGAATTTGGATGTGATGGCTGTAGCTTTTGCAGCCATATTGGACTATGAGGATAAAAACCACTCCTTAGGGACTACATGAGGTAAGCTGGAAGGAGCCTGACCCACTCATGTGTCACCATGTAAGGTCTGCCTACCTTCAGGCTTCTTTATTTAAAAATAAACCTTTGTCTCATTTAGACCACTGCTAATTTGACTTTCTCTGTTATACTTTGCAAAACCTCATCCTAATGGATACAGATAGAAAGGCTGTCATTTCCAAAAAAAAATTAAAAACCTTGTCTTCCAGGAATTTATCCAAAAGAGATAATTAGATAATGCTTGGAGCCTTGTGAACAGACATATTGACTATAATTTTTTATTGTTGCAACAACAAAAAAGGGACACAACCTACATTTGCACAAATAGAGGAGAGGTTTGCTGTAACAGGGTGCATAATAGAACCGCGGCTGAGAGTTCAGGACGTGGTCTGAAGTTAGAGGGACCTGGGTCTATCTCTCACTTTGGCCCGTTACCAGCTCTGGGACTGGGGCCACTGCTGCTTCACCTCTCTGCGCTGTGGTTTCTGTATGTCTGAGGCAGGCAGACAAGAATAGTACAGGCCTACAGTGTTGTTGTAAGAATAACAAGGTATGTAAAGCACTTAGCACTGCCTCGCTCAGCGTAATCACTGAGTGAAAGCTAATGATCCTCCTTTCCTCCCCCTGCCCTCCCCATCCTCTCTCCCATCCCCTCACTCACCCCTTCCCCATTCTCTTCCAGTGGGACACTGTCCTGGAATTAAAGGTATCTTCACCACCATCACTATGACTAACACAATAAAGACGATCACAGGGTATTTTAGTGGAAATGGAAAAGCACAGTGCACACGTATTTGCACAGCATGCGCCCACGAGTGTGCATGTATCATGTGTGTGTCTCCACAGAAAAGGCAGGAGGGAAACACACCATCAGTGCTTATCTCGAAGACGTGGATGTTAGCCATTTTACTTTCTTCTTTAAGCTTCTCCATAATGTCTACATTATGGCAATGGACATGAAATGCTATTGTAATTTATAATTAAACACGACTCGTTATTTCCCTATTATAAAAAGGCGAGGCACGCCTGAGCTCTCTCAAGCCTTGGAAGGGCTGGTTCCGTGGGGAGCCTGTGAACAGGAAAGCCCAGCTGGCTGACTCAGCCCTCTCGGGCCAGATGGAGCCTGCAGGGTGAGGCAGGTGGCAGGAGATTCAGAGAGACAGGTCTCCATTTAGAGCTACCTGGGAGCACTGCTACATTTGCCATTTGCCATCGTCCCTCCTGAACCTGCTCTTCTAGCATCTGCTCTGAGGAAGGGCCCTTGGACGTAAGGATGCCAGCCAGAGGAGACAGTGCAGTTCAACTCTCTATTCTCTGTGAGGAAAAAAAATTATTTTGCTTTCAAAGGAAGGGGTGGGGGCTAGGAAAGAAAGCAAGATCCAGTAACTGCATATACTTAGTGCGCGTGCTGTGTGTTTTGCAAATCCTCTTAGTGGGGAATTGTTTTATCTCCCCTCTGGCTGGCTCTGCAGCTGCGGTGCTGACAGACACTGGCCTGGCCCCTGCAGACCAGGCTGAGCTCTGCAAAGCAGTGACCTCTGGGACACAGGCCCCTGGCAGATGAGCAGCTGACCCAGGTGCTGTGCTGTGTAAGTCCCGGCTTTGAGGGTCCTGGAGAAGCAGCAGTCCTCTGTGTTACAGAGCACAGGCAGGTGATGAAACAGGGGCCCAGTTAGGTTATTGTGGGCAGGGGCACCCATCAGCTGGGGGCTTCCTGTTACAAACAGTTACTCATTTAACTGTCCAGGGACTCAGCTAGGGACCCCTTGGGTTCTCTATTGTCTTGGCTCATAAGTGACAACAATTTGGCTTATGGATTCTTATTCTTGCAGGGTCCTAACATTTCTCCACTTAACTACCACTTACTAGTACTTACTAAACACTCAGTAAATATTTGCTCTCTGTTCAGCAATGTCCACATGTCATTTAACCCTCACACCTCCCTGTAAAGTCGTCCCATTTTACAGATGAGGAAAGTAAGGCACAGAGAGTTAATACCACACAGAACATTAGTAGCCGAGCCAGGGTTCGAACCTGGAAGTGACTGGTTGCAAAGCTCAGGCTGTAAAGGCAGACCGACTCAACCCAGGTCACGTATCAGGGTCACCTGTGGAGCCGGTTCCTTGCACAGTTACCAGAACCCCACTCCAAGCTTCCTGAATCACTGTAAAACGCTTTGTAGGTGATTCTGACGTGCAACCTGGTTGAAAACCACTGGATGCCCAGAATCCATGGCTTGGCGCATGGTGCCCTACAGGAGCAGGGATGCTGGGCAGAGCATGAGAGCCCATGGTGGGGGGGCATGTGTGATGGGGACGTGGCTCAGCTGGTCTTTGGGGCCCTGCCATCCTCTTTCCAGTCCTCGTCCCCCGACTCTGGTTAGCCTCCTACAGACCCCAGTGGACCCCTGGGCTACTGTGGTACCGGGGATCCTGACCAGGACTACTGCGCCCTATTCTTCCCTCTGCCCCGCTGGGCTTCATCGCTGTCCCTCCAAGGAGAGTCATGGAAACAGACCAAGGGTCGCCCGACAGGGCATTGTGCCAAGTTGGGGCGGGCAGGCCTGCAAGGGCCCAGGTCTCCAGAGGACCCCCGGCTAACTCTGTAGATGGACAGTTGGGAGGGGACCACTTGTCAGTCTCTCGGGTCACAACATGACCTCCGCTGTCCGTTCAGCCTGTGACAGCAGAGTTCCCTTGGGAAAGCTGTTCTCTGTGTGTTTGTCCTTCCCTTATCTCACCGTGGCTGTTTCCTCCATTCGTCAAGCGAACACCAGGCTCTCGGCTGGGACCTGAGCGGCCTGAAGTGAGGTGGCATCCAGGTGCCAGCATCCAGAGGGGAGGGCAGGCCCTGATCAGCCCACTACCCTGTGCTGTGTTTCCTGCTGTGAGAGCACAGAGGGGCCCCCAGTGGCGGCCGGAGAAGGGGAAGCTGCCCGGAGGAGGCGACCCTGGCTGGTGACACGGAGATTGTTAAATATATTGAACAGCACTGCCAGGTTGCAGGACATACAGGAATACTTCAACATGAACGCGCTGCCATTCATTGATTCATCCAGCAGGCATTTGCTGAGGAAGGAGCCGTGCTCCAGGAGCAGCCGTATCTCTGTCCTCAGAGAGCTTAAATGCATGGGTGGCGGGAGACAGATGATAACCAAACATACACATTTCTTTTTACATATATAGTGTGTGTGTGGTGGTAATGAGACATATACAGAAAAAATAAACCCAGGAAGGAGGAGAGTCGGTGCTGGGGGAGGGGAAGTGGCAGATGTTGCTCTGAAGGCTTCTCTGATAAGGGGATGCTTAGGCAGAGAGGAGGGAGGGCCCGAGAGACGGAGGGGAGGAGAGAGGAGCGGAGGGAGAGTGAGAAGGGCCGGGTTACCAGTGGATTTAGAGGCTGCACCGCCCCACCCCTCATCTGGCACAGCGGCTGCAGCTGAGGCCCAAAGCCAGCGGGGCCTTTTGGGAAGAGAAAAGCTGAAAAGAGGGAATTTCTCCACACACTAGGGATGGAGAGAGACTGGGGGCTATGGCATTGGGTGAACATTAGTGTAAATTTTTTTTTCAAATGAAATATTAACACATTCTCAGGTTTTTCATGATTTTAATAAAAAGCCTTAGAAAGGCTGAAAAAACATCACACTTAGATACGTGATTAGTTACCTGTTGTTGTATAATAAATTACCCCCAAATTTAGTGGCTTTAAATGATAAACGTTTAGTGTTTCAGCTTCTGAGTGTCAGGAATCTGGGCGCTGCTTGGATGTGGTGCTGGCTGGAGGTCTCTCAGGAGGCTGCAGCCAAGAGGTGGAGGATGCGTTCCTGGGAAGGCTTGGCCGGAGCTGGGGAGTCCACTTTTAACATGATGCGCTCACACGCCTGGTGTGTCGGTGCTGGTGGTTGGAGGGGCTGTGGTTCCTCGTCGGGTGGCCCTCTGCGCAGGGCTCCTTGAGTGTTCTGACAACGTGGCTGGGGACTCCCCAGTGCGAGTGACTCGAGAAAGAGCCCGGCAGAAGCCCCAACGTACTTTATGATTCAGCCTCCAAGGCCACACAGGGCCAGGTCTGCCGCATCCTGTTTGTTACATAGCCCAGTCCTGGTCAGTGTGGGAAGGGGCAAGGATCGCCAGGTGCATTCTTGGAAACTGCCTGCCACAATAGACAGCTAATGAAAAACTATTTTTAAAATGACATGAAATGTGCATTATTTCAAAAAAATTGGTGATCTCTCAAGGCTATCTGAACTCTCAATGGCAGAGGGGGAGGCCTGGGCTTGGAGCTCATCTAGGCCTGGGGTTAACTCAGAATTTCATGGGCTGGGCCGGGACCTGTTACGTAACCTTCCTGGGCCTGAGATCCCTCACCTGTCCAGTGGGGAGTAATGGCAGCCACTTTCATTGTTGCTCTTAGGACTAAAGGTGAACCGTATATGCATCCCAGCTCGTACCCACTCTGCAGTGCAGAAGTTTAGGGGTTGAGTCCTGGTGGTACCAGATGTTGGCTGTTAGACCTTGAGAAAGTTCCCTCACTTCTCTGTGCCTCTCTTTCTGCTTCTTTAAAATCACAAGAATGATAGATTCTGCCTCATGGGGTTGTTATGAGATTGAGTGAGTCAGTTTTTGCAAAGTGTTTAGCACTGTGTCTGGCACGTCCTCAGTGCTGTGTAAGCATTTGTGAAGTAAAACACAGTCTTGGCTTTTGCCCCATGACAGGGATTGAAGGTACTAGAATATATTGGAAAAAACTGTTCATTCTTCTGGTGGGTGGGCACCTTTACACTGTGGTCTGGAGAGGTCCAATGTGTTTGTCATTCCCTGGCTTTTCGCAGCCTCTGATTACCCAGCCTCCCTTCCCATTTTAAAATTTTAGCCCTGGCTGGTGTGGCTCAGTGGATTGAGTGCCAGCCTACAAACCAAAGGGTCGCCAGTTCGATTCTCAGTCTAGGGCACATGCTTGGACTGCAAGCCAGGTCCCCAGTAGGGGGCAGGTGAGAGGCAACCACATACTATTGTTTCTCTCCCTCCCTTCCTCCCTCCTTCCCCCTCTGTCTAAAAATAAATAAATAAAATCTTAAAACATTTTTTAAAAATTTGTCTTTACTTTTTCCTGATTGGACAAACAGCGGCAGCACCTGGCCCCAGGGTCCCTGTGGCTCTGAGCATTCAGGAGTCATTAATCATGAGATGGGAGTGAATGAATTTCGCTTACTGAAAGGTGAGCTGCCACCTGAGCTTACGACCTGACCTTGTGACTTGTGGCACCAGCCACAGAGAGAAAGCGCAATCCTGTTTCGGGATGTCTCCGTTAGCTCAGCTCTCGCTCCCAAACATCTGTTGGCACGAAGTCCTCCACAAGGCCGCTTCTGCCTGTGCAGCTGGGGAGTGCTGGGTCTGGAGCAGCAAGCCACGAAAAGGAGTTGGGAATAGCAGACTCTGACCATGGTCTCTGTGTCCACGGCTTGCTTATTCTGAGCCAGGTACTCTCAGGGGTCATGTAGTGCTCACAGGCATTTTATCATCGTCATAACTTCACAGATAAGGAAACTGAGGCACCCAAATTAAGTAACTTGCCTAAGAGTATGCCCTTGTGAAGCAATGGAGGCAGGACTCAAACACGGGCAGCCTGGCTCTGGAGCGCAGGCTCCGGGCTCTCTGCGTGCTGCCCTGATGGCTCCGGTCGCTCTGGGCCATCCCCACTCACTGTGGCTCCTCAGGAAAGAAGGCTACAGACCTAGATGGCTCCCTGGTTCTTTCCGCCCACGGCCCACTGATGGCCGGGGTCGAATCACTGTCCTTCTCCCCGCCTCATCTTCCTCATCTACAAAACCAGGTCCC
This sequence comes from Phyllostomus discolor, assembly GCF_004126475.2. Taxonomy (NCBI): domain Eukaryota; kingdom Metazoa; phylum Chordata; class Mammalia; order Chiroptera; family Phyllostomidae; genus Phyllostomus; species Phyllostomus discolor. The sequence continues at coordinate 136,725,791 of NC_040908.2, forward strand.
CCACAGGCCTCCCAGCTCTCCGTGGGGAGGGCACAGGCTTTAGGAAAGAGGCAGGCATGAGCATGAGCCCTGGCTTCTTTGGCCAGGTCCCCTAAGTAACCTCCTTGAGCCGCAGCGTCCCTTTGTTCATGGAAAGGGATGATTAAGCCAACTCCGTAGGTGTGCGATTAGAACTAGATGAGAAAATATATACATAGTGTTGACACGCAGAAGGTACCCAATGAGTGTTTTCTCCCTGTTCCCACTCAACCCCATCAATATTAGGGAACTTAATTTTTTTTAAAAAAAATCACAAATCCATTTATTGATTCCACAGACACTGACTCCTGCGTGTTCCTCTCCATATTATCCGGTTATATCCATTCATCTCCCCCATCTGTCTGTCTGTCCGTCCTCCTGTCCATCTGTTCACTCACCCACACACTCATTCCCTCAAATATTGATGGAGGTACCGCTGTCTGCTGGGTTCCAAAGGTGGGAAGCTGAGGTCCTTGCTCTCAAGTGCTCGCAGTCTGGGCTCCACATAGGCTGTTGACTGTCACATCACAGTCAGATGTGCAAGGCTTTGCTCAGCCAGGTTTGATTCACTAGGCTGACAGCTCTGTTATTAAAGGAGCTTTCCCCAAGGTTTTTCCTCAGCAGCAGGATACTATGTTTAAGCCATTAGTTTAACCTCTCGTCACATTCAAATCTGTTTTGTTAAAATAAATCCACAGTCCACGTCTATCTATAGCTCATTCATTTTATGTGAGCCGTCCAGCCCAGCCGACCTGCCCAGACCACCCCTGGGTGGTTCTGTTTCTCAGAGGGCAGAGCCCGCATCCGAGGCTCACCCAGCTAGCTGCCTTTGCCACCTGGGCCAGGCGAATTTCTCCAGGAGTGCTAACCTCATCTAATTGGCCTAAATGGTGAGCAATTAATGACATGGAACCTCTTTGAAGGCACTATAAATAAAAGGCCGGGGACCTAAGAATGAAGTGAACCAGAGGTTACGGTAACGATGATGAATTGTTTCTCCTAGAGGGTTTTATTGTTGCTGTTTTTTTCTTTTTTAAGGAGCGATTAGCATCTCTCTACTGGGATAAGCCCACACGAGGGGAGGGTAGAGGTGGGTGGGTGGGAGAGGGCAGGGGTTCTGGTGGAGCTGATAGATGCCGGGAGGGAGAGGCGTCTAAGGAGATGGTAACAGTGCCTGGCATCGGAGACACTTAGATAGCTATTGAGTCAATGGGAGAACGCTCTCCAGCGTGGAGGAGAGTGAATCTGGGCTTTTGGGGAGTGACATGTAGCTTGGTATCTTGAACTTGGGCATGTGGACAGTGTAACCTGGCTCAGCCTTGGTTTCCCTGTCTGTCAGACAGGGATGAACACAGTGCCCTCCTTTCAGGGCCATTGTGTGGAGTGAAGGAGATAACCTAATGTTCACAGCTGGGTTCTTAGTGACGAGCCGGGCCTGGGATTTTGCAGGAGCACATCAAGTGCTGTTCTTTTGCCCCATAAGCACTTGTTTTAGACATTCTCTTAGAATGCAAGTCCCCTGCATAGGCTGTGTTTATCTCTGTGTCTCCTAGATGAGTTTCTGGCTTATAGTACGTGCTTAGTAAATCACAAATAAGGATGCCCCAGTTTTCTTTGCCCTTCTTCTCTGTGATAGAATAACTGTAACAATGCTCCCAGTTTCTCTCTTTCTCCCGTTCTCTCTCTCTCTCTCTCTTTCTCTCTTTCTCTCTCTCTCTCTCACACACACACACACACACACACACACACACACACACACAGAGTATCCACTCTCCTTGCCATGAATCTATGCATTTCCTTACACTAGAGAACCACTTATTTGTTTCTAAGACTAGTCATGTGACAGCTTTTGGCCAGTAGGTTATTGGTCCTATTCCATTGTGAAGAGAGGATGCTTAGGCTCGCCCAGAGGAGGGTGAGAGAGGCCTGGAAGGGAGAACCGTGTCACTCAACAGCCGCCTGACCACCCGTCATGAGAGAGAGCTGAGCCACAGCCAGCACACCCGACAAGCCTGGCCCAAACCACCGTCCCACAGACTCATGAGATAGTGCTCATTGTTTCCAGCGACAGACTTCTGGGGTACTTGGTTACCTAGTATTATGTGTTATTGTGGCAATAGATAGCTGAGGTACCTCTCCTTGATTAATATCTGGGGTGGATCTTAAAAAGTGGCCAGGAGAAATGATGAAGCACTTCTTGTCCTTAAAAAAAATTTTTTATCACCTCTGGGAAATATTTGGTCAGGAGGAAGCTGGCATTAATTGCTTAAATGATTTTAAGCATTATGAATCGGAGAGTCGCAGCTGTCCCTGTTGGGCTCTCTGTCCTGCACAGAGTGTAGTCAGCTGGAATAATAATGTTAATGATATTAAAATCTTAGCTCCACAGTGCGCTTTAGGACTTCCAGAACTTTCAGATGCTTTATCTAAATTATTGATTCCGTCCGGAACACTGTTTCTGATGGGTGAGGTGACTCAGGCAAGGTCATGCAGCTACAGAATGGTAGAGAGAACTCTGATACAAGGTGTGTTCATTCCGTGACTGTGGTAACGTATCACCCCAAACTCAGTGCCTTAACACAACCCTAATTTATTATTTGACAGTCCTGTAGGTTAGAAGTATGACAGGGTTTCAAAATCAAGGTGACAGGAGGGCTGGGATTTTTTTCTGGAGGATCTAAGGGCAAAGCTATTTCCTTGACTTTTCCGGCTTCTAGAGGCTTCCCCGGTTCCTTGGTGCCTCCTTCGTCAAAGCTAGCAACGTTGCACCTCTCCAACCGTTCGTTTGTGGCCGTGTCTCCCTCTGACTACAGTCAGGAAAGGGCCTCCGTTTTTAAGGATTCACATGGCTAGGTTGGGTTCACCTGGATAACCCAGAATTCTCTCTCCAGGTCAAAGTCCTTCACCTTAATCACCATTGCAAAGTCCTCTTTGCATGTAAAGTGTTCTAGCAACTATGAAGTGGACATCTTTGCGGGACCCTATGAAGGCTCGCCTACATTCCCAGTAACTCATCTTATCAGGGCTGGCAAGATATTGGGCCCCCTCCCTTTCCCCTCTCTTCCTCCTCCTCCTTTTTTTCTGGACAATGGTGTGGTAGCTCTATTTCCACAGCTCCACAGGTTGTAAAAATATCAGCGTTTGGCCAAGCAGAGAGAAATGATAAACGCACTTTCCCAAACAGATCTTGAAGCAGAGTTGCATTTGAGTACTTTGAGTCCAAGATATTTTATATTTCTATAAAATCACTTACTCTGAGCTACAGACATGTTTCTGATTAAAATGATCCAAAGGGTGTGTTTCCTCAGCATATACTGCTTACTCATCTCTCTTGCTGTAAAGAGACCAGATTCTGTAGGAGAAATGGATTTATTTTATGTCAGGCTCACAGCAGCAGAAATTACTTCATGCAAATGAAGCTTGGCAGTGTGACTTCATGAATAAGAAATGAGCCGGCGCCTCCTCTCCCCACAGGCGATGTCGCGCGCTGGGAAATTAATTGTGGCGTTCGTTGGGTGGCGCCGGCTCCTCTGTCAGGGTTGCAGGCTGACACAAAGATGCTTCCCTTTACCCAATTGGTTACGAACCATTTCACATTCTTTATAGCTTCGCTCCACGTTGTAAGTGAACAACTGGGGGGGGGGGTCTCAAGATTCCTGGAAGCTTCTGGAGACTTTTTTAGGGCCTGAGATCCATCATGGAAGCCAATATGACACTGAGTCACACATAGTGGTCATGAGTTCAGATCATCTCTGAGTTGACCTAAGATGCCCTGGCTTTCCCCACCATCCCCAGGGTTAGGGTTAGTGCCCTGGCTCTTCTGAGTGACAGTACACTCCAGCGGTTTAGCACATGGTCTCAGGAGCTGAAATATCTGGGTTCAAATCCCTGCTCTGCTCCTCTCTAGCTGCAAGACCTTTGTCAAGTCACCTAATCATTCTGTGCCTTAGTTTCCCTATCTATAGATTAGAAATTATAATAGCGCTTACCACATAAGGCCGTTGTGAGGATTAAACAAGTAAATAGCATAAAGCACTCGGAAGAGAGCCAAGTGACCCCACTGGCACCAGGTCACGGAAGGGCCAGATAATGCTCCGTTAGCTACAATGAAAATGAATGGTGAGAGCTCTTCACTGCTCATTGTTTTCGGTGTTCATAGTGCCCCTGCACAAGATCTCTCGGCTGCCCCAGTCCTGCCACCCACCTCCCAGGATGGCAGTTCCCACACCAGGTTGCAGAGTGTCTCATCCAAATCTGGGAGCCATCAGAGGAGCCAGAAACTCCGGGCCTGCGGCTGAGAAGGGCCTGCACTCTGAGGACTTGCGAGTGGTCTGCCACGAATGGCAGACCCCTGGGGCCCAAGCCAGGCCAGCAGCAGCCTTTGAGAAGAGTCTTTTGGGAGGGTCCTAAGATTTGTGTCCCAAGTACTGTGTGACGTAGGGAAAATCACCGAACCTCTCTGAGCCTCAGTGTGTACAACTATGAAATGAGGCTGATAGTACCCTACCTTCCAGATCAGAAATAATAACGGTTCTGGTTGAGTGTGATGCCTGATGCCTGGCAGGCATTATCGCATACAGAGCAGCCATTATTTGTAGGGTTACGAGAGACTCAGATCTGGTGGCATTGTCATGGCTGCATTCCCTGGGGAAAGACCACGGACTTTTGACACAAACTGTAGATTGGCAGGTCTGAGAAGGAAGTAAAAAGAGAAAGAAAACACCATCCAGGAAGGAAATGCATGGAGTGCCTGTTCATTACTCTCTCCTCACACAGGACCTCCTGCATCATCTGTGGGGCTCACTGCAAAATGGGTAGGTGGGACACCTTATTCAAAGATTATTAAGAATTTCAAGATGGTGTCAGCAGAGTACCAAGCGCAGGGCCCTTCTGAGTGCGGGTCCTATGCCGCTCTGTGGGCCACACGCCCACAGCACCAGCCCTGTCCCCACCCGTGCACAGTGCCAGTGAAGCGTGTGCCACTGTGGGCCAGAGGTTGGCAGCGCTTCCTTTTCCCTAGCAACCTCTCTCCCTGCTGGTGCTGGGCTTGCCGGGGTGCGGGAATCAGCCAATGCGGGGAGGCATTTTGAAGCTGATTGCTAATACCTCTACCTGAGCCCAGACAGTGTCATCAGCCAGTCAAGGTACAACTCAGCGATTAAGGGCAAATATAGAATGTATATTTATACATAAATTTTTTCTGTTGACACGATGCTAGGTACTTACAGAAGTGTTGCCATGGTGATTGGCAGGGCCAGCTGTTGTTTCATTTCCCCCAAAGAATTATATGGTAATGATGGTCCCCTGGAGAGTTCTCCTGGGGCAAGGAATGGTACTAAAAATCTGCAGAGCGATGAACAGGTAGTGTGTAGGACCTCATTCTCATTAGTGGTAATTAAGAGGAGTTTACAGCACTTTGATGAGCAGCGGCTAATTTGGGGTAGAAATGTAGAGAGTGAGCTGCTTTTGGAGACTGGGTTTGAATCCCCTGTCACTTAATGGCCATGTCAGTTAATTCTTCTGAGCCTCGGTTTCCTCATTTAGAAAGTGGAGATTATTACAACAAACTTGTGGGAGCGCTCAAAATAAAGTATATGGACTACTTAGCTCAGTTTTTGAAACATTGGTGATGTGTCCTGCATGGTTGCTGTGATGATGATATTAATGAAATAGTAACTACAACAATAATGAAGCTATTTACTGAGGGCTTGCACCTACAAGTCCTGATGTTTGCAAGCATTATCTCATTTAATCTTTACAACAACACTATCAAGTAAGTAAGTTGTTACCCTCATTTCATAGATGAGGACACAGACAGGTTAAGAGACTTGCCTGAAGTCACACAGCTGGTAGATGACAAACGTCGGGATTCAAACCCCAGCAGTCTAACACCAGAGCCCAAGGTCTGAACCATTATATGCAATGCCCTCAGATAAAGATTAATGGCCACATGGAGCTGGAATAGATTCTGAGAGATATACAGTCTTCTAGATTTCAAGACGGTTCTGAAAGATCAGCTCTGGATGAAATAAGTATATTTCCTTCTATAACAAAGGCGGTGGTGGGGCGCTGCGGGGATGGGGGAGGAGGATGTTGTAATAAGCATCTATAGGTGGGGGCTGCTCTGTGGACCAGCCTCCTTCAGCCCCAGGGGTCAAAGGTCTCTCCTTAGGACTGCGCCGCTGATTCCTCCGGAGTTGAAGCAGCTCCTTCTCTGGTCTGACACGTGGGTTAGGATCAGGATCTGGCCCTTGATTCCCCCTCCTGTAGTCCTTCCTCCGCAGAGCTTTGGGGTGGCTGAACCTTGTCCTCCCCCAAACTAAACAAACAAAAAACCCAAAAGGCTACAGGCACAAAAGCAGCCCCTCGTATTTCTTCTGATCCCATCTGGTTCTTCAGATATGACGGGTAACTTCTCTCCCCAGGGCCTTTGCACATGGTGTTGCTCTCTCTTCCGGGGCTGCTCTCCCAGCCCTCACTCCCAGTCCCCCTTCTTGTTGTCAGATTCCTGCTCATCCTTCCCTGTGAATGTAAACATTCCTCAGGGAAGCCTGCCTTCAGGTCTGCATGGGAGTCTTCAGGGCAGGCTACCTCCCGACCCCAGGCTCTGTTAAATGCCCCTGTGACACATTCCTACAGCCACCCGCCTGCCTTTTGTACCACTTATCAGAGTTTTCTTTTATATTTTTTAAAAGATTTTATTTATTTATTTTTAGAAAAGGAAGGGAAGGAGATAGAGAGAGAAACATCGATGTGCAGTTGCTGGGGGTTATGACCTGAAACCCAGGCATGTACCCTGGCTGGGAATCGAACCTGCGACACTTTGGTTCGAAGCCTGCGCTCAATCCACTGAGCTATGCCAGCCAGGTTACTTATCAGAGTTTTAATTGAATAAATTAGAAATATAATGATTTGCTTAAGAGCTGTCTGTCTCAATACCTGTTTTATTCCCTACCACATTCCCAAATGCTTGTAACAGTGGCTGACTCTGAATGTGTTGAATACATGGATGAGTAAATAAAACTTCCAGGGCCACCACTCCCCCACCCTCCCCCCACCATCTTCACTGGGAGGCAAGCTTGTGCCTTGCAAGGTGAGAACTTCCTGGCTTTACTGGACTCCTCAGTATTTAGTAGGCTGCCTGTGGTCCTTCAAAGTGGTTAGGAAAAGGCAGGCAAAGCAAACTCATTACACAGCAGGACAGTGCGGGAAGGAAGGGAAGCAGGTAAAATCTCTGAGCACCGACTGCATTTCCGGTCCTGTGCTTCTCATTTCGTCCTCAAAAGCCCTACAATGTAGGGAAAATGATTCGCACCTGATAAGTGAGGAAAGAAAACAGAGGAAGGACAGGGCATTCGTTAAGGCAAGTTAGTTCTTGGTTTAGAGCCAGGGGTGTCCAATCTTTTGGTGTCTCTGAGCCACACTGCAAGAAGAGGAGTTGTCCTGGGCCACACCCTTAAATACATTGTGACATGTAATCACCAAAAAATCTCGTAATATCTTAAGTAAATTTACGATTTTGTGTTGGGCTGCATTCACAGCCATCCCGGGCTGCATGCAGCCTGCGGGTCACAGGTTGGACACCCCTGCTTTAGACCCTGTGTGCTGAGACCCTTTCAACTTGGTTCTTCTCCTTGGGCTGAGGTTCGGTCCCCTGTGGCTCATGCCGGTGTGCGCCTGTGTGTGTAGGGGCACAGAATCCCCTGGGACAGGAACACTGTCCTTAGCATGTGTGCCGGAGCACCCAGCCTTGGGTGATTACTGCCCAGATTTGTACAGGAGTGTCCGTGTCCTGTGCATCCCAGGAAGGCTGGAGTGTTTTCTTCCGTTTTCGCACCATGTCCGAGGATGGATTACAAAGGCCTTCGATGCAGATGTATTTGAGAGCTGGCTAAATTGGGCTTGTATTCCCAGCACTGACATTTGGGATATTTCTTCAACCCAGGACCATAAGATGCTTCTCCCAGCTTTTTCCTACTGAGCCATGATGAATGATAATGCAATCAGCACGGGGGGAAAAGGAAAGATAATCAGTTGCTCCACCTTCTCTCTGCTGGGTCTTTTGATTTCATCAGATTACCCCCTTCAGCTGCACATTCAATGCCCCTAGAACTCTAAGGAAGAAATGAAATTTAATCTGGGGGCTGGGCAGTGGACACCCTGATATTTGCTGGAATTGCTTTAATCTGACCTCAGAACATCCAGCCAGAAAGACATGTTATGAGCCAGACCTGGCAGGCAGGGACCCGCCCCCCAGAATGGGTTTGGGGACCTTTTCTCATTGGGGGGTGCTCTTCCTGGGGCATTAGCATTTTCCAGGAGGAACTAGCTAATGATCTCAGTTCTCTGACTTCTACAGGTGCAGGTTGTTAGACGGAATCAGAAAACCAGAGGCTATTTTATGAGTTGGAAAACTACCAGTAGGACCTTTCACGTGGCAAACAAGGACCAAGAGAGGGTACACGGGGGAGAAGTGGGAGGTAGACACCCTGCAGATCTGTGAGGGGACCAGGAAGACCTTTTTAGGAAGCACTGGTCACACATTCTTCCATCGCCCCGTGTGCCAGGCCCCGTTCTGAGCACATTCTGTGTGAGAACTCCCTGATCCTCATGGTTATAGCGTGAGTTCGGTGCTACTTTTGTGTCCATTTTCCACGCAAGGAAACCGAAGCACAGTGAGGTGGTGGGGCCTGGGAGCCCAGGGAGCCCAGGGTCTTCACTCATGTGCTGTTCCCTTCTCCCAGAACAGCAGTAACAGTGACAACCATGGCGACACTGAGAGCCGTGGCTGTAACGTATTGTTGACCATTGGCCAGGTTCATCACAGGCTTCATTGAGAAAAGTCTCCGCATTCGACTTCTTCTTGGTTTTTTTTCTGTACAGCAGGTCGACTTTCTTGATGATGCCAGTCTGCTTCTTCTCTTTTTAACTCTTGTTCTCTTCTTAAATATAGAGACACCCCCCCCCCCAAAGCTACCAGAACAATGAGTAAGCCAACGATTATGTTGTGGCACTATAGCCAGAAGGAGGTCCACACACTGCGTCTTCCCAGAAATCAGTATGGGTTGTACTGGGGAGGGGGGACTGAATATTTTTGCACAACTCTGAATATACTAAAAATCATTGAGTTGTACACTTTAATAGGTGAATTATATGAGAATAATGTATTTGTAGAGCTGCTATTACTGAAATAGAACAAGGTAAGGCAGGCATTTGGCGGCATGGAGCAGGGAGGACGAGTGCAGGAGACACACCAGGCTGGGGGTGGGGGCTTTTCCGGACAGCCCTCCGGGTGCACAAAGCCTCCGGTAGCAGATGCTGTGGACTCCTCACCAACAACAGCTGATGTTCCCCTGCCTGCCTCCATCACCTTTCTGATATCGGCCTTGCGTGCGAAGTGATGCTGGAGGGAAGGGCCAGGATGAGAGAACCACTGGCCTCATCACCCAGGTCTCGGTGGCCTGGTGACGATTCTGTTGGATGTGTGCCACTGCTGGGGCACTGGAGAGGTCTGCGGCCTCTCCCCGGCCTGGGGCCTTGCCATCTGGCATGGACACCGGCCTTTCCCTTCAGATCCAGGGCACTTTGCAAACCCAGCCCTGACTGAAAAACAAAGTCCTATCCAAACCCTGCATTTGCCAAATAGGAATGGGCGTAGCCAGTAACAACACATTCTGGGGTCTGATGGCCAGAATTCTGCACACTGTCCTCTGGGGTCCCTGCCTGATGCCTTTTGAGCCCCAGCCCGGTCATTGACATGGCTCTGCATGGACAGATTCCAAGGAAAAAAGATAAACTCTGTTTCCCTTCCCATCAGGAAGCCACCCTGTTCCCTAGGGAGCTCTCTACTCAGCAGGTCCTCTTGGGGCACTTAGGTGTCCTTTGCAAGGGGTGGGAAGGAGGTGGAGTGTGTGGTCAACACAGAGCTGGGGTTGCAGAGAGGTGGCATGTGGCAGCTGGAAGACTCCCCTGACTCTGCCTTCAGGGAAACAGCCCCTTCTGATTTCCCAGTCAGCCTCTGAGCATGGAGGTGAGGGGAAAGTCAGAAAGCAAGAAGCTATGGAGAAGTGGTACGGAGGTGCCACCTGCCCAGTGGCCCAAGGGTTGGGGGTGCCAGGGAGAGAGGCCATGTGAAGGGTGGACAGAGAGGGAGAAAGAAAGAGCCCCGTCCCTTAATGGTAGGCTAAGATCACGGGGTAACTGTAGTGCATTCACATTGCATTTTAGGTTCTCAGAGTGAAACCTAAAATGCAATGTGAATGCACTACGGAGTGAAAGCTCAATTCACTAGAATGGAGCGAAGTAGTTCATTTGAAATTCCAGATAACTTGGAGTTAGGCAGACACCATTTTTCTGTTTCAAGTTCTGCAGAAAAAAATGTTCAAAACTACCTTGGTCCCATTCTGCAGCCCTGGAGAGGGTGTGCCAGCAGCGTGCCTGAGTGCCAGCATCCCGCATGTCCCTTCACAGGTGAGCCACCAAGGGTTGATCAGGTCCCCAGGTGAAGGTCATGCCTGCAGTAACAGAGCACATGCTGTTTACACTGGCTTGAGTGATGCTACAAAGAGGGGATACAGTCTGCAGTGGATAAAGAGGAAAGAGTTAATTCTTCCAGTTGACCTGAAAGAAGTGAGAACTTAGCTTGAAAAATACGTAGGAGAGCACTGGAAGGACAATAAATAACTCACAAGCAACCCAGGCTGGAGTGGGGCCAGTGTGGATGGACGGCCAGCACTGTGTGATTTCCACAGATGCTTTTATAGGCCCTGAGTGACAGGTGCGATAACCAGGCACTCTTATTGAAAGGGCGAGACTGGATTCTGCTGCAGCAGCAACCATGTGCTTGTCGCTGACTCATTTCACTTTTTATAAAGCCCTTCAAGTGTGTCATGTTTTTGCACATGAAGAGGTGTTATTCTCAACCCCCCAAAAGGTGAGACCCGCTGGTGTCGAGGAGCAAGTGGAATGTGTAATGACCCTAATTATTGCAGGGGCTGTTTGCATGGAAACTGTGCATGGGGGTCCAATGTCTCCTAGGGAAGGCCTACAGGTGGTCCAGTTATACCTGGTGTGGCTGCTGTGCTCCTGTCCCTGAGCGGCAGCAACAGAACGTCTCCATGGAGGGGCGGATGAGTCCCAGGCCACTGCCCAGTGATGCTAGATGCTAAACACATTGCAGCACCCCCTCTTGGATGCTCCCCATCCTTTTGTTTCTTTTGTAGCCAACCATCATGGGTTGAATTGCACCCCCCCCCCCCAAAAAAAAAGGGTATGTGGAAGTCCTAACTCGCAGTGTCTCCCAATGCACTCTTATTTGGAAATAGGGCCACTGCAGATGTAGTTAATTAAGATGAGGTCATGTTGGGGTAGAATTGGCCCTTCGTCCAGTATGCCTTGTGTCCTTCCAAGACAACGAGAGAAAGATGCACGTGGAGAATGCCCTGTGACAGTGGAGGCAGTGAGTGGAGTGATGTGGCTGCAAGGCAGGAACGCCGAGGATGGACGGCCACTACCAGGGGCAGGGAAGGGAGGGCTCCAGCCGGAGCACCAGCTCTAGCCTCCAGAGCTGGAAGACGACAAATGTCTGTTGTTTTAAGCCATGCAGTTTGTAGCGCTTTGTGACCACAGTCGTAGAATGCTAATAAACCAACTTCCACCCTGCCGCACCATTTCAGCCTGACTTATATTTTTCTTTAAAAACGCTAATTCCTGGCCCTGGCCAGAATGGCTGAGGCGGTTGGAGTGTCGTCCTGTAGCCAAAAAGTTGAGGGCTCTATTCCGGGTCAGCATGCATACTGGACCGAGTTAGCACCCAGGCCCACAGGCCTGACCATCCTGTCTGCTCCAGATGCTCTGTCTCCCTCCACTCCAGCCCGTATTGTGCTTTTCTGTACAGTGTCCGCAGCAGGGAAGTCTTACCTGGCCCATTTCCCAGCTCGGGAGTGTGGCCGTTGTCCTCAGAGCTAGCATAACAGGCGCTCTCATCAGATCCTCTCACAACGCTTTACCTTTGCTGTTCTTGGGGCCGTGATCGCACAGACACGTTTGGTGGAACTATCTGTCAGCGTCCCAGCCGCATTCTCCCCGTCAGGCCGCAGGGACCCCTCAGGTACGGCTCCCGCCCAGCAGCTGCGGATGGGACCGCGGTCCCTTCTCTCCTTATCTCAGGGGACAGTTCACGAGTCTTTTCATCCCTGATGTTTAATTTGAAGGTGTGTTTGACATTTAACCCTAGGTGACACTCCCTAAATCAGTTTTTCATTTATGGCCTGGGAGGGAATCAGAGAGGAGAGGATGCTGGGTAGGAGGTCAGCCTGCCCCGGCAAACACCCGCCCTCCAGGCTGTTGAGTCATCCCCAGCGGCCGCTCCAGGCTCTCTGAAAGCCTGCCCGCAGCAGCTGGTTCGTTTATGAGGTGACGCTTTGGACTCTGGAGTTCAGGCAGAGGAGGCGGTGGCTGTGGCCCAGGCAGGACCAGGCTGTGCTGGGATGAGACAGGGCCCAGAGGAGAAGCGTTGGGGGGCCTCTGAGCTGCTCAGTTTTGCTCATTCACCTGCTATTTTCAAGTGGGGCAAACTGGCTGCAGAGTTTGGAAATCTAGTTTTCCACTCCCAGCTACACTTATGACTCTGTAAAGCAGGGGAAAAAAAAGTAAATAGCATGGACTTGGAGGTTTTAATACAGCTCTGGGCATGACCAGCCAGGTGATCCCGGACGAGTCATACGACTTCCCTGAGGGTCAGTTGCCTCAGCTGTGGAATGGGGTGCAGAGTTGGGGAGGGGGGATGCCTAGCTTGAGAAGAACAGGCTAATGTGAGGAACAAATATTATCTATCGTATTTGTAAAGCATGCAGCACAGTGTCTGGCACGTAGGAATGAGTGAACTCGGGTATTAGGGTGTCACCCACGGCAACTCACCTGGCTTCTCTGGGCCTGTCTGTCTCTCCTGTGGCAGGGGAGCCCACGGGACTGGGAGCTCGCACGCTCCGTGCCGGAGAGGGAGCAGCAGCGTCTCTCTCCTCCTCCTCAGCCGCACACTGTCTCTGACGCTGTCATTTTTCTGTCTTTCCCCGCCCCATGCTCTTAGTTTTTGAAGTAGCAATTTTTCCTAATAGTGAAAATTCATTGTTTCATTTTAGAAAATATAAACAAATGTGGAAAAACAAAACATAAAATCCCTAGAGCTTTGGAACCCAGAGAACATTTTGAATATAATTTTCTAATATACCTGTATCCCTTTTTAAAAAAAATCTTACAACTTCCTGTGCAGCTTTCCCAAGCAATTACTGATTGCTCATTAGCATCACCTTGAAGAGCAGTTTGACGGTGTAGAGTGTGGACATCTTGAGAATTATTTATTCTCTACCGCTTATACTGTGGGACACTACATTCATCTTCAGTTTCCCCTCACTACACTTAGGAGGCAGGAGGCTTGGGCCAGGTGGGGATGAGGGAGAGGCGGGCCTGGGGGATGTGTGGAAGGTGGGGGAATAGGATTTGCTGGTTGACTGCGTGAGGCACTTGGGGAAAGGAAAGCAATCAACAATGGGTTTCGGCCTGAGCCGCCCTAAGGATTGACTTGTCATTGACTGAGACGCAGAAGGCGGCACTTGGAGCAAAAGAATGGCGGGGGTTGGTTTGAAAATTCGAAGTTGAAGACTTCCTTCAGGCATCCACGTGGAGATGCATGTGGGCAGTGGGATGTATGAGCGTGGCATTCAGGGAAGATGTCTTGCTGGAGATGTAAAGTATCAGGCTGGCTGAAAATATCGTCTTTTGGTGTTGGGTTGTTTTTTTTTTCCATAAGATGGTCCTAGCGGTACTTAGTTGTCTTTAACTTCATTCAAAACAATTTTGTTAGATTACAGTGTGACAGCTGTCATATCAGCATGCATTTTTTAAAAATGTCAAAATTGGTGAATTTTTGTCTAGCCATTTTAATATTGAAGACGGAAGACGAGCGGTGGCAGTTTTGACACAGTATGCTTTATTCTTTCAAGAGAGGTAAAAACACAGCTGAAACACAAAAATGATTTGCGCAGTGTATGGAGAAGGTGTATGACTGATCGAAGGTGTCAAAAGTGGTTTGCGAAGTTTCATGATGGAGATTTCTTGCTGGACGATGCTCCTGGGTTGGGTAGACCTGTTGAACTTGATAGGGATCAAACCAAGACGTTAATTGAGAACAACCAATGTTGTACCATACGGGAGACAGCTGACATACTCAAAATATCCTGATCAATGAAATGATTGGTGAAAATGAAAAATGTATCTTTTATTTTTATAGAAAAAACTGAACTGACTTTTTGGCCAGCTCAATAGGATGTGATCCGTGTGTGTGTGTGGATTTAAAGACTTGGCATCATACAAGATCGCTAAGGGACCCAGATCCCGGAGGGAGCTGCAGGACTCAGACTAGCTGATGCTACATTAGTGGGGACCTTTTGTCTTTTTGCTGCAGGGAAAAGGTGACATGTGACCCTCTTTCTCCTAAGCCAGTGGCACGGAGCCCCACAATACCAGACAGACATTTCTACCTCCACTAACAACTCCTCCCAAAGTCTAGAATTGCTCCTCTTGCTAACGGCACCTTGGGCAGAAAGCCACACAAAGCCTCCTCAGCTGTGGATGGAAGAGGCTGAGGACACACTGGGGACTCCTTCCAGGCTGCTTCCATTCGGCCTGTAGCTTGTGCTAATTTGCATCCCTGGGTTAATCCTTCCCCTCCACACCTCATTCCCATGTTGAAAGCAAAATAGCCACTCTACTTTCACTGCTGTGTTTTGCTGTAGCTGATGTCACGGGGTGGGGCTATAGAGGGTAGGAGCGGATGATGGAATCCACTCACAGTTTTGGCTGGCTCCATTTTGGCCCCAGTAGCCACTGGTTCACAACCTCTGCAGAGAGAAAGCAGGGGAGATGGGGCTAGAAATAAAGCCGAGCGGCTTCCTGCTGGCCTGGCATTGCACTTGGAAACCAAGCCTCAGAGGGGGTGGGCAACAGGCCAAGGCCGCCACCTATAGTGCCCCAAGTATACCTGTTCACCGTGCTGTTTCGTGGGTAAGTGCCGGGAATTCCAGTGGATGGAGAAGAAAGATACAATGATGAAGAAAGTATCAGCAAAGTTGAAAAGGTGAAATTCCAAGTGAGTATTTGCAGAAGAGAGTGAATTTGGATTGGTGAGGCAGTGACAGCAGTCACCGCCCAGCCTCCTGCCCTGGCCCCCACAGCCCCCTCTCCCTGTTGCCCATGGCTGTTACACGGTCATCTCAGCGCTGCAGCTTGCAGAGACTCACAGCTGCCCTGGCGCAGCCTGGAGGGTGCCCTGGCCTGGGGGCTCCTCTGTCAAATCTCTTCCCTGATTCAAGACTTTTTGGTTCTGATCCCGACCACTCACGTGTCCTTGGGCAAATCTCTTCAAGTTCCATTGTCTTCATCTTTTAAATGGGGAAGGATGATGACACCTCCACCAATTGCCCATCAGTGCCTGGCACTTAGTCCCGTGTCATACACTCCAAAGGCACCTCTCTCGTGTCTGCCGTTAACTGGCTGAGTTGTTCTTAGCCCTGCAAGGGGCAGGAGGTTGAGCACTAAAGGCCAGGAGTCGTCCAGGAATTCTAGGTCAGGCCCCACAGAGCAGGGCGAGGCTCGTGACCTGGCTTACGCAGCTGTTGTGCCGGGAACCAGCGACATACCTGCTGGAGTAGGTGGCTAAATGGTGATTCTCCACCGGGGTTCAGTGGCCCCCACTCTTGCATGCCCAGCACCCTCCACGAGTGAGAAAACCAACTGGGATCACTGGATAAAAGTGATGTTGTTATCATTGGGAGGTAGAGCAGGGTTTGAATCCTGACTGCTGGAAACCCCACTGATCACTGCCACAGCCTGCTGCCTCCCACCCCCTCACAGAGAGCGGGCACTCTATAATATTTGATGAACGAGTGGAGGAGTGCAAGAAGGACCCCTTCCCGTTTGGGTGTTCAGGAAGGCTTTCCCCGGCTGCACCTGCCTTCGCTTGTGCTCAAGCCCAGCGTGTCGGGTGCACCCCATTATCCTTCCTGTCTCATTTCCTCAGACCTACCAGGGCGTGGGAGTTCGCTGGGGATCAGACCTGGAGGAGAATGTCCTTCAGCAAATAGCTCCTTGGAGAACATGAGGCAAAACCGTGTGAACACCAGAAGAGAGATGGCTCCGCAGACGCCATCTGCGTCTCTCGGGGAGACGCTGTGCCTTCTCTGGGGATGTCGAGGCTGGAAATCAGAATGCGCTTTTGATTCAGCTGCAGCATGAACCTGCTAATTAGGGCTGTGCTTTATTTGATGCTGCAGAAAGCAGATTTGATGAACTGAGCAGGACGGAAGCATTTTGAAGGAATAGCGCTGTCCTTCAGGCTAAGACTTCCTTCAACTCTTCTCTTTGGGTCCATGGCGCCTGAGGTCCTGTTCTGGCAGGACCAAGGAGGCCGAGGTTTCTGGCAGGGTGCCCGGAGCTGGGCTCTCATCCAAGCTCAGGCAGCCCCCGGCTTCAGGGGCCGCTGGGAGGACAGGGCTGCCTCTCACCCTCTACGTGTGACGTGCCTGTACACAAACTCATGGGCGTTTTACCAGGTAATGGCCCAGAGCCAACCCTCGCCCATTTTCAGACCAGTGTGTTTATCTATGAATAAGCCCCAAAATGCTTCTGAAATCCAGGGGAACATAAAGGGCTTGCCAGTGCTGAAGAAAGGAAGCCACGGGGTGTCTGCCCCATAGCAAAATCTCCCCTATGGCCTATGTGCCCCCCACCTCCCACTGTCTGGCGCACCTGTCCAGCCTTGTCCCCATCCTTGCACCTCGCCGTGCTCCGGTCACACGGCCTGCTTTCTCTTCCCTCAGCAGTTCCTTTCTGCCCCAGGGCCTTTGCAAATGCTGTTCTCTTCTCTTCTCTTCTCTTCTCTTCTCTTCTCTTCTCTTCTCTTCTCTTCTCTTCTCTTCTCTTCTCTTCTCTTCTCTTCTCTTCTCATCCTCCTCCTTCCTTCTCCTTTGGGGCCCTCTTCCTGTACCTCACCCTGTCTTTGGAGACTCTATGTGCAGGCTTCCTTCAGGGAACATGAGCGCCCCAATAACATCAGAAGCAGCCTGGATTTCAGGGAGGAAGGGCAGGAGAAACCAGTGGTGTGACTCCAGGTGTCTCTCTCTGGGTACCAGGCGCTTTGCTGATTTCTGTCCCGACCTGACACTTGCAAGAGGCAGGGGCATGGGCCTTGGGAGAGCAGAGGCCGCTGCCAGCTGCCACCATCACTCCACAACTCATCGCTAATCATGGCCAATGGGGGTTTTACAGCTCCCCCAGCCCTCATTGTGAGCGTGGCAGTGCCATGATGGAGGGCAGAGCAAGGCCAGCCTAGGATTCCCTTCAAGGAGCCTAGGGCCAGCCCAGCTGGTTCATTTGGACCCTGCAAGTCTGGGTCTGGATCCTGCAACCATTTGGTGATGAGTCAGGGAGGTTTCGTGGACCTCACAGACTCCAATCTGAACCCCATTTCTCCCACATCCCAGTGAAGTCCTCAGCTGGAGGGTGGGTCAGAGGTTACCACTGGGCTCAGGAGAGTGTCACTTGTGGCTGCTCGCTGACCCTGTAACAGGAGGGTGTGAGGGCAGAGGGTAGACACAAGACTTCCCTCTGGAGACCACGTGCCCAGAGGCCAGCCCCCAGATCCTGGGTGGCTGTGGGAGGGGCAGTTAGCCGCAGCAGCAGGGAGAAGGGCTCCAGAGCCTGACAGGCAGGGCCGGCTGGCCTGATGACAGGTTGTTTAGTCTGAGACTGTTGCTTCACCTGCAATGTGGGGGAGCCACACTTGCCTCCCTGGGTTGTGGGAGAGGTGGAATTAGGTCACGTGCCTAAGTGCTGGGCAGTGAAGGATGGCCCGCAAGGACCACTAGCTGCAGGGGGGGAGAAGACTCCCACAGCCTGCCCAGCATGCAGCTCCATTCTTGGCTTCTCTTGCACGTTAGTGGGGCTGTCTGAGGAGCCCCAGTCCTAGCTGTGGCTCTGTATTCATCACCATTAATCAGAGCTGCCACCAGTGAGCACGTATTGAAGACCAGAGCTTAGATATCATATTTCGGATCTTTACAACCACCCTGCAAGTAAGGTCCTCCAAGATCTGCTTCCCAGATGAGGGTGCAGGAGTCAGGGAGCGACCTGCCCGAGGCCACTCAGGGCGATGCAAACCCAGGACTGCGCCTCTGCCTGGCTTGGGACCAGGGGCCAGCCGGGTCCTTCCTTTTGTTTTGGCCACTGTTATTTGGTCCCTTCCCCAAAGAGCTCTCGCCAACTATGACCCCCTGGCCCCCTTCTCTGAGAGGCAGAATTCCGCGGGGGTTGGAATTCAGGCAGGGGTTGGGATCCAGCCCGGCCTCCCACCAGCTGTGTGGCGTGGGCAAGTCACTTACCCTCTTCGGGCCACACGTTATAAAGTGGCACTGAGATCTGCTTCCCAGAGAGGTCTCCAGGGAGAAGAGCTCAAGGGGGTGCTAGTGCCAGGGAGATGCCAGCTTCCTGGCAGATGCCGGGCTTCCAGGGAGATGGAAGCCTCCCCAGAGGCCCCTCCTGCAGACCGGCAAGAGGGCGGGGGCAGGCTGGACAGGAAGCCACTGTGGGCTGTCACAAAGGCCTCCTTGAGCAGGGGACCCACCCCTCCAACCCCTCCAACCCCCTTAATAAAGAGAGTGCCCATTTCTATGGTTATGGGAGTGTGGCTTCCAGAGGCTTCTGATCTGGTGATAAATAGCTGGGAGGATATTGCCTCACACCTTCAGGAGGCTCACGGGAGTCTGTCTGCAGTAAGGGGCCAGCAGCAAGGACTCCTCCTTGTTCCTTTTCTCACCAGCTGGTGGTATCAGAGACCCCCCCATCCCCCCTGCCCCCCCAACCCGCCCCCCCTGCCCTGGCTGGCCCTGCCCCAGCGGGAGCCCCTGAGGCCCTTCTCAGGGTCCTTGTGGCGTGTGCCCAGCCTGCAGACAGTGACTCTGACGGCCGCTGTCGGCGTGTGGCCAGCACCTGCAGGCCTGGAAAGGGCCCTCCTTCACCGTGGTGCGTTTTTACTGCTCAGGAGGAAAAGCCCTGACATTTCTGAAGAAGGGTGTGGCTGTGTGATCCTGTAGAGGAGGAGGAACCGCCCTAAACTATCATTTCACGTCTGTGCTTCGAACCTTCCCCTGGAGTTCCCTGATGTCGACAAGATCAAGGCCAAGTGCCCAAGCTGGTGCTTCAGGCGTTCTCCATGACCTGGCCCCAGCCTCCCTCTGGGGTCTTACCAATCATCATTATTATTAGTATGGGAATAATGATGACCACTGATTAAAACAATGAATTGTGCATGGTTGAGGACTCACAAGCAAGAGGCAGCGTCCTAAGTCCTTTGTGTTACCTCACTGAACTCTAAGGACAGCTGCAGGAAGTGGACACCTGGTCCCGTTGTCCAGTGAGGACACTGAGGCCAGAGAGAGTAAGTCCCTTGTCCCTGGACTTTTGGACTCTGAGGCTCAAGCCTAGGTCGCTCTGTGAGACCGTCACCCCCACCCCCACCCCCACAGCCTCCGTCTCCCTCTCCACTCATGCTCGCTTCTCAGACTGGGCGCCTGTGTGTCTCCCACACGTCTCCCTGGCACCCTTGCTCATGCTGGCCCCTCTGCAGGAAGGCTTTGGGAGTGGCACTGGTAACGCACAGGGCACAGGCTCTGAAGTCAGGCAGAGCAGGGGTTGGAACCCTGGCCGCACCTCTTCCTAGCTGCCAGCTCAGCTCCAGGGCCTCGCTGTCCTGACTTGGAAATGGGAGGTGGCACGGCCGCAGTGGCCTGATGAGGCAACACACGCAGAGCATCTGGCTGGTAGCGCTGGCTCACCTGTGCGAGTTCTGCCTGAACCTGGGGGCCCAGCTCCGGCTTCCTCTGTGTCCAGACCTTCTCTGACTAACCCAGTCTGTTGACACTTCTTCTTCCAGACCACTGTGCACCCTCCCTTCTGTCCTTGCTCGTCATATCCCTTGAAGACGGGCCCCACGCCGACCTTGTCCCATCCCTTGCGCACACAAGAGCTTCCCCAAGGTTTGTAGAGTCATTGCTCTTCAGGGCTCCTCACCATCCACCCCTGTCTCCTGCTCCAGCAGCCTCTCTCTGCACCCCCAGTGCCTTCACCGTCACCCCCACCCATCACACGCCCATGTCTCCCCATACCCCACCCTCTGCGCTTCCTCCAACGCTGCTGACCTCTCTGACGACCCAGTCCCTGTCTGCAGTGCCTCCTCCAGTCTTTCCCCACAGAAGCTCTGCTCCTTTTTAAAGATCTGCCTCAGGCGTTCCCTCCACCCCCAGGAAGTCTTTCCTGATATTCCAGGCTGGTTAGATAACCTCCTATCTCTGTTTCCCCAGGCCCTAGGCTGACCTTTTTCCTCACACTTGTCGCAATGCATGTCCTGTATTTGTCCAGCTGTCTCTCTCCCCGGCTAGGCTGTGACCCCCTGGGGGCAGGGACTATGTCCCTGTCATCTCTGGAGCCCTGGCATGAGACACAGTGTCCGTCATAAAGCCAGTGGTTGTTGGGGGTGGATGGATAAATGAGTGAGTGAGCATTGGCTGCAGAGTCCCCAGCACTTGCTCTCTGAAGCGTCTGCCCACAGGGTTGTGCACTATCTGTGCAGGCAGCGGGACTGGGCTACATTTACCTTTGCATCCCGGACACTATGGCAGGCTGTCAGGGGACAGTCCCTGGGATGGAGGAGCTCTGTCTAAATCTGCGTGTAAATTCCTCGTCGCCGTTTCAAACCTTGTTCATTAGCACAGCAATTATCAGCAGCAGCGCCTGAGGCCAGATGGTCCGGCTGCGTGCCTGAACCCCTGGCTCCACGGTGGGCTGGGAGTGGGGCGGCCCGCCTGGCGAGGCTGGTGTTTCCATTGGTGCAGCATGTCCAAGCTCCCGGGGCTTGGAGACAGTGAGTGGACTCCAGCACAGGTGCGGGGCGAGGCTGGGCCTGACAGAACCAGGTCTTGGAACCAGCCCTTGGGAAGGCGAGGAAAGGAGTCCTGCTCCCATTCTATCTGAGATGTCTTTTTTTCCAGTCCTCACTGGAGGATATTTGTACTGATTTTTAGAGAGAGAGGAAGGGGAGAGGAGGGGAGAACACTGATGTCAGAGAGAAACATTAATCGGTTGCACACGCCCCAAGCAGGGATCGAGCCCTCTAGGTATGTGTCCTAACCAGGGATCGAACCCACAGTGTTTCTGGTGCAAGGGATGATGTGCCAACCCACTGAGCCACCTGGCCAGGGTGATTTATGTATTTTTTAAGTCTGAATTTCATATCGGAAAGCCCCAACACACCACTTACAAATTTTCTTAAGCCGCATAAGCCCTAGGGAATTATCCAGAGGTGCTGTCCTTTTCCCATTAATTCCTCAGAAGTTTCTGGGATTTCTACAATTCCCTAGGACTGGGATGGCCAAGCCCCTCAGCCTGAGCTAACAGACACTTAGTGTTTAGTATTTAGCATTGTGTGAAACCAGTATTTGTATAAATACAGTTATATTTAAGTGAATTTGGAGAGAGAATTTTTTTCTTCCTGCTAATCCTTGGTTTGAATTGGCCCGTGGGTCACCACCCTGTGAATGAGGTGACATTCATTTCTCCATAAAAGAAATATCAAACTGGCACTAAAACAGTTGTCAGGGCCACAGATTCAAGCCAGGATGAAGCACCTTAAACCAGAGTGGATTCCACAGGGCTGGAGTCCATCAGAGCGAGAAAGGATCTTCTTGTCCAATCCCACCATTGACAGGTGGCGAAATGGGGGCCCAGAGAAGGGCATTGGTTTGCCTGAGGACGCACAGCAAGTCGGTGGCCAAGCAGGAACCTCTTCCCAAACCGTGTGCCAGACCACCAGAAACCGTCAGGCTCTGTGTGGTGCCAACCCCAAACCACTCCGGCAGAAATCCTCTAAGTGGGGTGGGACGTGCTTCCTTTGCGGCCTGTCGACAAACTCGGTTGGAGTGAAACAGGAGAGAGGGTGTAGGCTGAGGAAGCGAGACCTGTGGTCTGTTGTTAATCGTGCGGAAAACCACGCATCTTGTTGTGAGAGGTGTGGACAAGGAGCCACACTGGAGAAGACTGTTAGCTGAGGCTGAGAAGTCCCCACGGTGGGAGACCTTTGCGATGCGGGCACTTCTCGTGCGCAGTGGAGGGAGCTGTGGGAAGACCTGGGAGCACGGCTTTGCTCCCAGTGAAGTGCTGGCTGGAGGAAGACACACGGCACCCTGCCATGGTCTGCCCCACCCTGTCCATTGTAGTGATGCA
The DNA here is from genome assembly GCF_004126475.2 of Phyllostomus discolor. Lineage (NCBI taxonomy): Eukaryota > Metazoa > Chordata > Mammalia > Chiroptera > Phyllostomidae > Phyllostomus > Phyllostomus discolor. Next base: position 136,748,138 of record NC_040908.2, read on the forward strand.
CAGGCTTCCTGGACACAATCCCCCTGCCTTCTCTGTGTTCTGGGAGGTCTCACCTTTCTCCCTCACTGGCCTGTAACCCCAGGTGTTTACCTGATGACCTGCTGACGTTGCCGTGAGGAGGAGCCTTGGTCCAGGAAAAACAGCCCTCGGGCTAATGGGCAGCTGGTCCCCAGGGAGATGAGAGGGCTGTCCTGAGATGAACGTCTCAGAGTTTAGACCCAGGTCCTGGAGACTCGTGGACTGTTCCCACCTCTCCTGGAAATGCTCCTGTGTCCCTGTCGGACGATGCCAAGGTTTAGGGGGCGTTGCGTCGTGCCGAGAGCGTCCAAGACCCCGTTCTCATGTTGTCACTGGGATAGACCTGTCCTTTCTGTCTTGTCTTTTTGTTGTTGTTAAATTGTCCCAGGACCGTACAGATGAAGGAGGATTCGGGCAAGCCTTCTCTTCTTATGATACAAAAACACAATCACAATTTTTCCAGTCTCAGGGACATTGTTTTCTTTTTCTCTTGCAAGACAGTGTATGGAAACATAAAGATAAGAGGAAATTCAGTGAGACAAATACTTCTCCTGTAACCCTGTCACCTTGTCATAATGACGTCCCCTTCCAGTCTTTGCACGAGCATATGTTTTATGCATAATTCTAACCTTAATATAAATGTAACTTTTTTATTTTAAAAATTCGTAATGTCAATTTAACAGGCTCTGTTACAGCTCAGAGTAAGCCTTTGTTATTTTGTGTAACAAAAAGAGCTGAAAGCCAGTGGTCTAAACAAGACAGAAGTGCATTCCTCTTGTGTGTGGGAGAGCCCAGAAGTAAGTTTCTGCATCTGTAACTACTGCTGTTACTTTTGCCACATGCACCCCCATTGCTGTTCCTAACTAACTTAAGTATTACAACGTACCGGGTAATGTGCTCTGTGCTTCAAATGCAACAATCCCGTCTAATCCTGACATTACCCTTAGTGGGATTATTGTACCCATTTTACAGATGTGGAAAAGTCATTCTCCACGGTCCTTTGGCTAGCACTTGGCAGAGCCAGGGTACGACTTCAGGTGCCCTCTCCCAGATCATTGTGCAACGTGGTCACCGAGCTGGGTAAAGAGGGGGCCCACTGCTCACAGCTGGAAACAGCAAAGAGCAGCCTGGGACCCAGGGGAAGAAGGGCATATGTATCAGCATTCCTGATCACTGGACACAGAAAGCACTCCCGCTGCAGAGAGGAAACAAATGTATCAACGGGATTCGAGGTGGTGTGCGGACTTGCCAAGAAGGCTGGAGGCCAGGCCTGAGGAACGGGTGGGCAGGAGGGAAGGCAAGGGGCGGCTGGGAGCCCAGCCAGGTGCCTGGCGTGGCTAAGCCGCAGAGCCAGTCTGCAGAGGAAGCCACGGCTGCTCCAACCTCGTCAGCTGGTATGGCCGCTTCCTCGGCAGCCTGGCCACGGCCACTGTCACAGCTGCCACGGCCACCCTCGGACACTGGATGTGGCTTCCGCTGCCTCTGCCATGCCAGTGGGACGCTCCTCCTGCTTCCTGCTTCCTGGGTCCCGGGTTCCTGAATCGAATACGATGCTTGGAATGAACAGAGCTTCATTTTTGCCTCTCACTGAAAGTCTCCTGTCCCCAAGTGAAAACTCAAAGAGGTCCCATGACTTTTCTCTTCACTCTGAGGAATGGCTTGTATCACTTGAAGTCACAAAACATTCTCAGTTCTACAGTTACAGAATCCGGTCCTGTGTACTAGCTCAAAGTCTGCATCTGACCTAGAGATACATCTTCTCGCTTCTCCTTCCAAGGCCAGCTTCAAGGCCAGCCTGGTCTTGGGGACTGGGTTGGATCAGTTTCTTCTATCTTCCTCTGTTCTTCCTTCACCATCTGTTTACTGACTGCAAGCTCCGGGACTGGGCAAGGAGAAGGGAGAGAACAGGGGGAAGTTCTTACTAACGTGGTGTGTTGTAACAGCCAGCCCCGTACTCTGGGGTTGGGGCAGACACTTAAGCTGACTCTGTGGCAGCTCAGTCACACCTTCTCAGAGTCCTCAGGTCCTTGGTCCGGCCAATTGCACTTGCTCCTGAGGTCACCTTGGCTCAGCAGCCCTTTAGAAAGCCTGAAACTTCCTTTCTGCTGTGGCCCCGTCACTCCCCTGGGCCAGCTGCTTTCCAGAGGGAGCCCATACCTGGAAAAACCATTGTCATATCTACAGACCCTGTGAATGGGCAGCAGGTTGCTGTGGACAGTGTTCCTATGGACGCCCCATGTCCCTGAGCTTCATGTTCCCTTAGCCACGGCTGGGAGGGGGAGTTGGCTTTTTCCTCCATGAAACAGCCTCTCTCTCTTCTCAAGGTGGTAACCCTACCACTCTCCAGCTCTCTCCACACCAAGCGCTCTCTTGAATTTATCAGACACTGACCATGAACTTCTGCATCTCGATCTCTCACTGCACGTTGTAGTGTAGAAGTTATCTTTGCATCTGTCTTGGCCTCTCAGCTGAAAGTACTCTCACTCTGGCTCCTGGCTCTCAGTCTGGGGTGGACCCTTCTGAGTGGTGGGGCCCATCTCCCGCCAGAACTGCTATGGGGGGGATTCCATGCCCCTCGCCTCAGGGGTTTTGGATGCTGAGCAGCCATGTCACAAGGAGGTAACCTCCATCCTTCCCCCCATTCCAAGGCATCGGGCTGCAAGGGTTTCCCTTAACAAATGGTGGGGGCGTGGGAGGGGCAGTCCTTCAGGAGCTTTGTTAAAGCAAACCCCATTCGCTCGCTGCTCTGTGCTGTGGTGGCAAGCAGGCAGGATTAATAATTTTGCATCAATGAAACACAACACACTCTTAGTGCTCCTTCCCCAACACCAGCTGTGTCATTCTAACCTTGGAGAGCGCCAGGCAGGGGCAAAGGGAGCAAGAAAACAACCACAGGAAAAAAAAAGGTGGTTTTGAGGAGGACCTCCAGAGTAAGTCACCCCAGTGGATTGAGGTGGCTTGTTGTCCTTTCATGACACCCTCCCACCCCCCGCCCTGGTCTCTGCACCCCCTCCTTGGCAGTTTGCAACAATTATGAGTATTTTGCAGTTTAGGGTCACTGCTGAGTGAGCAGTGCCCAGTACTGCTTTTATTTCCTCCATGCTTTTCTGGGACTGCAGACGACTGTGATACTCACTGGCACTGACCTCCTGACCCCCGAAACCCCACCATCCCACCCCAGACCAGGGGTGAACCGGGCAGGTGTGCAGAGGCGCTAGGAAGGAAGTTACCACCCCCTCCAGACGGAGCCTGTTTCCTCCGACTCTGAGGCCGTCAGGTACAGAAGCTGTGACAGGAGTGGTGCCCAGGCCTTGGGAATTCCCAGGCCAACAACGTTTCTCTGAGAAAGGGAAGAACCTTATCTTGTCAAGCAAGGACCCTGAAGAGAACAGAAACCTGAAAAATAAACATCTCGCACCATCATTTCACAAAAGGTTTCAGTGTGGGCACACGGAACCTAACCTCAGAATAAACGTCAGCCCTTCCAAATAAGTGCATTTGTATTTTTGCACAAAATCTCCCAACATTGCCCTCACATGTCTCATTTTGTCAGTGGCCCATGGACATTTCCCTTCCTCCTCTTCCTTGGATGCAGGGGTGTCCACCCTTTTGGCGTCTCTGGGCCACACTGGAAGAAGAAGAGTTGTCTTGGGCCATGAGTTAAGTACACAGACGCTAACAGAACAAACAAACAAAAATCTCGTGGCGTTTTAAGTAAATCTGCGACTTTGTGTTGGGCCACATTCACAGCCATCCCGGCCGCGTGTGGCCCAGAGGCCATGGGTCAGACACCCCCGGCAGAGCTTGGGACGCGGGAGCCAAACTCAGTCAGTCAGTCCCAAGGCTAAGAAGCGTTGACACGTACAGAAAGCCACACCTCCCCGCATTTACCGATGTCGCCATCTCACACACGTGCGTGGACTGCCTGGCTCCGCTGGGCACTGGGTTGGGTGGGGTGCACCCTGCTCCCTGCCTCCAGGGAGCATGCACTTGAGCGAAGGGCATAGAAATGTCACCTCCTCACAGAGGGCCCCCAGCCCAGCCCATCTACACTCTGTACCTGCTCCCCACCCGCAGTGATTCTCTGACACCGCACCTTTGCCTTTTTCTTCAAACACTTACCTTAACAGAACCTACCCTGTGCGTGTCTCTGCGTCCTCCTGGGTGGCCCGTCTCCCTGCTCTGAGAACGAAGCCCTAGGGGCTCAGGAGGGTTGTCTGCCTCATTCGCCACCTGCACTCCCACACAGAGATGCAGGGGGCTCCCCAGAGCAGTTGGGGTGGGGTGGGGGGGCCCTGAGGTGGGGGAGGGGAGTAGGGCACAGCACCCCCTTGCCCTGCGCCTCTCACACTGAGCAGGGCCTCTAAATCACTCCGTGAGCAGGTGAGGACGGCGGAGGCACCCTGCCGTGAACGGCTGTTCTGACTTCTGAAGTGATGCAGTTCCAGCCAGGAAAATGAATTTAGAGCGGAGGAGCAACAGCGCTTCTCTAGAACAGGGAGAAAAATCTGCTTTCTGCCATTTACCTCCTTCACGGAGAGCGTGGAGGTCGCTGGGAGGTCAGGAAGGATATTTAGAATGAGAACGGGAAGGCTTCTCATAGCTCTTCCCCTAATGAAATCAGTGGGCCCACCAAAGCATGCTGGTGGCAGCAGGAAGGTCAGCAGTCCCCTCACCGGGTCACCGCTGAAAGTGGCCCAGGAGGTGGCAGGCAGGTCAGGAGCCCAGCATTAGCATTCCAGCCACCCTGCAGGGAGGCCGGTGCAGGGACTGCCTCCGAGCAGTGTGGCTGCTTCTCAGGTCCTTGTAGTTACAGAAGAGCAGTCGCAGGCTCCTTCTGCCTGTGCAGCTAAGGGAGGGCAGGCAGATGAAAGCTCCCAGCAGCGCCCTGGGTGTCGGGAGGTGGGGAGTGCGCTCTGCATTCAGAGGGGGATGCCAGGTCAGACGGTAATGATGCGAGTTAATATTTGCTTAGGATTCACTGTGTGCTGTGTGTGTGCACCAGAAACGTGCATAACAGCCGTGTGAAATAGACGTGGCCATTATCTCCACAGCGTGCCTGAGAGCACGGGAGCTCAGAGGGGTGGGGTGCTGGCCCCAGGTCACACCTCTGATGTCTGTCTGTCCCCCGGGCACGCCCATCTCTGCATCTCCGCTCTGAGCTCACCTCGTACTAAAGTGCACCTTGGTTTGGAGGTTAAATGCAGAGGTTGGAACAACAATAGTCACGAGTGACAAGGAGCTCCCGCTAAATGCTAGACACTGTGCAGGTGCTTTATGTACCTTAACCCATTTAATCCTCACAACAACCTGAAAGGTGGGTATTTTTACTGCCATTATGCAGAGGAGACACAGACTCAGAATCGAAATGAATCCACAAGTCGCACAGCCACAAAGAGGTAGATTCGGAATCTGAGCCCAGGTTTACCTGGCTTCAATGCCCCCGTGAAAGCATCATCCTGCGGGAAATGACTCGTTCAGCAAATCTGTTTGGAGCCCCTACCTCGTGCCAGGCACTGTCCTAGAGATTAGGCACCAGGCAGGAGTGACGACATCCTGCCTCCGTGGGACTGGCATTCTCGTGGAGGAAACAGACAGTAAACATGGAAAGAAAGAAGTATCACTTCAGTGAATTGTGCTTACAATTTAAGGAATAAAACAGAGTAATGAGGCAGACGATGACTGTGGCAGGGAGCTGGGGGGTCGGGGGACTGGTCCTAACCATTAACCTCCACAGGCTGCTGCCCTGGGCGGAGGCTGTAGGTGGGCAGAGCAAGGGGACTGTCTGGAGGTGACTGCAAGAATCCAGGAAAGAGATGGGGTGGCTCAGATTGGGACGATGGTGGTGGGAGGTGATTGAGTTCAGGATTTATTTTAAAGTGAATCAGGAGGACGTGTTGATGGGTTGGATATAGACCTAGAGAAAAAGGGAGGAGTCAAGGGCGACTCCAAGATTTGGGCCTGAACACCTGGAGGGATGGGGTTGCTACTTGCCGAGATGGGCAAGACTGGAAGGAAGGTCAGGAATTTAATTTTACGATTTGTGTTGGAGATGTTTATTTCCTTGTCCAAGGGAAGATGTTCAAAAGCCGTGATGATTTATGAGCCTGGAATTCGAGGGATGTTCTGTGGTAAATATGGACCATATTTCATCAAATCCAGGATGCCATTGGCTATGGGACCACTATTCCCTTATGTCCTACTAAGAAAAAGCATTGCCAGTTAAGCTAGGACACATCCCAACTTCAGAGATGGTAAAATGCGTCTTAGAATCAATGGGATACGGTCAGTTTGGGGGTGTCCCGTCTGCAGATGGTTTTAAAGGTGGTGAGCGTGAGGACTGGGTTCTAGGATGTCAGAGTTTGAAGTAGGGACACTCACGGTCCAGTTCCAGCCAAGGGCAAAGTCAGGCAATTAAAGCTCTTCCTCGGAGGCAGATGCTCTTATGGGGCCTCCCCATGAGGCTCAGCCTGCAGGTGCGGAGCTCAGAGGGAGCCGGCCACACTGGTTGCAACACCCGGCATTGGCTGTGTGGTGTTTTCCAGAGGGCTGACTCTTTGGGCTTGTCTGGGTTCCAACTTGACCTCAGGTTTGTCACCAGTAACGTGTACATCCGTAATATGTCTTCTCTATGCCTCTCAAAACTTAGAAAACAAGCTAGCCTCTTTTTTCTTTTTCTGTGTCTACAGAATGAAGTTAGACAGGGCCCTCTTCTGGCTCAGGTACTTTAATAATACTAGCTGCAGTACTTCAAGCATCTACCGGGTGATTTATATAATTGTTAATCATCATAGCCAACCATTCATGGTAAGTGTTATTATTCCCATTTCACAGATGAGTTAGCTGAGACCAAGAGAAAGGCAGGCGTCTCATACTCGTGGAGCCAGGCTACAAAGCAAGGTGTTTAAAGCCAAGGGCTCTGGATTCCATGAAGCCCCCTGCCTCCCCGCTGGGACTGAGTATCATTCTTGAACTGCACTCAGGTGCATGTAGCCAGAGCCCAAGGGTGACCTCTTTCCACAATAGGACAGTGGGACTTTGGGGTGTTGCCCCATGTAAGTGGGGGATGTGATTTGTCCAGGGCCCCCCCTGCTCTCATGGAAGTGGAGTGACTTCTAGAAAGGTTAACTGGGAGGGAACTGATGTTGGGTATAGAGGTAACTCATGCTGGATCTTGTGAACATGGAGCACAGCGCTCTCTTCAACCACATTTTCGCAAATCAAGGGCCATTTTCTACAGAGAATGGTGCTGAGTGAGGTGCCCTTGATCAGGGAGGGGCTGGCAAAGTCTGCTGAGTCTTCTCTGGTTTGGGGAGAGTTTCCTGAGCAGGAAGTGGGAGGGAAATGACGGCTTGGAGCAAGTTTGAGTGATGGGACACAGCAGGCCCTTGCCCCAGGGCCTGGTCATGGGGCCAACCACAGCCGGCTGCCACTAGCCTTTCCGCAGGACTCCCGTGCAGGCCGGGGCATCCTAGTCTCGGCAGTGTTGGCGTTTGGGCCACACGAAGCTCTGTGATGGGGGCCGGGCCTGTGCACTGCAGGGTGTTAGACAGGATCCCTGTTTGCTGCCCAAGGATGCTAGTGTCATACCCCCAGCCCCAGGTGGGAAAACCAAAACCATCTCCAGACATTACAAATGGTGCCCAAGGGGCAAAACTGCACCCGCCCCCTTCTCCAGGGTTGAGAACCATTGATGTAAACAATTCTCCCAGCACATCCGGTGGAGGTTGTCAGCTGACCATTTCCATGCATGTCCGGGGGTCTTTCTGGGAATTCTCCTCCCTGTAGCATCTGGCTGCAGGGCAGGGGGGAAGTCGGAACCCACTGGAACTAGGTTCCCCTCCCTGATCACTCGTTCAATAGTCATTATGCTGGAAAAGTTCATACCGAAACCTTCTCTGGCCCATGTGCTTTCTCTCACTATTCTCAGTCTCTGCTGGACACCTTTTCCCCTCAGACATGCCCAATATCTTCCCGCCACGGGACATTTGCACTTGCTGTTCTTTCCTGGGAGTCTTCTCATCCTGCGGGTCCCTTTTCACATGGCACCATCTTATGCGCGATCTTTGATTATCATTGCGGTTACTCCTTATTGCGTCTCTGTACGTGAGTTCCTCAGAGCATTTTCCATCCTCTGGTATCATCTTGTTCATTCAGCTGCTTATTCGTCTCCCCCTCTAGACTGTAATCTCCCTGAACTCAGAAGCCTGTTCTAGTCTGTTCCTTGCTACATCCACAGAGCCGATGGCAGTGCATGCCTAACCTCTGGTTGAATGGCTTTGGTGAACACTTGTTGCAGACCTACTGTGTGCCAGGCACTGTGCTAGGGACTGAGAATGCCAAGGTGAAGAGCACAGTCCCTTCCTCCTAGGAACTCAGTGCATGGTGGTGAGCACAGGAAAGATTGGGAGTGTGGAAAGGAGAAGGCAGACCTGCCTGGCAGGTGAGGAAAACTCTCCAAGAGGCAGTTAGAGGCAAGGGGGACTGTTCAGTCTCTGCAGAGGTGTGGAGGTCCAGGGGATCCTGGAGGGGCCCGGGGGCTGGGAAGGAGCACAGCACAAATCTTGGCACTGCAGGAGCCCAGGTGCAATGTCTGCAACAGCCACAGATGGGCGAGGTGGACTGGATGAGGCCAACTCAGAGAGAGAGGCCTTGAGTCCCTTAGCAGGGAACTTCGACCTCATCCTGCAGCGAGAAGGAGCCCTGGAGGCAGTGTAGGGTGATGGCTTTGAAAGTCGTTTCAGATCTCGGTTCAAATCCTTCCCTTGGCACTTCTGAACTGCATGACTGGTCCAGCAAATTCCTGTCTCTTAACCTCTGTTCCCTGGCTTTTGAAACAGGGCTGACATTTGTTTTGTAGGGTTGCTGTGAGTGAGTGCAGACACGTGCCTGGCTCAGTGCCTGGCACAAGGTTAATGCTCAGTGAGTCCTCGCTGCTCCTACCGACCTGGTTAACAAGAAACCATGTGAAGTTTTCCCAACAAACAGGGGTGTGATAGATTCACATTTCTGCTAGATCTCCCAGGAGAGTAGAGGGAAGCTTGGCCGTGAGGCCAAGTGAGGCCTCACGGTTGAGGTGGGAACCAGGGGGCAGGCAGGAGGCTGCTGGAACAAGAAGGGAGGCCGACGAGGGAGCACGGGTCCGGGACCTGGAGCATCTGAGTGGCGAACCACAGTGGCAGGAGATGTGACCCTACTCTGCCCCTCAGAGTAAGACAGCAGGGTCTGGTGGAGGATCCCTCAAGGCTGACAGGTAACAGAGGTCCAGAACAGGACCATGCAGAGACGACCCTCAGCCCGCCACGGGTTCCCGAGGTAACTCACAGCCTCTGCCGCCTGCCCAGTGTCTCAGGCAGCCCCTGCCTCTAGAAGGGGCAGCCTGCATTTGTGTTGGGTGATATACTTTTAATTAAAATGGAAATCATGCGAGCGTTCCTTGAAGTTTCACTTGGGGAATTGCCTTCTTGCGAGCTCTGCCCTAATTAGCATCCTCTTTATCTCTTATTAATAAATTATATCTGCATAGTTCCACCCGCCTCCTTTGGCCATGGAGTCTCGTCGTTCCTGAGCCGACCTTCATTCCCTGTGACTTTAGGGTGCAGTGGGTCCAACCAGGCCTGGCTTGGGGGTTTGAGAATTAGACTTCTTAAATAACTCCCACTAACATGAGGGCCCATCTTCTTGCTGTCCTCCTAAGCTCAGGCGAGCACACAACACATGTGCTTGCCAAGGTCAACAAGTGTGGAACCCCTTGGGGCAGACCTTTCAAGGAAGCTCCTAGAACAGGGCAGACCGGCCTGATTTCTGAGGCAGGGAACACAGCTACATCAGGACGCAGCACCATAACCAGGGAAACAGAAGCAGAAAAGCCGGTGGCCTGGCTCTTAGGCTTCAGCCCCAGGCCCAGAAAGGTTAAGTAACCTGGAATATTATTCTGCTATGGAAAAGAAGAAAATCCTGCTATCAGCGACACCATGGATGGAACTTGAGGGCATTACGTAAAGTGAAATAAGTCAGAGAAAGACAAATGCCATGTGACCCCACTTCCATGTGGGATCTAAGAACAGCTAACTCAGAAATGAAGCGCAGCTCAGTAGCTGCCAGGGGAGAGGGTTGGGGGTGGGGCAGATGGTGACGGTGGCCCAAGGGCACAAACCTCTAGTTCCGAGGTGAGTAGGTCCTGGGGTGTCAGGTACAGCACGGTGACCAGCGTTAGCAATGCTGTTTTATGCAGTTGGAAGTTGCCAAGAGAGTAGATTTTAAAAGTTCTCAACACACACACACACACACACACACACACGCACAAATTGTAACTCTGAGATAGATATGTGAACTAACCTCATTGTGGTCATCATTTTGCAATATATAGGCATATTGAATTATTACATTGTACACCTTAAAATTACACAATGTTATATGTCCATTATATCAATAAGTCTGGGAAAAACAAAAACAAAAATAAATCTGGAAAAAATAAAATAAAATGTTGCCAAGTTAAAAAAGAAAGCAAGCAAGCCAGTGAACCTGCAGGAGAATGCTGATGTGGGCAGTGCGTCCTTGTTACTGTTGTTGTGGCAGCAACAACAGTAACAGCAGCAATGACAACAACAACAACAACAACAACAAATAATAATAATAATAATAATAATAATAGCAGCCAATGCGCGCAAGCGGCCGCTCCGTGCCAGGCGGTGTGCTAAGCCAACATTGCAGCAGCCTTACGAGGAAGGTCTGTTATTGTCACCCCACCCTTCAGCTGAGGAGAGTGGGACTTGGAGAGACCGAGTGACCTGCCCAGGGCACCCCAGGTGTGAGTGGCAGAGCTACCCGAGTCCCCTGTCTTTGCCCAGCACCTTGTCCCTCCTGCTTTGCAGGTTCTATCTGCTGTCGCTTTGCAGCTGACTGTTGGTTTCTCTTTAGTTTTTCTGTGATGGGGCCATCTGTCCACAGCCCCGGAGTGGACTTCGTCTTTTCCTCCTGCTGTTGAGTGAATGCTGCATGTGGTCACCTTTACTATCCATCTCTAGACTAACTTCCCCTCATTCCGGACACGGGCTCGCAGGAATATTGGATCTAGTCCAAGTGCCTTTTTAATGTCAGACAGGCCTGGACTTGAGTCCTGACCCCGCCACTTTCTGTGTGACCTTGGCTCGTTATTTCACTTTTCCAGAGCTTCAGATTCGATAACCATAAGTAATGATAGACCTGCCTCTGCCTCATTGCGTGTGGTGAGGGTGGACAGGTGAAATACCTGTAAAGGAATTGGCCTGGAGGTAGCGTTTTCCAGAGAAAGCAGCCAGGTCCCAGAGGAAAGAGTGACCTGGCAAGGTGACGAGGGTGCTGGAAGGAGGCCCAGAACCCAGACTTGGGTCCCTTACCTCACTCCGCTTTCTGCAACACCTGTGCTCTGCAGGAGGTTTGATGAGGAAAAAACGGTGCACAGAAAGCAGCTTGGACAAGAAGAGCCTCCTCATTCGCTTGTTCGTTCCCGTCTCTCTAAGTCTCTCTGACATCGGAGGGGCTGTGGGGAGGCACAGCGGGAACCCCGCCAAGCTGCGACACCTCAGGAGTGGCCTGGCCCAGATGGCTCTCATCCATCATTCGGCCTAACTGTGACCTCCTCCGAGGGGCCTGCCTAGCCACCCAGTCTTTGCAAGCTCACCCATCATATCCTAGAACATGCCTCTGTTTTATTTTCCAAGTCTAGCTCTTTCTTTGTATTTTTGTGCTTTCATGTCATAGTTTATGTAAGTCTATGTTTTATGTGTGTACTTTTTAAAAAGCAAACATTTTACTTGGGGATAATCGTAGATTCACATGCCACTGTAGGAAGCAATGCAGAGGGGTCCTTTCATTCTGTTCCCCGCAGTGGTAACATCTCGCAAAACCGGAGTGTGTGCAGCATCACCACTGAGACACGGACATAGTCTGCCTTTTTGAAAAAGATGGGTTTTTTAGCTAGAAACTAAGAGCCACCAAATCAGTGACTTGGTCTTGTTCAAGAAAACACTCCCAGCATCTAGAACAGAGCCTGATCTGTAGTAGGTGATTAATAATGTTCGCTAAATATATGAATGAAAAATGTCATGGAAGAGCCCTGTGTCATCCCTTCCCCTCCCCCACCCCGAAGCATCCCTGCGAGGCGAGGCCCAGGCAGCCTTCGCTCTGCAAAGGTGCCCGTCTCCCAAGTTCTGTGCCCTGACTTCCGTTAAGATCAGCTGGAGCAATGGGCTTCAATCTGGGGGTCGGTGAGGATTTTTCCCAGGGGTATGTACGTATGAATGATTTGGAGGGAATTAATTTCCAGCTATTCAACTTATTTTTCTACAATTTTCCAAAATGGCTCTGCTCAAGAAGGGGTCTGACCCAAGAAGAAGGGTTCTCAGAGGCTCTTCTCCCACGAGACAAGGAGGAGACCCCTCCCTCATCCCAAATCTTACTCGGATGTCTTGCCTCGCAGTTTCAAACCGTCTGCGGTGTTAAACCAAGGGGCAAGGGGAAACATGAGTTTGGACTAAGCCTCCTGGCCTGTCCCTGAACTGTGCGTACCCCTGGCAGAGGCCAAGCCTGGCCCTGGCAATACGGCCTGGGGCCGCGTCTGCTCGGAGTCAGGGGCAGGCAGGCGAAGCAAGCCAGGCTGGCGGTGTGACCTGCTCTGCTCGGGTGTCCTGCAGCACCACCATTCTTCCCAGGCTGTGCTGTGAAAGTGACGGGTGAGCTTTGTATGGGGTCTCTTTCCTGTTTGCTGTGCTTCATCCCAGTAAGGTATTTCAATTATTTTTAATCACATCATGAAATATTTATTCCAGTTATTCCCAATTTAAATTTTATTTCAACCTACCTAATGTATACTATTGGGTTAGCCAAAAAGTTCATTTAGTAGTTTTCTGTAAAATAACCGACACATTTTTCATTTTCACCAATAACTGTATTCATTTGGATAGTTTGAGTATGTCGGCTCTCTCCTGCGTGGTGTATAATGTTGATTGCTCTCACTTAATGTCTCGGTTGGTTTGATCGCTGTGAAGTTACACTGCTCTGCCCGACTGTGGAGCATCGTCCAGTGAGAAATCTCCAGCATGAAGCTTCACAAACCACTTTTGACACATTCACAGCACCTTTTCCATACGCTACCTAAAGCTCATTGTGTGATTTAGTTGCATTTTTACCTGTCTTGAAATAATAAAGCACACTCTGTCCCAACTCTCATGTATTTTCTTCCCTCTTCAATATTAAAATGGCCACACAAAAATGTACTGGTTTTGATAAGCGTTTTTTGTAAATGCACATCTCTCACAATACAATGTAATGAAATTGTTTCAGATGAAGTTAAAGATAACTAAGTGCTACTAGAGCCATCGTACTGAAAAAACAAACAAACTTTTTGGCCAATTCAATATTCTCTACTTCCTGTTAACACAGTAGACTTATGCATATGCATGACGACAACTTTTAGGTAATCAGCTCAACAGCGCACACACGTTTTTCCCAGCGCCCTTGGGGGGATGAGAGCCAGGAGATTGAAGACCACTAAGACGGCACAGCCACTCGGCCAGCCGTTGTCAGGGCCATTCTGAGGCCCTTTCATTGCCTTCCACGTTTTCCTTGATGCAATCAGCCTGCTCCCAGAAAAGTTATCAAGAAGCCACCAGGCCACAAATGCTCTGGGCTGAATAGCTCTCTTGAAAGAGGCCTCACTGTGTTCAGCTGATAATCAGACAAATGGCTGTGCTGAGATAGGTCAGGAGGGGGACCCACCGCTCCCATCCCTTATCCGGCCTGGGCTCTGTTTCTCTCCCGATAGGAGCACATAATCCCATCAGCGCCGCTGGGAGTGACGTGCCTGCGTCACTGGTGACAATGGGCTGTCTGAGAAGGACAATTGTTCCCAGCAACTGAGGAGGTAAACACGATCGCCTGTTCCCAGCCACCATCCATGTAGGGTCCGGCTGAGCCCCCAAAGCTGTGTCTTTGTGAGGTTGCAGAGCGGGACAACTCAGCCCGCCTCGTCCGTCCCCACCTTCAGTGGCAGCCTGTTCACTGGGCTTCTCCACGCGTCCCCACCACGACTGGCTGCCGGAGGTCTTCCCAGCTCCTCTCCTCACTCCTTCTACAAACAAGCGCCATCTCTATTTCATTCTTCACGATGAAGTCAGCAATAACACTGTGCCATTTACTGAGCACGTACTCTTTCCCTGGGCACTAAGCATTTTACATCAGTCGTGCCTTGAGCTACAAATCCTCATGGTAACTCTGCAGGACCATTCCCATGAGGTAAAGCAAAAACAGAGCCTCAAGTAAGTCACACGCCTGGTGAGATGGGGGACCCGGACACAGACCCCCAGGGCTGTATAAGCCTCCAACTCCCCTGCTCCAAGTTACCTCAGTGTTTCCCGAGGCGTGTCCCCACCGGATGCTCAGAGACAACGCTCAGGGAATGCAGTGCGGTGTACCTGCCTCCCCGCCCCCCGCCACCCCTCATGCCCCAACACCTTTCTTGGAGATTCCCGGTGTATTTTTACTTATTAAAAGTTCTGAGAAGTCCAGCAGGGAGGGAATTTATTAACTCACTAAGCTCACTGTTTCCCACGTTTTTGTCCTTTTTCACATGAGGCAGAGTGCACTTTGTCAAATGCTGAATCACATTAGAACAGTGAGGTGCAAGGAGGCCAGCTGAGGGGAGTTGCAGGCATGACGGGCGTGTGCCCACAGCCCCTGCAGACAGCCGTGGAGGCCAAGCTGTTGACCGTGGCTTTGGATTTGGGGGCGGCTGATGAGGACATCATAGCCAAGCTCTCTCACAGGGCCCTGCACGAGGTCCCATCTTCCAGCATCTGCTGTCCCACCTTTTAGACCAAAATGTCCCCTGCTTTCCCGTGGCCCAGGAAAAAACACAAGTCGTTCCAGAATACGGGGAAGGAGAGAGAATGGCTGGGCTGAGACCGTTGGCCTGGGGCGGAGCTGAAGTTCGGTGGGCAAGGGTTGTAGTAGAGACGAAAGCCCTGGGTCGGGTGGTCGGTCCTTCTTTGGGGACTGGCAGGCCGTGGCAGAGTTCCCATGTGAACCTGGCTGCCCCTGGGGCTCCTCACGGCAGCAGGCTGGGGCCGGGACTGCTCCCCACCCCCACCCAGGATGCACTCGCAGCTGAGGCCTCTCATCTCTTTGTCCCAGTGGAGGGAAGGGGCAGAGCCTCAGGCATCAGGCAGAGCGTGAGGTCCAGGCTGACGTGGGACATGCCAAAATGACATGTCATGGGGATTTGTGGGCCTCACTGGAGCCATTTCCTCCAGGGGGTCATTTTATTTAGTTGCAATTGGACCCTGTGATTGGTCTCAGTCCTGGGCCACCTGGTGTCCTGGCTCCATATGGCAACAGCTCGGAAGATGCCATTTTTCCATTGAAATATGCTTCTGCCTTACTCTAGATGAGTCTGTAATTGCCTTGGGCTGGGAAGGGGCTTTGATTTTTAAAACTAAGCCTGGGAATAATTTCTCCACTTCTGATTTGTTGGACTGATGGGTCCGTGTCTGCTCTATTAATTCAAACCGAGAGTCCCAGCATGGGAATGACAGGGGGTCCGAAAGGTCAGCAAGGCCCACCACTGACCTCGTATGGGAATCCCTTCCACCCACTCTCGACAGATGGTCTTCTGGCCTCTGGCTGAGCCCCTCCGCAGACAGGGAGCTCACCCCCTCACTGTGCAGAACAGTCTGCTGCTGACCACCTCTCAGTAAGTTTGACTCCATATGGAGCTAATAATAGGCAGGAACCCTTTAAGAAACACCACCTGCCAGGCCCTGTGATTGGCATTTTACATGCACGCTTTATTTAATCCTCACAATAACCCCCTATGATAGACACCTTTCTTATCCCCATTTTGCAGAATGAGTAAAACAAGTCACAGAGGGTTCAGGAGTTTGTTGGGGCCCCAAAGGCAGAAACCGATGGAGCTAAGTTCAGAAATGGTCGCCTGGAACAGAAGCTCTTGAACACTTCACTCCCTCACTTGGGACGTGAGTCGTTCCCAGTCACGAGCGTTCATGGGACCCAGGCCCTGCGCCGGGGGCTGTGTGTGCCGTCCCGTTTCACTGGACAAGCTGGGACGTACTGCAGCTCTGCCCGTGGTGTCATCTCATTCAAGGTCGGGGTTGATGCTGTGTCTTAGGAACTTAACTCTTATGTCTATCAATTAGCCTACGGTTAAACTGGTTTTGGTGTACTTCATTTTGCTTAAAGTTGCAGAACCTATTAATGACCTCACGTGAACTTGCTATATTGCTCAGCATGCCCATTTCGGAGCTAAGGACTGAAGCCCCCAGAGGCCGTGTGGTTCAGCGACGGCCACCAGTGGAGCCGTGACTCTAATTAAGGTCTCTTTGACTCAAAGCACACACTCCCCATCAAAGCTGTGGTGCTGCCATTCTAGAGGTGGAGAAATTGAGACGCAGGAAATTCAGGAGTTTCTCCAAGGTCTTGAGCCAGAAATGGCAGAGCCTGGGGTTTGGCCTGACGCAGATCTCAAGTCCCCCTCTGTCTCCTGCTCACCTCTAACTCTGCCCCTTCCCGCTGCCTCTCCTGCCACCCGGGTCCTGGGGGACAAGGCAGTCCCCTTGCTGAGGGGCGAACCCACTCCTGTCCCCCTCAGTAGCTCTGATTGGCTTTCCACGCAGCTACGCAAGCCTGAGCCTAATCACCTACGTTTGCCAACCAGCCAACCTTTCTCTACCAACTAGAGAAGTTCATGGTCTCTCCCAAATCCTAACATTTGGAGATTCCTTCGTCCATTCTGTCCATCCTTGGTCGCGTTCAGAAGAGGTCATGGAAAGCCATGTGAATGGGAAAGTCAGAAAGACCTGGGTTCAAATCTCTGCCTTACCATCATTCCCCCTCTGTGTGACTTAAAGTGGATTGATCGACCTCCCAGAGGCTCAGCGTCCTTGCCTACAGGGTGCGGATAAAAGTGACTACCTCACCTGGCTGGGGTAGCTCAGTGGTTTGAGTGCGGGCTGTGAACCAAAGTGTCACAGGTTTGATTCCCAGTCAGGGCACATACCTGGGTTGCAGGCCACGGCCCCCAGCAACCGCACATTGATGTTTCTCTCTCTCTTTCTCCTTCCCTTCCCTCTCTAAAAATAAATAAATAAATAAAATCTTTCAAAAAAAGCAACTATCTCGTGCGGCTGTCAGTCCGCCTCCTTAAGAAGAGTGGGCTTCCTCCTGGGAGTGCATTCTAAGTGTATCTCTGAGGTTCCGGGAACCGTGGCTTGAGCTGCTCGTGACGTGTCGCCGACCGACACAACAGCATCACTGCTGCCGTCGATGAAATGTCCCGGTGCCTGTCGCCTTTACCTGCACACCCCCATCCGTTACCCTCACAACAGATCTCACCAGTCCCACCGATACAGCCCCTCCAGCTGTCCTCTTCCTTTGAGAAAGGCTCAGCCTGGGGGAGGAGTTAAAATCCATGGGCTTTAGAGTCCAGTGTTTTCCCATTTGGGTTTGTGATCTTGTACGAGTTAGTCTGGCTGCACTCAGCTTCCCTTGTTCATAGACAGGGAATGAAAAAGGTCAAGGTTAGATGAGACACTCATTAGAGGTGTTCAGACATTATTTCTCTTTCTGTTCCTTGCCCTGTTCTGTCGCTTTGGTCAGCCCTGACACTGACCTGTCAGCAGCACCAAATGCTGTTTGTGTCTTCCTCTTCCTCTGGTATTTCCATGCTTCATGCCCTCAGTCTGAGCTGGAGGACAATTTACCAGTTTTGTAACAGACATGAGTATATTTTGTAGCCTTATTACAAGTGTTATTCCAGTGTAAAATGTGTGTTTTGCTCTTCTAAACCAGTTTGTGAATTGCACTTACGATTTGCACTGTATTCGTTCATTTAATTAATACATGCCAAGCATCGTGCAGGTGTGTGATGCTTAATACAGTGCCTGGCATATGGTAAGTGTTCAATAAATGTTTGATAAATAAATGATCAAATGAATGGACTAATCCTTCTTTAAGTGGCATGAGCACAGCTGGCTGCCACCTCAACTGAGTGATATAAGGGCCATGCGACACCAGAGGGACCCTCTGACTCTAACTCGTGACTTTTTCCACCACAAGTCTCTCCAATATCAGCCAAATGGGATCTGTGCTAGAGGCCAGCCACAGGTTTCAGGAGTGACAGTGTGGACAGAGGCCACCATGAAGGTCAGTTTCGGGTACTTCGTCCCCCAGGCTCACTGGTTCCAGGGCCTGGCTGAAGCAGAGTCTGAAACCCAGTGTGGTGAGTGGCCGTCAAGACCCGGGCTGGGCGCTGCCTTCCCGGAGTCCCCACGCCACACACGGGACACGGAAGCCAGGCAGGGGCTGGGCGGGCCATGCTTCACTCTCGGGCACTTGTCTGTGTCGGTGGCTTGGAGTCAGGGAGAGAATCCACCCTTTGGAAGACATGTGATTTACTATGCAGCATCTTCCCAGTCCCTCCCCCCTGACCGCTTTCTTGGCCACTGTATCCTCCTGGGGACAGTGGAGAGAAAGCATGGGGCCTTCGTCGGGGAATGAGTTGGCAGCAGAAGGAGCCCTGGCTTTGGATCTGGGCAGAGAAGGAGTGGACCTGGCTCTGCCCCCTGCCAGCTGTAAGACCACAGACAAATCCTCCAAATTCGCCCTCAGCTAGATCCTTGCAAGTGACTGACGGCAAAGGGATGCAAATGTGCGTCGTAACACCGGGCTCATGGAAATGCTGCGAGGACCACTTGGGTCCACATGGGTGGAGCACCCAGCACAGGCTTAGGCTGTAGTCAAAGTTAGATGCTCCACCTCTCCACCCTGCTTTCAGCACCTGGGCAGTCACGCCAGTGTGGAGTCAAGCATTTGCGTGTTCAAAGACCCTCGCCCTTCCGTGAACCTGCTTCGAGCCTTGTGGTTCTCATCCGTCTACTCACTTGTCTTCCTGTGTGCCTACTGCGTGCTGGAGCCCTCTTACCAGGAAGGGCAGTTATTGCTGGGAGCTCAGAGGAGGGCCAAGGGGCTGCCCAGACAGACCTGCTGGCCACTGCTCAAAGGTTCATGAGGTGGGCAGGCGAGCGTCTCCATGCTGCCTCCAGGGAGCTTGGTTTGGGTACGGCAGCCAAGTGGATCGTTCGCTGCACACGTACGCTGTCTCCCTCTCTGCCCCTCAGAGCCTCTCCTTCGGTTTAAAAACGGACAGACGGGTGTGCCGAGCGTGGCCCCCGGGTTCAGATTCCCTTCCTGTGGAACGTGTGCTTGGCCCAAGGAAGAAGGTCCTGGCCCCAGGGGTCACCTTTGAAGTGGGGGTTCTGCCAGGAGGCCTCAGGCACTTGAGGGGCCGGCAGAGAGTGGCTGAGAGTCGTTGTCTCTGCAGACGACTCGGTTCGGAAGGAGCTGACCAGAGAAGTGCAGCAGAGGTGCCGTCTGTTATTCTCGAGGGCACTGCACATTTGGGGGAAGTAAGTTAATAGTTGCAGCCTTTTTAAGCAGAGCTCTTTTGTGGTTTGTCTTCAAATACAATTGCATGCAGTTACAGTGTATATAAATCTGTGCTCTCGCTGAAAGTGGAGCTGCGTGCGCCAGGTGGGTGGGTAGGGGGGTGGAGTGTCTTCCTCCCACGGAGGAAGTTTCCATCCAAGAGACCTTAGAATTCCACAGAGGAGCTCCGTGTTCAAACCAAGGCAAGTCGTTCTTTCGGAAGCCACACCACACTGTCCAAGCAGGCGTGGAAAACAAACAGGTGTTTTCTTGACGAGAAATCTCTTCCCCACTTGGCCTTGACTGGGCCACCCCTCACAAGGCCTGACTGATTTTGAAGAGCAGAGGGCAGGGGAGGCTGAGCCCAAGCCCCAGACGTCCTCCCGCTGCCGCCTGGCTGTGTTGTCACTCAGGCCACGCTGAGGGCCCCACTGACTGGCGGGTGAGGGCTCAGCTCCCGAGACTAATGGAGACCCCACAGTGGGCCATGCTGGGGGTCCTGGGTGTGGGGCCTGATGGCAAAGGCTGAGCCGCCAGGGGCAGGTAGGAAAGCAGCCGGGCAGCTGGGCAGTGGAACCGGCTGGCCTGCCTGTTCTCAGAATCCCTTGCTCCCCAAAGCCACCTGCAGGCGGGGTGACTTCATGGAGAATGGAGGGTTGTATACAGAGGGAGGGGCCAGTTACCGTGGTAACCACCCTCTGTTGCCCAAACTCCAGCTGTTAATCACCCCAGGCTTTTCGGAGGTGTTTTCTATTATTTAAATTACCGTCGGGAATGTAGAAAATATTTTATTTCCTGGGTTTTGAGCTTGCTCTCTGTCTTTACATTTTCTCCAAAGTAAACATAACCATCATAGATTCTCCATCTCCATCTGTCTCCATGAGACCGGACACCGCATTCCCAACGCAGAGCACCTTCTGGCCCCCAGGTGCAAGCATCCCCGAATCTACACAGCGCCGGGCTTCTAGGGCCCTCCTGGCCAGACCGCTTCTGACTGTTTTGAGACTGGGGTCTGGGGGAAAATCAGCTGAAGTTCAGGCCTTAGCTACGCCCTGGATTCTGCGTGCTCAGCCGTGGCCTTGGTGGTGCCTCCCTTTCGAATGGCAGGTGAAGAAACAGGGACTGTGTCACACATGCTGCCAACGAGGTGGGGGGGTCCCTGACATTGACGTGGGGGGAGGGGTCCCAGCACACCCACATCCTACAGGGGCCTTCTCAGCCCTGCGTGCGGGCGCTGCTGCTGCCACTCGGAGGCTAATGACCCTCCTGTCACTTTGGAGGCCAGCCCTCCAGGTTGGAAAGCAGTTGTTAATTAAGGTAGCGGGGCTGCAGAGCCATCTGCAGGGCCCAGCAGAGGGCCAGGAGCAGGCCCAGCAGATGGAGAGCTTGAGAGACGCTGGAAACGTTTGAGTTCCTCTCCCCGCCAGCCCCCGCCCCTGCCAGTGCAATGCCAAACAAAAGCAGGGCTTTGCCACGAAACTCCAAACTGCTGGCACGAAGTCGCTTCCTTCTGGCTGTCCTAGTTGCTCACTCTGGAGACATCACTGGAGCTGGTTTTCCCCCATCCGAGTCTCCCACTACGACTCTCTTGGGTCCGCTTCTGGGTCGCGGGTGCCCAGGGAGAGTTCTCACTGCGCCCAGATCTGGCCCTGGGAGGAAGCCGCTGGCTTCTAGCTGTCGTTTTCATCTTCTCTAATTCTTCTTCTGGCCTCCCCGATACTTCTTTCATCTTCCCTTGGCTTGAGGTCCTTTACAAAGGAAATGGGGGGGGGGGGGGCTGAGAGGCTAGGGGGAGAGGAGAGCCCACCTCACACATTCTCCCGAGCTCTGAGGCTTGCCCGTCCTGACTGCCAGAGCGGTCTCAATAATAATGATGATGACGGTAATAGGAAAGGAACGATTACATGTTCACTGCAGGGAACGGACTGGCTTTTCAAGATGTCTCTGGCCTCCAATTCCCTGCTAATTAAAACAGAGCGATGGTAATCTGGACAGTAAATTTCCCACGTCTGGAACAGGGCGGGCCTATACGAAAGGGTGGAAGGGTGCACACAGGCGAAATAAATCTGGGCGCGATTTACACGTGGGGAAGCACAGCCGCTGAGGGGCTACGCCACCACCGGAAGCGAGCCTCCTAGCTGCTGGGGAGTGGAGGCTCGCTCCGACACGGGGAGCCGGACTGTGCGCCCCCTACTGCCCCTCGAGTGTCTCCGTTCTTAGGGTGCGTTTGGTCATGACGTCTGTCACTGACCATGTCCTCGTGGTGCGTCACAGCAGCGTCACGGCAGCCAGTCATGGGTGTTTCCCAGGGCGCTTCACAGGTGAACACAATGGACGGTAAGGGACGGGCGTGACGCTGAAGTGAAACCCCGAAGGGGCGGCGAAGACGTGTGCTCTCACAGGGATTGGTGGAAGCGGGAATGCAGCTGCGGCTGTCCGCTCCCCAATGCACCCGCTCCTGCAGCGCACGCACCGCGCACACCGCACCGCGCACCGGAGCTGACGCCACATGACACGGGAGGTCGGACCTGCTCCTGCCTCCGTTTTGCAACTGCAGCCACGGAGGCAGGGAGATGTCAAGTCGCTCGCCCCGGCCACGCGGAGGGTGAGAGTGGGGTTGACAGGCCGGGTTGTCTGGGCCTGCAGTTTGCCTCCATAACCGAAGAGCATGCCTTTCCAACCATGAGTCACAGAAAATGTTTAAAACATCCCCAAAGCGAGTGTTGACACAGGTGACCCCTCAAAGACGAAGTCATCTGCATTACCGAGAGGAGACCGATTCCCCGTGTACCCCCGCTGTCCGCGCGGGTCACAGACGCAGAAACTAAGCCTGCATCTCCTTCAGGTGACTGCCTCCCAGACCCAGAGGGGCCTCAGGTGCACGTCTCAGCCTCTGGGACCCAAAGTCACTTTCCTTCTCCAAATGTGGCCGCATTTGAAGGAGGACATTTCTGGTTGTCTTGGAGCTTTGGCGGAGGCCCCTGAACTGAGGCTGAGTGTCCACACCTTCTAAAGGCGGGGACGTTCTCATCACCCAGGCGAGGGGGTGCCTGCGGGGCTCCTACTTCCCGGGTAACCCCAGGAGGCCTGGGGTGGGTCAGAGGAAGATCTTTCTAGGGGGACTCAGAGACCAAGACCGCCTTCAAGACATGAGGCTGGCCTCTTATTCCAGCTGGGTATTTGCTGGTGCTTCTGTAAGCCCCTTCACCTGTGCTGTCTCTTAGGGTGGAAAGACAAGTGTCCCAAGAGCTTGGGGTTCACCTGATGCAGAGAGACACGGGCTGGAGGGAGGTGCCCTGACGTCAGAGCCTGAAGGGCTGGCACGGGGCAAGAGCGGTCTTCCCTCCAGTCCTGGGGCCGGCAGACAGTGACCAGTGACCAGGCTGAGCCATCTTGAAAGGACCCCACCCCAAAAGGCTGCCTGCCAGGGAGGGGGCCTCCAGCAGCAGCGTCCCGTGGTGGCGTTTGCTTCCGGGCAGGCTCTGAGGAGGAGGAGGGAGAGGACACCTCACGGGGACTCCCCCTGCCACCAGGGACACAGTGGGAGGCCCCAGTGGGCATCGCCCAGGAACTCAAACCACCCCCTGAGCATTCGGTCATCTGCCCACAAGGGCACCGTGCTCCAGACAGCAAACACGTTAGGTGTGCCAGGGTCTGCCCTTCCCCTGCATGTCCCAGCCCCTTCTCTCAGCTCTGGATGAGCCACAAAGAGCAGAACTAGTGGAGGGGAGACTCGGCAAGGGAAGCCCGATTGTAGACCCCCACTCCCTGCCCTGCTCTGTCTGTGCTCCAAGCTCATGCCTCAGCCTGGGAGAGAGGAGGGCACGTGTGGAGTTGGAAAGGAGGGCCAGGTTTTGATTGAGATTGCACTTTACTTCCTAGGGCCTGAAAATGAGGTTGTTCTAACCCCCGAAGGCCCCCGGAAAGCCGGGGGAGCTGCCTGAGATCCTGTCTGGGGACCAGGAGGGGACGCCGACAGGGCAGGAGCTGAGGGAGGGAAAGGATGAAGCTTTTCCCGATGCTCATTCACCAACCTGGCCGCAGGAAGAAAACTCCCCATTTTCCTTCCAGAGGCCCTCAGTGCCCCTCTCTTCTAAGAAGGAAAGAGGACGCCCATTTATTAAGCACTTAATGTATGCCGGCACTCTGCCGGTACCCTCTGTCCTAACACATCACTAAGCCTTCCATTGATCCCATGCATTTGGGATTAATAATTTCTGTTTCGTGGATGAGGAAACAGAGACCCACAGAGGTCCAGCGACTTGCCCAAGGGTAGGGATACCTGGAATCGGACACAGAGGTCAGAACTCACTGGGCCAGCTGCCCAAGGGCAGAGACCGTCTGCAGGGCCAGGCACACAGCAGGTGCTCGGTAAATATTTGCTTAAGGAGTGCCCGCCAAGCTTCCTCTTCCCACTGACCCTCTGGCTCCTCTGGGGACCGACACCAGCCCACTCCCCTTACTTTCTTTCTGCAACTTATAGAAGCAGGCATGCAGGTGGGCAGTCTGGGGTGTTGTTGTGACCTATTTCCAGAACATAAATTCCACGAGGAGGAGGGACCTAAAGTTACCCCATGGGGAGGAGGTGGGAGGGAATGCCGAGTCTCAGAGAGGTCAAGAGAGAGGTCCCAGGCTGCCCGGCATGTCCTCATGAGGAGCTGCCAGCGCAGGTGGCTGCTCTGGACACCCCCCCCCCACCACCACCCCGGCCTCCCAGCTGAGCAGGTGGGCTCCCTGGGTGCTCTGCTGCAGAGCGTCAGAAGTGGCAAAGCTGACGGAGGCTCCGCACCGCGGGGTGCAGAATAGTAGCTTAAGCAGACGTCTTGTCAAAACAGAGTAAGAAACTGTGAAGAAATAGTCTGTGAAACCCAGCCACATCCCGATTGCTCTCATTTCTGGGGTAAAATAGCAGTGGAAAAAATGTTTAGTTCTGACAGAATAGTTTATTGCACTCGTGCAGCGCGCCTAACTTCTGGACTTGTTATCTTAGGTCAGATTTCTTCTCCTTCGTGGCTCTTTTCTTCCTCTTTTCCCTGCCCCTGCCCCCAGCCCCCCCACCCCTGGCTGCCTGTCCTCTCTCCCGCCCCTCTCTCCCCACCTCTCCAGTCCTCTGCAGAGGTCACCCCAGCTGCCAGGCTCTGCAGCCCCAGGTTCCCTGGCTTCTGAGGCCTGCACGCCCCTGTGCCTTTGTCTTGGAGCAGAGGGGAGGCTGGTGAATTATTGATGCGGTGCTGCCCTCTGTGGAGGCCCAGGGCTGAGCCTGGGGTGGCTCGGGCCCCTGCAGAGGCAGACTGGTCAGTCCGGAAGCCCTGTGGGGTGCAGACGGCAAGGGGGGAAAGTGCTGAGGGCCCATCAGGTTCCTCTCTGCCCAGCCTGGGGCTGGAACAGGCAAGAGCTGGGGCAACTGGGAATCCCCGGACAGATGGAACCCCGAGGGGGAGCCGAGTGTGTGAGGCGTCTGGGGATTTACAGTTTACAGTTACCGTGCTCAGCCTCCTCACTCGGGGCCTCTTCAGCTTCTCTGAATCAATTCCCAGAAACCCAGGCAGCATGCTTGTGGCCAGGGCACCTTGTTGGGCCTGGGGTGCAGCACCCACCCCACCCCTCCCACTCTGCCTGGGGCTGCAGCACCCACTCCACCCCTCCCACTCTGCCTGGGCTGCAGCACCCACCCCACCCCTTCCATCCTGCCTGGGTCAGGGCAGAATCTCCCCAGCCCAGCCCCATTTGGGTCAAAGGACACGAGAAGCAGCTTCGTTTGTCACAAGGCCATGCATGGGACAACATTAGGTGGGTCTGCTTTGTGGCATGAAGGACAGGCAGAACTGTGAATTATTCAGTCTCACAGGTATAGGCATTTTGGAGAGAAAGTGAAAAAAAAGAGATGATTTCCTCACTGTAGCCTGAAAGAGCAGAACTCGCATTCATTGGCCAGCGTGCTGTGAGGGTTTTCTGCTTTAAAGTAGCTTCTCTGAGGGGCAGTTTCCTGGGCAGCAATTCTATGCACAGAAGAATTTGCTTACTTCTTTAGCATTAACATTGCCTTGTGTATGTACGTGTGTGTGAGTGTGCGTGTGTGTGTGTGAGAGAGAGAGAGAGAGATTCCCCTCAACACAGTGACATCCATGTGTAAGTGGAAATTCTTTCTGCCCGTTGCCTCCATGAAGTGAAGAGAAGAGGAGAAGGCAGCCCCAGCTCCACCCTTGGCACAGCTGTGGGATGTGCTGTCCACGGACACATTTGCACAGGAAACTGTCACTTGCTGAGTGTCACAGGGGAGGCTGTCCCTGTCCCCCGAGGAAGCCCCATCCGAGGGACCCTTGAGAGGGGCAGCGCCCTTCCAATGCACACGGTCCTGGCTGCAGCCCCGGAGGCCCCTCAGCCTGAGCCTCTTTGTGGAAAGCCCAGAGGTTCCTGGAAACCTTCGCTCAGCCTCTAGAATGGGAGGTGAGGACCTCACCAAACCCGGTCCCTGGCTTTGGACTCCTCACTCGTCACTGCCACTGTCTAGAGCAGGACTCTCAGACGTCAGGGGAAATGTGAGGGCTCCACTCTAGGGCGGACCCCAATTCCCTGTGGGGCCCCACCCTGCTTCAGTCCATCTTCCCTCCTAGGGTCCCCCACCTGGGGCTCAGGGCCTACGGAGCACCCGCACGCAAGTGCAGGCGACGTGAATGTGCGTGCGCACACACAGATGTCTGTGTCCCCCGCTTCCTTCTGCCCACCCCCAGGATGAGCGAGGGGACACGCTGGCCACCAGCTTGTCTCTTGCCCAGGAAACGGTGAGCTGGTGCTGCTGGTGGCCTCCATCTGGTTTGAATCTCCACCTCTGGGTTGTGTTGTTTGTAACAAACAGATGTATTTACCCGAAGAGAACATTCAAATATGCTTTGGCATTGAAAACCGATTTCAGCCCCAGCTGCTGCAAAGCCGAAGTCCTGACCATTCCATTTCTGGGGAGGCATGCCATAGCTGCTGGGCTCTGGGTGCAGAGCACCTAGGAGGTGGGACCAGGTTCTCAGTGGGAGCCCAGGAGGTAATGAGGGGGTGGAGGCCTGAATGGGTGGCAAACCATCCTGGGCTTTTAGCAGAGTGGTGCTGCCCTCTGCTGGCAAGTCTGAGCTAAGCCTCTGCCTGGACAGCACAGATTCTCAGGCACCCCTGCAGGCTCAAAGGGCCTTGCACCCAGTAGAAAGGGAGGCTGGATTTGGTGCCCTTGGTAATGAGAAAAGGGGCCTGCGTTTGATCTAAAAGTTGTGGGAGTTCTCTTTGTTTGAAAAGACTGTGTTCTGTGCCCAGAGGTGATGTGGATCAGGGCGGCCAGAGGTTACAGTAGCCAGGTTAGTTTCTTCCAAGGGCCTGGGCAGTGTTACAGCATCTGCACATAGGTTTTTATTTCAATCAGAAAACAACTATGAGAAATTAGGTTTCAACATTTTAATTTTACAGATGAATACAGTGTGGCTCAGAGAGGTAAATCAACTGTCCTAAGGGCACACAGCAGCAAGTAGCAGTAGCAGCTTTGAACTTGGGCTGTTTTAATGCCAGTGCCCACCCTGGGATCACTTACAGTTTAGGATTTCTTTCCAGATGTTAGAATGGGGTTGATGGAAATGCCTAACCCTCTGGGGCAGACTCCAGTCCTCAGGGCCCTGCTTCTCCCACTAATGGAATACACGTTGGCCTAGATCGTGGGTTATGTGGACCCCAAAGCCAAGAAGAGGCAGCCTTGTGGGACGGAAACGCTGGTCATCCTGGGTTCTCAGTCCAGCTTTGAATTCGAGCTCGCGTGAAGTTCTGGTTGCTGGACCTCTGAGATGCTGTTTGCTCATCTGTAAAATGAGGGGGTAGGTGGGGATTAGGATTGGCTGTTGTTGTTTTAACTAGCAAGGATTGTTTAATAAATGATTTCCTGCCTCATGGACACCATGTTTGGAGGGGGGGAAATCTCATCTACCAATTTACATTGTAATAATTTATTTTTTCTCTCACTTTTGATTAAAAGGAGATAGGTAACTGACCACCGCAATAACCATGTGCCCCCAAGGAGCGATAGGCAGCTATGATCTTCAACCAGTAGAAGATACACATGTAAGGCCTTACTGGGCGTACGTGGTAATTTTAATTAGATGTTTTGGAAGTAAAACCTGCTCACGAGTCTCCAAGATTCTAGTGGTACAGGGCTCCAGGTTGAAAATGGGGTCCCTTCTTTTCTAGCATTTTCTGAGGGTGTGGTGTTTATATCCCGGAAGTCCCAGAGAGATGCCAGCCCCAGGGAGCAATGGTGGATTCCTCCAGGAAGCCCGCTTTGGTTCCCATGTTGCTCTGGACCCCCAGCGTCAGCCAGAGTGCACAGCTGGGGAGCAGAGGCTGACGCCAGTTCAGCCCATGCTCATCACCTGGCTGAGGCACCCTGAGCAGGGCAGAGCCTGCACACCTGTCCGTAGCAGCCCCTCCTCCCATTCTTCCTCTTCCTCCTTCCCCTTCTCAGAGCCAGGGAGGGTGTGGTAGCTATGAACGTGTTTGCTGGGCCACTGCTGGGAATCTTGCCTAAGGAAATCCTCTAAAATATGGGAGATTCTTTATGCAGGAAGATGCTCATCCTGATGTCATTTGTAAAAGTGACAGATTCAAACCATTCTAAATGGCAAATGATAGGGGAATGGTAAATTACGGGGCATCAACAAAATGGCCTATTATGCCACCATGAGATATTATGTGTGCAGGAAATATGAAAGCATGTTTATGGTTAATTAACAATGCAGGCTACAGAATTATATTATATAGCTCAATCGCAATGATGTGAAATAAGTAAAAAGTTACAGATGGGGCTTGGTTGGAGGCACTGCAGGAGTCTGGTCTTAACCCTTTTTGGCAACAAAAACCCCCTTTTTGGCTACATTGTGAACCTGTCTGTGGGCCCCTTCTCCATGTATTTTTAAATGCATAAAATATAAAACATAGAGTTTCAAAGGAAACCAATGATATTGAAATACAGGCATCAAAATATTAAAACAAGTTTAGCAATATAATAGTGTGCATGCTAACACCTTAAATAACAAGATCTAGCAAGGGGTTTAAAAAGCACTATACGTATGAAGAACTGGTGAATGCAAATAGTATTTCAAAATACCTGCAAAAAATAAAACACAGTATAAAGATGTCTGAGGTCTCGATCACTGACCAAGTTGCTCGTGCAGCTAAGACTCCTGTGATCTGGTGCCTGTTCACCGTGGATGAAAATGCTGCCTTTTAGTTAGCACCCGATAAAAAAATAAGTGTGTTATTTTTCCCAATCAAATTCACGTACCCTAGAATGGTCCCCTGAGGAGGTTCATGAACCCTGGTTTTCAAACCCCTACACCAGAGTCTTTATTTCTTCTTTCTTCTGTAGCCCTAGCTAAAATGGGACCCAAAGAACAGAAGGAAGCCGCACCTCCAGTTAGGAAGCGTGGGGTGGGGTCAAGAGGGCTCCTGGGGATGTCAGATTCCTCTACTGCCTTCCTACAGCCTGGAGGTGGGTGATAGGCCGGTGAGAGGCTTGGAGAACCAGTGCCCACTGGAGGGCAGCATTGAGTCAGGATTTCGGAGGTGCTCTTGGTCTGGTTAATACCAGGTGAGCCCAATGGAGGAGTGGATGCCCCTGTGGGAGCACACTGGGGAGGGGCAGTCGTTGAAGTACCTTGCAGACGTGTGTCCTTTCACAAACGGGCATGAGGACATAGTGCTTACAAGCGTGGGCTCTGCTGTCAGCCTCATGTGTGTAAATCCAGCCCTGCCATCTCTTGGGTGTGTAACTGGTTAAGTTACTTGAACTTTCTGTGCCTCAGTTTCTCTATGGGGTTGATGTGAAGACTAAGTGAACTAATGCAAATGAGGCATTTTTTCAGGTATCTGGCTGCAAAACAACTTTGCCCCCAAACAACTATTTGTTCACCATTTTGCAGGTACAGCAGGGACCCATGGGAACGCCTGCCTCGCCCGCGTGATGTTGGCTGGGACGGTTCACACGGGCAGGTGACCCCAGAGGTCCTCCTCTAGGGGGTGGCAGCTCCGCAGGGGACTGGTGAGGCCGCTGTCTGCAGCAGGGCGGTCTGAACCTTTCCTACAGGGTGGCTCAGGACTGCAAGAGAACGAGAGTGAAAGCTGCCAGCCTTGTGAGACCTAGAGCGGGAGCTGGTGCAGCGTTACCTCTACCACATCCGAGAGGCAAGACAAGTCACAGGCCAGCTCAGGTTCAAGGAGAGAGGAAAGCTCTACTTCTTCGTGGAAGTGGCCATTTGCACTCTAGCAACGGGAGCTGTTGTTGGTGGCCAACTTTGCAAAAATTTGCCACGGGAACCTGAAACAGTGCACGGCACAGAGGAGACCTTTATAAATGGTAGTTGCCGTCCCAGCTGAGCAGAATGAGGCTGATCACACTGCTGGTGAGGGTAGAGCTAGAATCTAAACCCACAACTTTCCAAAGCTGTGTGCCCTTGGCCACATCATGCACCTCTCTGAGCCCTGTGTTCCTTGTGCGGTATCAGATGGGTCTGATAAAGATAAGTAATTCACAGAATTATTGTGCCGACAAAATTAGGAAATGCCCGAGGAAGCACTGTATAACCTCTGAAGCATCATGGGAGCATGAGTTATTCTGAGACACTAATTTGAACATCACTCATTCAGAATTTGTCTCCTGCTGGTGGGATCTGGACTCAGGTTTCCCTTTCTTGGCACGAGCAGTGACAGTAAGGTGGCCAAGCGTGGACAACAGGAGGGGACATACAGTGCTCAACCTGTAAGCCCTCTCTCTATGGGGTTGATGTGACAGACTTCCCAAGTCTTTGGGAAGCAGCCATTGACGTGAATGTGAATTACAAGCCACTCTTACTGTTCAAAACGGAAACTCCCAAGAACCCCTTTATATAAAAGATGAACCTGGAGACAGCAATCTGCTTTCTTTCAAAGCCTCTGGCCCTCTCCCTTTCCCAGGGCCAGTCTGTGCTTTGTGATGTCACCTCTGGGGAGTCTCCAGGTCCCCTCCTCAGTAAACGGTGCTGTGCCCGAAGTCCTGCTGTCCTTCAGGGGGTAGATGGACAGCCCTCCAGCCCCGGCCGTTCTACCTGGAGTCTCCCCTTCTTGAATAGCGTCCCCGTTAGCCATTCTCCTCACGTGCTTGCTCTGCTCCAGCTGCAGGGACCAGAAGCTGTGCTTTTATTAAATTTGATCCTCATCAGAATTGCATTTGGTGGTTTTCCAAGTTATGACTTCCTAATTAGCTCTTTGTTGAAGCTGTTTTTTATTGCTTTGCTCAAATAGCCCCCTTCCCTTTTCTGATGGTTTGGCATCCTCTGGTTATTTCCCCACTTAAGAGAAGACGAGAGAGAGAGAGGGAGCAGGGGTGGTGGTGGGGGCAGGGAGAGGGAGAGAGGCTGTGCTTCCTGAGACATCTGATAACGAATCACAAGCTTTAGGAGCACCCTGAAGATGCCGGGCTGCCAGCTCTGCTGACATCTGCTTCTGGCCTGCAGGAAAACCGCCTCTCTTTGGGACAGGGTGGCTGAGAGGGCGAGCTTTGAAGTCCAACTTTCTGGGCTCAAACCTTGGCTCTGTTATTTGCCAGCTGTGTGACCTTGGGCATGCTCCTCGGGTTCTCTGAGCCTCATTGTTTTCATCTTTACAACGAGAGGAACAGGTGCGTGCTGCGGAGATCTGCTGCAGAGCTCCGATGAAGCCACACCTGTGAGGTCATACCTATGCAAGCCCTGTGACGTCCTCAGTGACATCAGCAGCTGTCACTATATTCTAAGGACAACACTGTGTGAGGGGACACTGTGCAAGTCTCTGAGGTACTCTACAAATATGGTTTTTATTAACACTAGGACACAGGTGGCAAACACAAGGCCGGAGGGACAAATGCAACCTCCACCTTATTCTATCCAGCCCGACACCTTGTTTCTACCCAGCGGCAGCGTCGAGCTCCTTGCCCCTAGTTAAGGAGCAGTTACATTTATACAGTCCTGAAATTACATTCAGCCCTTTGAAGGCAATGGTGAGGCTGGTGTGGCCCCTGGTGCATGTAACTGTGACACCCTGCACTAAGAGTGATCAGCTTTTGGCCTTGGGTGAGTTGCTTTGTCTCTCCAGCTGTCTGGACTGGACAGCGGGCTACAAACTCAGACACCTGCAGGAACCAGGGCTGCACCTGAAATGAGTAAAGGAGACCCGATGAAGGAAGTGTTATCTATGGGAATTATGGTTTTAAAGCATGTATCGGGGGGCGAGGATCCCAAGTTACATACGCTGGGGACACTCTGGGTGAAACACGATGGAGCGGGTCTCCACGTGGGACTCTGCGGAGCTGTTACAATGCCCTCGTGCACAGTGAGTGTCTAAGGTGGGTGGGGAGAGCATGCAAGGGGGGTGTGTTCAGGCTTCTCCGACCACAGACTGCTTCTCGACTAGTGTTCTGCGAAGTGTGCCTGGCAAATCCATGGGTTGGCGATCTCAATCACTCCTAATTATGAAATTCAGCCTTCGATTCAGCTTGGGTCTCCACAGTTAGAAAGAGGAATTTCTGATAGACAATCGTTCCCTATAGTTGTTGATTTTCACCAAAATCACAACTAATTCTATTCATGTGACAGTATATGAGGTCTGTCCAGAAGGTATGCAGCCATGTACTATGAAAAATAGAGACATTTATTGGAGAAGATACAAGATACAAGAAACATTGTGCATAGGACAATGATGCCTCAGTCCCCTTCAAAGGAGGTACCTTAGGATCTTACACAGTTCTCCCAATCGCCATCAGCTGCCCCGTCATAGTTTCCTGAATCTCATCTGAAATCTCTTCCCTTTCAAAGATGATTTTAGTTTTGGGAAAAGCCAGAAGTCGCAGGGCCCCAAATCTGGCCTGTAGTGGGGCTGAGGCACCAGGGTGATTTGATGTTTTGCAAAAAAACTGCATGAGATGTGTGATGCATGCACGGGCGCATTGTGGTGATGAAGCTGCCAATCACCAGTTGCCCACAGCTGTGGCCTTCTGAGTCATCTGAATAGTTTCCATGGGGAAATGTTCAAACTTAACACAAAAGTGGATGCAGTCTTGTTGCTCTACTCACCTAATCATTTTGAATGTGACGGCCACACAGTACACGTGCTCAGTCAACAGCACCTACCACCCCAACTGACTAGTATGGTGAAGTCGTCATTGTTCACACATGTGCATTCCAGTGCACTCTCCTTGGCTGCAGGCTTACATTGATGTTGCACAAACTGTTCTCGTTATATTAACCACGGCTGGACTATTCCCAGACAGACCTCGTGCACCTTAGTGCGGTTGTCTGTCTGTGAAGCCCGTCTGGGTGCAGATGCTCCTGCCCAAGCTGAACTTACCTCAGACAGCAAGAGGGGAGTCTCGTGGGGGCCGGGGGAGGGGAGCAGTGCCGGGGCCCATCTGTTACTTGGGGAAAACCAGGAAATTATCCGGACCTAGAATTTGCTCGGCTAAAGCTTGGCACAGTACGGCTGAAGGTCAGAAATCCAAGGACAAGGCCAAGGCCAAGGCCATTTGAGGCTCCTTTGCTTTCATCAGCTCTCATGCTCTAGAATTTACCCCTCCAGTGGAGGGAGAAGGTGAAACCGGGAACATTTTATGAGCACCCACTATCACCAGGCATCCAGCAGTCGCTTAATTGTCTTCATCAACTTGTTTAACTTTGACATATGTTGGGGAGTCCCTGTGATCTCAGTTAGTGTGCCTCGAACCCCAAATCCCATAGCCTGTGATAACTAAAGCCCTTCCTAAGATTCCTGCTTCTTACACCCCCTGCGCCCTGAGTTCCTTGAGTGGGACCACTGCCCTGCACCTTCTTTGAACCCCTCTGGATCTCCGAGAGTTTAAGCCATTTATTTGGCCAGGATCCCATAGCCAGCCTACAAGTTAGGCTCAGTCAGGTTGGCACAGAGATCGGCCTAGCCAGGGAAACTTCTCCGCCGCCCCAGGCTGCCATCCCCGGGGTGGGGGAGCCCCTGGAGGTAGGGGCTGAGATCTCTGCCATGTCTCCAGCCCAAGCTTCCCTTCCTTTCTGCCCTCTCCCTGGGTCTGGGGCCACCCCATCCAGAGGTGCCGGCCTTGAGCCTCTGAAGGAGATGGCCTCGTGCCTCCACACTTTGTTTCATTTACTCTCCTGTTTTCCAGACAGTCTTACAGACTTCCTTACAGAGGCTAAATAGTAAAAGTAACAGCGCTGCCATGACTACTGACGTTTATGGAGCTCTGGCTGTGCGCCAAATGTTACCTATATTGTCTCAGGTATTCTCACATCGCTTTATAGGAAATACAGTGCCTCCTTGTGGAGGAACTTATCATGACAGCAGCCAAGTTATGCCCAACGCCCAACCTAAGATCCCTTCTGGGATGGTGGCAAGTCCTGGGAACAATCAGACTGGCCCCGGGGCCTCCTCACAGGCCATATCTGGGGTCCTAGGTACCCCCCAGGGCCAGCCAAAACCATCCTTCTTGGGACATGGGCAGGCTCTTCACTTAACCTCTTTGATCCTTGCTGAGTTTTGGATCCCCCCCCAAGTTGTGGTGTCCCTGGAGTTTGGGGCTCAGGCACTAAATCAGCAGCAACATAGAATTAATTCTAAGATGTTTTACTAGGGACTGGGTCTGCCCAAAACTGGCTGATCTAATAAATCTCAGAATCCAGGAAGAAAGGACTGTGCAAAACCAAGTCCGATGCCTCATCCGCAAGGCGGGGGAAGGAGGCCCGGAGCTGGCAGAGC
The DNA here is from genome assembly GCF_004126475.2 of Phyllostomus discolor. Classification (NCBI taxonomy): domain Eukaryota; kingdom Metazoa; phylum Chordata; class Mammalia; order Chiroptera; family Phyllostomidae; genus Phyllostomus; species Phyllostomus discolor. The sequence continues at coordinate 136,782,413 of NC_040908.2, forward strand.
ATCAGCCAGCACCTAGCAATGGTCCCGTGGTTGGAGTCCAGGCTGTCTGTCTCCCGGTCACTGGGTCTGGCTCACCCAGAGCCAGCCAGCCAGGACTGCTTCATAGTCCAGTTTATACTCAGAGCTGACCCTATGCGTTGGTGGTGGCTTGGTGGGATGTCAAAGAATCTCTGACTGTTCACCCAGTACCTGGCTATCATCCTAAGCCTGTTGGGAACTGCCCTGCCTGGTATCAGAAGCTGTAACCCCCACCAAGGCTAAGGTTGAGGGAGCAACCTTGGACCATAAGCCAGCAAGGAGGCAAAAGCTTATTTCCCTGGCAGGAGCATTGCTTCTGCTTCTTTCACTTCACCCTGCCAGTCCCCCAATGCTTGGTCAGTTAGCCAATGATGGGTAAGATCCCCCGCAAGGGGGGAACAATCTAAGACAGGCACGATCACGTGGGAGGCCCCCAAGGAAGCACTTTGGGGGCTACAGCAAAAGGGGGTGATGGACCCTCCCCCCTCGGCTTTGACAAAGCCTGAGTCCTCATTGTCTGTGAGAAAATCCCCTTATCTCTTGGTTGCCTTAGTTCCGTTGTTCCACCTAAGCCTGAAACAATGACAGGGTGGTGCAGCCCTGTGCTGGAAAGGGCGGGTTCCCCGGGTGATCAGGCCTAAGAAAGAATATGTAAAATCCTGTGAAACCTGCTTTGTTTAGAATGCTCTTAACTGAATGATAAGGGTCCAAGGAAGAAGTAACTTTGTTCCTCAAAGTTTTTACAGCTGTTTGACCCTGACTCAAAATAGGCCCTCAGACTTCCCTTGTTACCTATTGTTTGATCCTTACTTCCTGGCAATGAGTAATGAGCTTTACCTGAATTCCTGTGTAAATGAACCCAATAAAAAGCCTGCTTGGGCAGGGGAACGGGGTGCTCTCCCTCAGGGGCATCTCTCCCCTAGGGAGGGTGGCCATGGCGCTCCCCACTAGAGAGAGTGGCCGTTCCATCCCTATTTCCCCACAGGACTCAGTTGTCTCTGTGTATGTTTTTCTTGTGTTTTGACGAGCCATCCGCAGCATTCCACGGTCACTGCCAGTTGGTGGCTGCGACATAATCCTATGAGTTTGCCCTGGTCTTGAAATAAGTCATCCTTAAAATGAGGAGTTGGCTCAGCTAAAATGCTGTACCTACTATGGGAAGGTATTAACAGCAAAGCCCTGATTAACTTAACATTTGGACCTTAACGTCTTGGTATCTCCACATCTTCACATCATCAGCAGAAACTGAGACACTGAACAGCAAAATCCGATTGCTGTGAGAACTGGCAGGAAGCTAAAAGAAAATCAAAGGTTCTTCATTATGGGCACATAGAATTGTTAAAACGTGGAGATCTCATATCCTCTCATTGCTCAGATGGATGAACCGGTATCAGGAGAAACGACTTCCAAGACCACCCAATTGTCCAGGAAGGGCCCAACCAGCTCTCTGTTACTTCCCTAGCCTCTCCTGTCCCCCTCCCCCAGCAGGGTGCTGCCCTGGGGCCCAGGGCTCTGGGGGCAGGGCCCTGTCACAGTCTGGCTATATATGACAGATAAACTTGAGACTGAAGGTGGAATCCAGTCACTGTCCCCTTTCGACAGAAAGAGATCTTTACCGACCAGAGTCCATTCTACCGCCCGTGACAACTGTGAGTGAAAATGACCACCTTGGCTGGCATATGAGCCCTTGGAGGGGGATGCAGCCCATGTTCTGCAGGATGTCTTGATGTAGGATCCATGGATCAACTACTCAGAATTCACCAGTGTGCTTGTTAAAATGCAGATTCCTGGGCTTTACCCAATATCCTCTGAATCCATATCTATGGGGAAGGGGCCCTGTAACCTGCATTTTGAAAAGCATCCCAGGCGATTCACATGCACCCTGAAGTTGGAGAACCATCACTGCAATGGAACAGATCGCTGGAGTCAGGTTGACCGGGGTTCAAACCCCAGCTCTGCCAGTTACCAAATGTATGGCCTTCACATACCTGAGCTTTTTTTTTTGTCTGTAACATGGGAGAATAATAGTAAAAACTGCCTCAGAGGGTTATTGAGAGATAATGAGGGCGGTAAAGCAGGAAAGGTGCTTGGCATTTTGCGAGTGCTCCATGAGTAGTAGCTGCTGCTATGATACTGTTCTTTAGAGACAGGGCCTGTTTCCAGCTGCCCACATGGAGGCCACAGGGGGGTCCTGGGGGCCCCAGGAGCCAGCCCCCATCCCTGCAGGGCTGCTCCCAGGGAGGCTGTGCTTGTGTAAAAAGCCGGGCCCACCCACTGTGGCTGTCTCTGTGGGTGCAGTGACAATGGCCACCTGCAGGGGGAGGCACACACATTCCGAGCACAGATGCTGCCATCCTTTTGGGACCTGGCTCTCTGCAGAGATGGGTTAAGGCTGAGATCTGAATTTGTTCTGGAATCTTCCTCCCACTGGAGAGAGGAATATCGGGGGATGTGCACAAGACAGGGCACTGTTTTTTTCTCTCGTTTCTGGGCAAGTGAGAGCCTGAGTGGGCATGAACCTGGGTCCGTCCTGGGAGGCCTCAGAGAGCGCCTCTGAGCTGGGGGTTTGTTTTCACCGCCCAGCCTGGCCTGGCCGGCCTCCGCTGGCGCTGGCCGCTGTGCCACTCTGAGGAAACTCTCGGCAGGGCTGTGACCCAGCCTCGTGTTCTTCTTCCACCCGAAGGAGAGGACTTAATTCACCTCGGACTGGGGTGAGGGTACGGTGGGGGTGTCAGGGTGTGCAGACCTGCCTTCTGACCCTGACCCAGGAGTCAGTTCCCTTCTGCCATCTCCTATGGATTGAGGAAGCCAGCTACCATTGCTTGAGCACCTACTGTGTGCTATTCTGTACCTCATGAGCCTTCTGCAGAGGTGGAAACAGAGGCTCAAAGAGGTCAGGGCAATTGCCCAGAGCCACACGGCTAGCGAGCAAAGGTAACAACGCCGTGTGCCACCAGCTGGGAGCCTCGCACGGGCCTGATGGCGGTCATATCACCCATGCTCGGTCCCACGGCCACCAAGTTTGCAGACCCCGGGTCTGACCCCGACGTGCCTGCTTCCCTCGAGATGCCACACTGCCCCGGACGCTTCCATGAACCACCCTGCCATGACCCCAGGCTTTCACATACGGAGTTCCTGCTTGTCCCACAGGGAAACGCTCTTCTTCCTCGTTGTCCAAGACACCTGGGGAGAGCGGCAAGGGTGGCTTCATCACGGTCCCAGTTTCACACGGGCGCTGAACCCTCATCTTGAAAGCGCAGATTCCTCGCCGAGCTCTGCTCCCAGAAGCCCGTGAGTCGGCACACGGGGAGGAGGGTCTGCTCTCATCGCCGGAGGACCCCCTCGCCTCTCCCTTTTTGTAGTTTCCTGGCTTAGGCTGAAACTGAATTTATTTGAACTCTGCTGATAAGTGGGCAGCCTTCCTTTTCTCCCCCGCAGAAACTAATGCCACAAAAATGGCTACCTCAGTCCACTTATTGCTTTGAACACGCCATCCCAATAACCTGCACACATACACATGCGAGTACACATGTGTCCTTGTATGCACCCGATGAGGTGTGCTTTGCAAAAGTGCTGCAGTGTGATGCACACAACACTGTGAAGGCCGTTCGGTTTTCTTCCCGGATGCCTCTCCATCGGCTCACCCAGTGCCAGCCTGGGGTCGACTGGCAGCTGGAGGGAAAGAGCTCGTGGCTTCAGGCTTGCCCTCCCGAGCGCTGGGCTTGCCCCAGTCCACACTGGTGAGTCCCGACGTCGCCAGCCCATGGTTGCTACGCCAAGATACACTGCAGGCCTCCTGGTGGCATCCCCATCTGAGGGCTGACTGAGGTGATCATTTCAGTTCCAAGTTGTCCCAAGCAGGGAAATGGACTGCGGTGTGTAAAGAGCTCTCTGGGGCCCTGGCTGGCATAGCTCAGTGGATTGAGCGCAGGCTGCGAACCAAAGCATCGCAGGTTCGATTCCCAGTCAGGGCACATGCCTGGATTGCAGGCCACGGCCCCCAGCAACCGCTCATTGATGTTTCTCTCTCTCTCTCTTTCTCTCTCCCTTTCCTCTCTAAAAATAAAAAATAAATAAAATATTTTTTTAAGAAAAAGCTCTCTGGGTCCAGAGAGGACCATGGCTGAATTCCATAAACTTGAGGAGTTCCGTGAGCACCTTTGGGCTCAGCAATGGGCTTCTTCATGTCCCTGGGGCAGCCGCCCTGTGCCTGGGTGACAGGCAGCCCAGGCAGCTTGTGACACGTGGCCTAGTCTTGGCACTGCTTGGGGACTGGGGTATTTCAGAGCTGGCCATGTAGGACGTGCATGTGGTCGAGAGGAAGAAGGGCAGGAGAGAGAGCATCCACGTTTCTCGAGCACCCAGGCGTTATCCTGGGCTCACTCCATCCTTAGAGCCACATCCTGAAGATGCTGTCTGGGCTCTATCTGTGTCTGGGATTCAGGGAGACCAAGGCCTGGCCCGTGGCTCTGGGAGCCAACCCAGGCAGAACTAACTCAGATCCCCGCATTTTCCACTCCGGCCTGCGTGATAGACTCTCCCGGTGTCACAGAGATACCCTCACTTGTTTTCTAGAAGAAGGGTCTGTCTGCGCTTCCTGTTGCTGTCATTTCCGCAGCAGCGAGAACAGCATCCTGGCGAGGAAAAGCTCTTCAGGCCAGAGACGGGGCGACGGAAGGTTGTTTCTGTAACGTTTATCCCCTCGGAGTAAACATGTCTGTCTCCATCATTGTCCAGAGTTGCCCTGCTGGCGGCTTCACAGACACTTCCCGTTCTCCTCTGTTGAGCATGTAGTGACGGCCGGGGGCAGGGTGACCCGCCACAACTGGCTCTTCTCACTTTCGACCGTGCACTTCTTGCAGCCAAAGGAAGTAAAGCCAACCAGTGAGCCACCAGGGCAGGGGCTGGAGGTGGGGGACGTCAGAGGGGAGGGTCAGGTCAGGTCCCAGGGAGAATATGCACCCACCTGAGAGCAAAGCTGGGGCTTTCCACGTGGGGTTTGGACAAAGGAAGGACAGGTTCCCTGAACCTGTCTATCTTGCAGACTTGTTTTTATAATGTCCTCATGTCTGTTGCCTTTTCTCTGTTCTCATCAGCCCCTCTCAGAGAGGCTGAATAACTTCTCCAGAGTCGTGCAGCTCGTAAGTTCTGGCTCTCGGCTGCCCAGACCAGGGCTTTCCCACTTCTCTGCAACCGTGAGGCGCTTCGTAAGCGGGGCTGCCTTCGTCCCCAGGCTCAGCTCAGGCACCTCACTGTGGCCCTTTGCACTGCACCATGGACCTCAGGCCCTCTGACCCACTGCACTCTTCCTTGTCTTCAGGTCTTTGCACAGGCTGTTCCTGCCACCTGGGACTCTTTATTCACTTGACCTCTCTCCTCTCTCTCTCTCCTTCTCTCTCTCTCCATCCATGCATCTATCCTCAGGGAACCTACTTTTTTGAAGAGTCACCCATCGCTGATCCCTGCACACACCTGTGCACACACACCCTGTCCCCACCTCACACCTGGTGGTTAAGGGGTCCCTATACCCCCATCCTAACATGGATCACACTGCAGTGTTCCTTATTTCATTTTCTGCCTCCCTGCACCCCTCTTGTGAGTTCTTTGAGGGCAGGAGCCTCTCCAGAGCTGCACCCCCAGCAACTGATACAGTGCCTGACTCATAGTAGGTGCTCCATAAGCATCAAGAGGATGAAAGTGGGAGTGAGCAAACTCGAGAACAAGCACTCGTGCCCATTTGCTCCTGTGGTTCCCTGGGCCTGGCCCGGCCTCCTCCATGTACAACAGCATCACACCTCTGAAGCCAAGGTCTGTCCTGGGGGCTGAAAGCTCTCTGGGCTCAGCCGAGGACACACTGTAGAGGGTCAGTAGAAAGATGCCCCAGGGCCAGGACCCTGGGGCGAAGCCCAGACAGGGCTGGAGGAGCATTTGGAGCGGGCAGAGTTGGAGCGGGTGTGGGTGTATCTGGGCCCAGCCCTGGGTTGGCTCTGTGAATCCTGGGTGCCTGAATTGCAGGGGTGGGTCTTTAAAGTGGCAACAGCAAACTTGACCCAGGACTTGACCTGGAGCCTAATAGGATCTTTTACTGAACATTGACTATATGTCAGATCCTGCTAAGCAGCTCACATACGTAATCTCATTTACTTCTTAGAAAAGCACCCCCCGCCCCACCCCACTGCTAGGCCTGGTCCCTGCTCCTGTGCCACCTGATGAGAAGCAGAGTTGCAGAGAGGGGAGCACCTGCCCGAGGTCAGGAGTGCGCCAGGCAGAGCCAGGTCTCAGGACCGCGTTTGTGCCGTGACTTGCAGCCTCCTCCCAGCATGGCCTCCCCAGCCCCAGCCTCACTCTGGGAAGACAAAGGACAGGTTCCCCCCGTGTTCCCATCCAAGCAGATCTGGTAGGGAGACGTGGAGTTGAGCCAAAGTAATTAACTTTCACGTCAGATGCCCCCTCTCGGGTCCCCTGAGTATCTTCTATTTGACGAGCAGTGCTGGGGGAAAGCAAGGCTCCGGTTTGTGTGCTTTTCAGATGCCAAGTGAGGCATCCTCGGGCTCTGGGGTTCAGATGATTCAGATGGTTTCAGCTTCTACATGGCTGTGAAATTGATGGTTATTCCTGGGTGATGGGATTATAGATGGTCTCTCTCGCTCGGTTCTTTAGAAACGTACAAGTGAAGTATTACAATCAAGGGAAAACATTTATCATAACAAATAAATAGCCCTGGCTGGTGTGGCTCCACCCCATTGGTTGGGTGCAGCAAAAGGTCCCCAGTTCAGTTCCCAGGCTCAGCCCCCCGTTGGGGCTCGTGCAAGAGGCAGCTGGTCCATGTGTTCCTCTCACACTGATGTTTCTCTCCCTCTCTTTCTCCCTCCCTTCCCCTCTCTCTGCAAATAAATGAATAAAATTTTTAAAATTTATTTTTAAAAAATAAATACGCAACACCTCTGCATGGTGTGAAGGAGCTATCCTACCTCCGTGCCCTGGCTCAGGCATGGCTCTGGGCCTGGAATGTGCTCCCTGTCTGTGGGTAAGAAACGTATTTGCTCTTGGTCCTGGTTCCTGTCGCAAAGCTCCTAAAACCCGTGGAATTTCCTGAGAGGTCAGGCTGTCATTCATTATTCATAAGGAGACCCTTTGAACACACCTGGGTGTTTTATGCTAATGATATAAAGTAGGGTGGGCTCCCTAGATAACCTCTGGATGGGGCTGATCGCAAGTGTGGGAAGGCTGACCCTCTCACCTACACTCACGGACCTCTGCGGGGTGCGGAGGCGAGGAGCCCTGCAGATTAACTTCTAGAAGAACTAAGGCTTGGGAACGCGGCACCAGCTCATCTACTCCTTGCTCGGCCACTCAACAATGGAGAGCGGAACGTGGAGTCGCCCCTTTGCTGTAGTAGTCCATCTGCAACGTATGTCTTTAAGATTGTGTATCTTTCACAGAAGACCTTGATCTAAGTCAAAAGATCACACACACAGGAAGCTCTGAAGTGATCATTCTGGGAAAGCAACGTGGCTCATGGGAAAGAGCAGGAAAGCTCGGACAGCCCAAGCCATCCCTTCTGCAAATAATGAGCGCTTCCTTGTTTTGAGGTCGTTGGCACGTGGGTTAGCACACGGATGCAGGAGCCGGGGTGCCTTCCTCCGGACCCCAGCCCTTCCACCTACAGGCTTAGTGAGTTTGGTCAGTGGACTTGATCTGCTCTCTGTGCCTCGGTTTCCTCATCTGTAACATGAGAATGGTAACTGTATGTATCAAAGCTTCTAGAACTGCTCCTGGCACATGGTAGGGATTTAATAAATGACAGGGATTGCATTACATTATGCTCTGTTATGTCATATTGTTCTTATTGCTGGTATTAATTCATGTAATCACCTAGGGAAACCTATGTTAACACCTGAAGTTTATTCACCAAGGATAACTTCCCAGAAACAGCCAACCACCGAACCAATAGGGACAACATCGTTCCTTTTGAAAAACTGGCCGCAAATTGCATTTTCATAAAATCTAATTTTCATGTTGACTTCTTGTCCGGGAAATGCTCAGTCTCTGAACTGTGGGGAGGACTCTGCCTGGGCTTCCGTGCTCAGAGGACACTCCCCTGTGTCCTAGGGGGAAATCGCCGTTTCCTCCGCCTGGCAAGCTCTCCCCCTCCCTCCCCCACTCCCACCAGACGTCTGCGGAGCTGCCTTCATCACATCCTCCATCTCTCCCCTCGAAAGTCACCTCCTCCGTGAGCCCTGCGCTGGGCACCCTCTGCAAACTCCCAGCCACCCCTGCTCCCCCTGCATGCTGTCTGACCCTTCTTCCCAGCTTTGCCTTTTTCTTTTCAGCACATTCATCTGCCAGACCATATTATTTATTTCTTTATTTGGTCAACTGTCCCCTCTCCTCCCCCAGCCCCCGCCCGCACTGGAAGGGAAGGACTCTGTGGTCGGGAATTTTGACCATTTTGTCCATGGGGCCCAGAACACACCCAGACAGAACACCGGGCTCCATGGATGTTTGTGGCATGTGTCGAGTACACAGGCAGGAAGGAGGATTTGCTGGTGGGTTCTGAATTTTGAGCTCACCTGGCACAGGTGTGCTTAGCAGAGAAAACCCGTCATTACCAAGCCGTCCCCCTTGGGCCAGCTTTGGGAAGTGCTTGACGCATGTATGCCATTTCCCCTCCGTGATAGCGTGTGGATGAGAGCACTGGGGCTCAGAGAGGGGAAGAAGCTTTTACCTGTCACGCAGTCAGTGGGAGACAGAGCCCAAGGACCATGCCTTCCCCTCCTGCACAGACGGCAATGCCTTCGTCCTCCCTTGTGGGGGGAGCCTCCCCGGGGGGTCTCTGAGTCGGCCGCCTTGCAGGGTGAGAAGGCCCATCTCTTTTCACCTGCCCGAGTGTGGAGGTGGCTCTGGGCGTGCTTGCTGAGTCAGGTGGCCCGGGCACCTTTCAGCACTCGGGGGTGGTGGGCTAACCCCCGGATCCGGGAGCGGACTGTGGGTGCGCTGGGGATGGTCTGAAAGGTCAGCCCAGGGCTATGGCCTGGAACAGGGCACCCCCACTACCTTCCCTGGGGAAGTGGGGTTCCGGGAGGGCCAAGGCAGCCAGCGTGACCGTGTAAGGGCATTGTCTGTCAGAGGAAGATATTAGGTAAGAGTTAGAAAGAGCCGGGCTCTGAGCCTGGCTCTCCCTGGCACTAGTTGTGTGAGATTGAGTAGGTTTACTGAACATTCCTCCTGCTTATAAAATCTTAGCAGTGATCAATGCCTACCTCCCAAACTTGTCTGTGATCAATGAGACGATGTATACAAGGTGCAAACCCCAGGTACCAAATACATGGTAGCTATTTTATGTTTATTCATTACGAGCCACGGGTGTCCTAGCTTGTAAAATGAGAGTAGACAGAGGCCTGGCACATGGTAGGAACTAAATAAAAGTTAGTCCCCTTTCTTTCCCCTTCCCTTCCGAAAGCACCAAGTTCTAGGCCTGTGTCATCCCTGGGGATGCAACAGCCCCAGCCCTGCCCAGGGAGTTTTCTATGGGCTCACGTTAGTGTTATCGAGTCATCTTCCCAGAGCAGCAGGGCTGCGGGCTGGAGCTGCTGTGTTAGAAGTTCCCCACCCCCACCCGCCTCCTCCTCTCCTTTTCTCCTTGCCTCTTTCTTCCCCGCGTCCCTCCCCTTTTCTTCCTTTCTTTGATTCATTTGTATTGAGTGCTGACCAAGTGCCAGGCCCTGTCTGTTCTGGGCACCGTGAATGCAGCCGTGAGGAAGACAGGGCCCCTGCTATCATGGAGCGTAAATCTGCTTGGAGTCAGGTGGGGAGAAAGAAAATAAACACGTATGTAAGAAAAAATAGAAGCACTGTGAAAGCAGAAAATAGAATCATGTAACAAGGAGCTGATGGGGGGTTGCTTTAAAATTTTTAAAGGTTTTATTTATTTTGAGAGAGAGGGAAGGGAGGGAGAAAGAGGGGAGAGAAACATCAGCGTGAGAGAGAAACATCGATCGGCTGCCTCTTGTGCCTGCCCCGACCGGGGACTGAACGTGCAACCCAGGCACCTGCCCTGATGGGGAATTGAAGGGGCAACCTTGTGCTCTGCGGGATGACACCCAACCAACTGAGCTGCCCTGGTCAGGGCAGTACACTGACTTTATTTATTTATTTATTTTTAGAGAGAAGGGAAGGGAGAGAGAAAGAGAAACATCAGTGTGTGGTTGCCTCTCGTGTGTCCCCTACCAGAGACCTGGGCCACAACCCCGGCATGTGCCCTGACTGGGAATCAAACCAGTGCCCCTTGGGTTCTCAGGCTGGCATTCACTCCACTGAGCTACACCAGCTGGGGCAAGTACGGTTACTTTAAATGGGGAGCCAGGAGAAGCACCGCTAAGGAAGCGGTATCTGAACCAAGACTTGAAAGGTCAGGAGAGGCCAACCATGTTCCACATTGGGAGAAGGGATTTCAGGCTGCAAGGACGGCACATGGAAAGGCCCCCGGGTGGGGTGGAGCTGACCTGTGTCCCTGCGCTTTTCAGTGGGAACCGTGGGGCTCCAAAGTGAAGCCCCACTCCGTCCCTCCAGCCCAGGCAAGGGAAGCAAGCTTCCTTTTCAAAGGTTGGCTGCTCTTCAGGTCTTGGGTGCTCTCAGGATGTCTCTGCAGTTCATTTGCTGCAACTGGCATCGGTCATTCATGTCTGTATCCTCGGGACCCCTGCCAAAGCCAGCCTTTCCCTCAGGCGCTGGGTCAAATTAGGGAGATTATTTGCTGAAGACTCGATTTGGCAGTGATGAATTGCAAACGGGTCCTATTTCAGAGTCCTCCTGCTGGGCAGGGAAGAACACTGGGTGAGGCTGGCATCCAGCACAGGTGGGAGATGCCAGTGCAGTGAGAAGCGAGTCCAACTCTGCTAGTCCTCCTGCTAAACCCTTCCAGCCCCCTGCTCAGCCACAGTGGCAACCAGGCCCGAGGGGCTCCCATTTGAGGTGCTCCACGTGCAGCCTGCCTTGCTCCCGCCCCATTGTGCGCACTCTTCCGGCTAGCTCCCTGCTTTCACTCGCCTTACCTTCTGTGCCCACAAGGCACCTCTACTCATTCTTGCAGGATCTGTTCAAGTGCTTCCTCCAAAACAAGGACTTCTCAGACACCCGCTGGGGGAATTCTGCTCTCCTTCCTTATTCTTCTAATTTCTCTTAAGCCTTTGAAGGCATTGGTCAGGGTGCGTATTGTGTTGGGGAGCCTGAGTTCCAATGCAGTGTGATTTCCTCGAGGGCAGGGGGCTGGGCCACACATCTTTGTAGCTCCAGAGCTTGCATGTCCTTCATGCAGCAAGTGCTATTGGGGGCCCGCTCTGTGCCAGGCCCCTGAGAGGTGAAGGGGGGACAGCTGTGGGCGAGGCATGTTCTCTGCTCCTCAGTCGCTCCCAGCCCAGTGCCGGGGACAGGCCATGAGGAGAGCATGGTAACACATAGTGCCAAGAGACAGATGTATCATCTCTAACTAGGAAAGCCCACTTGAATCTGGGGTGGTCCAGGAGGGCTTCTCAGGGGAAGTGACCACTAAGATGACGCTGAGGCTTAGCACATGCCTTTCTGCTCCTGCCTCACAGAGTACGGAGGAAAAGGACGGGACCCGCTTGGCCAGGGCCTGGGGAGCCTGGTCACATTCTGCTGCAAAACTGTCCATTTTCAAGTGACTTCAAACTTATGATGACTCAACAAGTCTTTGGACTCAAAGAGACTGTCAGCAGAATTTGAGGCCAGTGAACAGAATTCCTGCCACAGGACACTGCAGGGCAGCTTTCTCCTTGCTCATGGTTGCTTGTCCCCCCCACCCCCCGTCTCCCCAAGTAATGCATAGTAACTGTGGAACATTTGGGGGGAAAACACAAATCATCCATAATTCTGCTACCCAAAAATAACCATCATTAACATGTTGGTGTATTAGATTATTATTTTGGGATATTATTCTAAAATTGCTACAATAGATAGCTACTGTTTATTAATTTATGTAAATACATGAATATGATGAACTTGCATATATTTTTCCTGGTGTGAAGACTTGCACGCTCCAGTGCCTGGAAATCTGAGGGAGAGAGAGACACGCACACATGGAGGGAAAGAGACAGACAGATGGACGGAGAGACAGAGAGAAAGAGAAGCAGGAAAGGACTAGATTTTATTGAAAACCTATAAGGCAAGAACGAAACTTATGTGATAAAACAAACATCTCATTTATTCTGATGACAACCTATCAGACAGTTTTTGTTCTTATTCATATTTTATAGGAAAAAAAAAGAGGCAAGGGCAGCAAACCCCATGACCTAAAGCACCGAGCTACGTACAATGCAGTGGGCCCGGGAGTGAGCTCCCTGTCTGTCCTACTTTCAGAGCGTGCGTTCCTTCCGCCACCCACACAGGGACCACGGCCTTGTGAGATGGCTGATGGCCGTCCACTGGGCCCTGCTGCCATTTTTTTCACTGAGCCCTCTGACGGGGCCGGCCCTGGGCCCGCTGCTGGAAGGACTTGCCCGGAGCAGGCCTCGCCCTCTACCCAGGCTGCTGCTCTGGCCTCGCTGTGAGACCTCCACCCTCAGAGGAGGGGAAGGGCCACGGGGGACCAGCCAGATGCACTTGAAAAGGAAGAGATGGGGTCTGAGGTTGTCGAGCTCCAGGAGATACCCTTGCCTGGCTGGCTGTGGCAAGGCCTCCCCTGTAGACCCCTAGTCGTGGTTATGCAGCTCAAGGCCTGACTTCACCTTGTGGGGCTTAGAGACTAACTCATACCCGTCAACTCCCGGAGACCAGTCTGCACTCCAGATGGGAAGGTGCTGGTTTGCAGGCTTTGCAGGCCGGACCCTCCAGGTTGAGATAGGGGTAGAGGTGTGAACAGGTTCCCAGGAGTTAACACCTTGAAAAGAAGAGGAGGGAAAGTGAGTTTGTGCAGGGGGACCCTCTGATTAGGAGGCAGTCAGGATAAAGCCTCTGTCCACCCAGGAGAGGACAATTGTCCGAGCAGAGATGGTCATCAGAGGGGGCCCACAGTGGACAAAGATGGCAGGGGCCCGTTCTGCTGCCTTGTATGGTCGCTGGCTGGGGCAGGCCCAGGAAAAGCAGGCCTGCAGGCACCCCACACTGTTTGCAGCCGGCGCTGGGCCCTTGTTGGAAGGAGGATTCAAGCTGCGCATCTCTGCGTCTGTCACATGAGGGGAGTCTACCGGTTGCAGCACAGGGAGCACACCATCCAGCTTCTTAACGGCGTCAGGCTGCAGCCGTCTGGCAGAGTGACACGCTGACGGCTCTCTCTTTGGGCTGATACCGTCACCTGCCTTAGTTTTCTGGGGCTGCCATAAGAAGATGCCAGAGACTGAGTGGCTTAAGTAGCAGAAAGGTATGTTCTCAGGGTGGTGGAGGCTGGAAGTCCACGATGAAGGTGCTGGCAGGGTTGGCTTCCCCTGGGCCCCTCTCCTTGGTGTACAGATGGCTGCCCTCTTACAGCCTCATCATGTGGTACTGCGGGTGCCTCTCTGCGTGTCCCAGTTTCCTCTCCTTGCAAGGATGTTGTCAGATTGGCTCAGAGCACACCCTAAGAGCCTCCTTTTGACTTACTTACCTATCTTTAAATACAGTCGCATCCTAAAAGGGCTTCAAAATATGAATTTTGAGGAGACATAGTTTAGCCCATAACAATGTCCAGCTCCTTGTGGGCGGGCACAAACCTTGCCTTGATGGGCCCACCCTGCCCCTATAGTAGGGCAGGGAGGGTTAACATGGCGCCAACTTGAAAGAGATAGCCGGTCACGAGGACCTTGGATGTCATACTAAGGAAGTTGTATTTTCTCCTGAAAACCAGAGGTTTTCTCTTGATGGGCAGTGGCATGATCAGATATGTATTTCTGAAAGATCACTGTGCCCGTGACTTGGAAAAAATGTATTGAAAGAGGTGAGACGAGAAGGAGAGTGGCTCGTCGTGAAGAGATGGTTGTGCTGGTCCAGAGAACAGATGAGGCAGCTAGAACTGGAGCGGTTGCCATGGGGATGGAGAAGAAAGGACAGCTCTCAGAACCTGTTAAGATCTCTCCTTCCACAGTGCAGTGGCAGATACAAAGTCTGTGAGGGGGTTAATATTCAGATGCCCAATACGTTAATGAAAGAATAGGACCTTAATAGGACCTGCAACACAGGAATCATCTTTTTAACATCAAAATACTTGCTCCTGATGGGATCTTGAATGGGAGATTCACATGCAAACAGATTACATGCCTTTGGCAACAGGCCCGAGAGAAGGCCAGCATCTCTGCCCATAGGGACCGCTCATGACCTCTGGAGGCCCTGGCCCCTCCTCAGGGTTCTTTCCCCCCACTCCTCCCTCCGCTTGGACTAGACATTTAGCCGGCACACTTGGATGTAACCACTCCTCTGAACCATCAGTGAATACCGCTCCCCCTAGTCCTCCACGTGCCCCCTGTCCAGCAACCTCCAACCATCCAGCCACGGTTCCCGGACTTCCCAACAGTCCAGCCACCAGTGGGACAGGTCCTGCTGCAGGGAGGGGCTCCAGGACCCTGTTCTCCAGCATTGCACCCAGTGTCTGTCGACTCCTTGGTTCCTTGCCACGTCAATTATTAAATGGGCTGGATGTCATCAGCCCTTGTGTCTTGCATACCAGCCATTTCCAAACGTGGTCCTTCTTCTCACAAACACAATACTGTTTATTCCTTCTCATGGGAATGCCTCTCTCCCCTGTCTTCCCGGACAGCTCCTATACCTCCTTCAAGACTTGGCCCATGTCACCTCCTCCATGAGGCCTTCCTGGCTTTTCCCACAGAAGTATTCATGGTTCCCTCTTAAACCTAACTCAATTATGGTCCTATTTGTGTTGAGTGACATGTATCTGTTTATCTGCCTGTCTTCTCCACCAGGCTGCGTGCTTCAGAGGGACAGGTGGAGCCTTTGTGCCATTCCCTCTCGGTACATAGTGCACAGGAGGCACATAGAGTTGGATGGACTGTCTCTGTGGCCCAGAAAATGTGTTCTAGGGCCTTCAGTTTGGCTGCTTCAGATCGATCAGGGCTGGTTCTATATTTTTAAGGTGGGCTCTTGATTCCCTAAGGAATTTACTATCTCAAAGTCTCAAGGCTCAAGGTATCCTGGGTTCCCAGGCAGTGCCTGGCCTACAGGATGCCCTCAGTCCATGTTTGCAAAGGCCAGGTGACCTGATCAATGCCATTTTGGTACACAGCATGCAGGTATTACTGCCACAACCCTATGACGTGGATCTAATACTATCTCTATTGATCACATGAGGAAACGGAGGTCCAGAGAGGTTCGGTGACTTGTCCAAGGTTGCTGTGCTTAAAAGTGGCAGAACTCCAAAGCCAAGTTCTTGGCTAGTCTCTACCCTGCACTCTACCTGCTTCCTTCACGGGGCTGCATTTCAGAGCCCGATCCCAGACGTGCAAACTACATGAAGGAGCCTGCCGGCTCGCCCTCCTTCAGTGCCGGGAGGCCAGGTGACACAGCCCCGGACTGGGGCCGCCGACGCAGAGGAAAGACAGGCCGTTCCGCCTCGTCATCCACGGGGTCCTCTTGGCCCCTGGGCTCTGCCCCAGCTGCTCTGGTGCCCCGGACTGCCACGGCCGGCCCACTTCTGTCCCGGTGCCCTTCAGCACCTATCTTTTTCACAGCTCTATTTCCTCTCTTGTCAACAGATCTCTCAACAACATGTTTTCCATCATTGCCAGCTATTTTTATCCCTTTATCGGAGTTATTTCCTTTGGTAAATAGCTTCCTGGCACAGGGTGGGCGGCCCAGCCCGGGCGCCAGCCCGCGCTGCGTGGGCAGGAGGTGTGGGGTGGGTGGGCATCTGGAAGAGAGGGAGGAACCGAGCGATGCGGGCTGTGCCTGGCCACTGGGGACTGCTTTCTGTTCTGATGGCAGCGGTGGCAGGAGCGGCAGCAGCAGCAAGATGCTCATTCATTCTGCATTTCAATTTGTTAAAACCATTCTTTGGGAAGGCAACGTGTGCCGAAGCAATCAGCGAACGGTGCCCGAAATAGCCTCGAAATCAGCAGCATTTTGTTTTGCTCCGGGCTTTTTCATGCCTGGGAGGGGAGGAAAGAAAGGATCCAGAGCATTTTCTGCGTCCAAACACACATCTATTTTATAATAAGACAAATGACTCGTATTCCTGCTATTAAGCCCAGCAGCGTCCCCGCCCCACCAACCACCCCTCCTCTGAAGACCTCGCCAGCATTTCCTTTTGTGGCTGCAACACCGCGTCCCCGCTGCAGCGTGCCTCTGCCTCCTCCCGTGAGCCCAGCTTTTACAAGTTGGGATTTTCATAAATTAACGCCGCGCGTGCTGCTGCGGCTGCTGTGCCAGCTTCTTCAAAGGTGCTGCGAGAGGCAAGCCCTGGTGAACAGAAATAAGCCAGTGGTTTGCCAGTGGGAGCCTCCTGCCCCCAGCCAGAGGCCAAGCCTGGCCTTTGCAGAAAGCCTGGCTGCTCTCTGAGTGTGGCCCGTGGCACTGCCCACCTCTCAGCAGGGCTGCAGGACCGGCTTCAGCTTCCAGAGATTTCCCGATGACCAGGGAGATGGTGTGTGCTGGCGGGTGTCCCTGGAGAAGAGCAGGCAACCTGGACTCCAGCTCTAGCCTTGCTCTGACTCAGAACCCTGTTCGAACCACCATACTCCTTGAGCCCAGGTCCTGGGGAATAAGCTCTCAGAGCACCAGTTAAATCTCTTCCTTACAGCGCTTGTACAATGATGTACTTGTGGGCTATTTTGGCTGTCTAGACCACGGGTCTGCGTACTTAGGCCCATGGGCTCAATCCGCCCATATTCATTCATTTCCGTATTGTCTGTGGGGGAAGTAGACCCTTCCTTGGAGGGTAGTACTAAAGATCAAGTGCAATAACGTGTGTGGCTTTCACAATTCAGTGTCAGAGCTGAGCAGTTGCCATGCAGAGATTGGATGGACCCCAAAGCCTAAAATATTCACTCTCTGGCTCTTTACAGGGGGAAAAGTTTGCTGCCCCCTGGTCTAGCTGGTGAGCCCCAGGAGAGCAGAAACCATGTCCTTTTGGAGAGGTTTAGGGACACTCTCAAAATTCCTCCACTAGTAAGTGGCCTGAAAGTCAATATGAGTGTGGAGGCCTCAACATCCAGGACTGGCAGGGAAGCTGTCAAGGAAATATGCCCAAGCGGAGCAGGAATGTGACCAAAGAGAAACCCTCCCTGGGACAAAAGCCACATGGTGCGTCAGTGGGTGAGCTCAGGGTTTCGCATGATGTTTCTGAGCGAGGGCTGTGTTCGGGCAGACTCTCCACCGCTTCCTAGCCACGTGGTCTGGGGAAAATGCTTCACTTCTCTGAGCCTCTGTTGCCTCCGTTGTAGAATAGGTTTAACCATCTTTGTTTTGCAGGACTGTTATGAGGACTTAGCCTAATAATCTAAGTAAAGCGATAGCACAGCGCCTGGCTGATACTGAGGGCTCCCTCTAGGCCGGGCTTCCCTCACGGGTCATACGTTTCAGCTGAGCCCCTGCCAGGAATGACATGTCTCACCACAGCCCCCTCCGGAATGGCCTTCCCCGTGCAGCTTCCATGGCTGAACAGGGAGAGAGCCGGGCCCGGGGCTTATGCATGGCAACAGAATGTAGCGTTGAAGGATTTAATCATCCCAAGACTCGAGTTCAAATCCAACCCCTGCTGCTCACTGAGCTGCATGACTGTGAGCACGTCACTCGACGTCTCCAGGCCTCCCTTCCCTCATCTGAAGATTCAGGTGGGGGAGGCGGAATAGACCCCTCCTTGCAGGATGGTAATGAAGACGAAATGCAATCACGTGTGCTCTGTATTTAGAACAGGGCCTGGCACTCCAGAACAGTGCATCGTAAGCACTTGGTTGTTACTTCTCTCCCAGATGAGCTGGTTTAAGTCGGTTCCAACTTTTCTTGAATTCCCACATTAGGAATGTTAGCCTTGGGGGTCTCTAGGCCTCTCGTGGACCATACCACGGCGGGTAGGGGCTCTGAGAAGGCCTCTGTCTTGTCTCGCTGAAGTGGAAATTTCTGTAAAGCCCAGAGGTGCAGCACGCCAAACCAGCCCAGCTATACTCCTGGCATGGGGACCAAACAGTGACTTTGAAAATGTGTGTTTGCCTAGATCAAACCTCTAATTGGACAATTGTAGGTCTTCTGGCTTTATGTAGACTTTATGACTTTGAGAGTTCTTAAGCTGGGGTGAGGGATAATTTATGAATGGGATTTCTTTATTTCTGCAGCACACTGACTCATGCTGTTGACCTAGTTGAGGGGCAGGGATTCCATTACTTGCTAATTTCGCTTTGCCAGGTGGTCCTTGCTCTGCCAGCTCCCTCCGGGAGCCACAGCCAGGGGTACCGAAACCCAGAACAGGGTTTCTGGCTGCTTAAGAAATTGTCCTGGATGCAGATGGATTTCCCAGGCAAAGGAATATGGTGCTTGGGAGTTTCTCAAGGAAGCTTTACAGTTTTCTCTTAAATTTTGAAAGCTTATTTTACCAGGATTTTAAAGTCCTTTTATAGAAAACTCTCACAGTGTGCATTAAAGTCATCTGGCCTAGAGGGAGGGCTTAATCCCAGAGCTCTCTGCAGCAGAGCTACAAAGCCGTGTCTGAGTCGGTGTAGCGACGGCTCTGCCTTCGCTTAAAGATTGTGTTAAGGGGATGTAAGCTTCTACAACAAAAATACCCCAAAACATAGAAAGGCTCAAACACAGTAGAAATGTATTTCTCATTCACAAGCTAGTCCACGGCTGATACTTCTGGCCTGTGATTTAGGAACCCAGGCACGCTCCTTCCATCTCATGCCTTCGCCATCTTCTCTGGATCCTTGAGCTAACCTGTGTCTGGCCAGCAGAAGGCTGGCCACTTCCTAAAGGCCTTGGCCTGGGAATGACTCGCATCCCTTCTTACATGCCCTCGGTGAGGTCACTGGGGCACACCCAGGTGCCAAGTGGGGCCGGGAACTGTAGTCACTTGCTGGGAAACCTCTTCACACGGACAACCACAGATGGTAGAAGGCAGAAGGTGGATTTTGGTGGCAATTAGTAATATTTGCTACAGAAAGGGAAATATACCAAAATGTAGGCCACAAAGGGTTAAATAGATGGGGTGCCATTATGTCTAGCACCATGAAAGCTGTTGATATTTTTGTCTGTGAATCCCCAGCCCTTAGAGCAGTGCTGAGCATGTAGTAAGTGCTCAGTGAATGTTTGAATGCAAGGACTGACTGACTGACTGACTGAATGAATGAATGAATATTCTACCAGTTTGATTCCTTTGTTCCCTGGCTCAGGCCACCTAATAGAAAGACCAGATTCCTGGTCACTTGCTTCAGGCCGCCTGGAGAGTGTCCCTACTGGGCCCAGAGTCCAAGAGTTGGTTAAATGTTCCCCCCAAATAATCCACTTTCAGTTATTTATTTAACTTCAATTACTTTTATTGAAAAGAGTAAAAATTATATAAATTGGAGACCCTCCTAACCAATCTAGTGGACGGATGTGGTGCCCAAGAATCCCCAGGATTTCTACTTAGAAGTTTCCTTCAGGCGCAGGTGTGAGTGGGCCGACCCACCTGCCAGCCGGGGCCTGGCACTGGATCCTGCAGGGAGGCGTGTTGGGAATGCTAGGTAGTGGGAAGGGCAATGGGAAGCCAAGTCCCTTGTTTCTGAGAGATCTTATCAAGTCTAAGAGTCCTGTATGTCCTAGATCAGGGCGAGGCTCCAAGAGGAGGCGAGGTGGCAGGCCACAGAGAGGAAGGCCGGTCTGCAAAGGATGTCCTGGAAGCCTCTTCCGGAAATTCAAGAAAGCTAAGATCTAGGGCCTGGTCAGCTCTTGTGGCTCTTCCGAGAGAGAAAAGTGGAGGCAGAACACGGAGTGTGGTGCGGTTTGGAATCTGAGGCTTGGTCAACATTCAAGGGGTGTGATGAGCTAAATTTTTTCCCCTAAAATTCATATGCTGAAGTCCTCACTCCAAGTGCCTCCAAATGGAACTGTACAGGGAGACAGGTTCTGAAGAGGCAGCTAAGTTCAAAAGAGGTCACTGGAGTGGACCCTAGTCTGTTAGGACTCTGTGTCACAGCCAGAAGGGGAGGTCAGGACACAGGCACACGCACGGAGGGAAGGCCGTGTGCAGACCCAGGGAGCAGCCAGCCATCCACCAGCGAAGCTGAGAGGTCTCAGAAGAAACTAACCCAGGGGACACCCTGGTTTTGGATGTCCCGCCTCCAGAACTGTGAGAAAATACATTTCTGTCATGTCAGCCCCCAGCCGTGGTCATGATGTGCTTTGTAATGGCAGCCCCGGCAGACTAATCCATGGGGAAGTGGAGTCTGCTCTGCTTGCCTGTGTTTCTCTCCCTCAGGGCGGGTGCCACGAGGCCGTGCGTGAGCTCAGTGGGCAGTGGGAAATGGTGTCGGGGAGTTCTGGGCCTCTGGGATGCCCCGAAGCTTAGATCCCTGCAGGCTGCCCACAGCGACCAGGGCACAAAGGGCGCTGTCCAGCCGGTGAGCACCAGGACTCACCACCACCTGGTCCCTCCTCTGTGCTGCCCTCTGCTGGCTGCTGGGGTCCAGAGGCACAGGGGTCATGGCCCCCAACCCAGGTGAGCTCCGTCTGGAGGGCGACAGAAAAGTCCTGCGTTTCCTAGATCCTAAGAAGGCATTGGTTCCAAAATACTTTATCTAAAATTTAAGAACAATGTTTTGGGAAGCAAGACATACAGAGAAGCCCGGATTGTAAGAACTGCCCTGATTTTGCTGAAGTAAAAGGGGATCCCTGGCATGTCTTTGAATCCAGGAAGTAAAGTCAGTGCGTAGAGTACTGGGCACATGGGCTATGACGAGGAGGGTGCTGGGGAGGCTGTGAATGACTGGGCCTGGGGAGGGAGGTCAGGACCCTAGGGAGGGGACGGCAAGGGAGGAGTATGCCAGGCCGACGAGGCAGGGATGGTGTTCCAGCAGCGGGAACCTCATGGGCAAAGGAACAGGGTGTGCGCATATCTGTAGCGGCCAGAGTGTGTGTAAAGGAGCAGCCTGGGTGAGGCTGGATGGACAGACAGCATGCAGACTGCCAAGGGCCTGGCACACCGTGCCCACAGCCCCCAACATCCTCTGGACCGGAGGGTGGCAGACGAGGCTGCAGGCCAGGAGAGAGCCCCCGCTCCCTGTTGAGCAGGGGTCCCTGGAGCAGATCAGCCATTGCGGCTCCTTCCCCTCCGCGGCTCCCCACGTGGGCGCACAGGTGCTTGGTAACCGAGGGATGGTCTATTTAAAGCCCCTTCTGAGTCTGTTTTGGAAGGCACAGTGGGATGGAGTGGGAAGGAGGGAAGGTGCGTGTGAGGAGGAGGGGGCCCTGAGGGGGAATGCTCTACCCCGAGCTCACCGTGGGGCTTGTGGCCAGTCCCTGCTGAGCCCCGGGATTCAGCTTCCTCAGTGGCTTATAGCTCACAGTTATGCGCGCTCGGGAGCCAGCGGCGTGCGTTTAGAGCCGGGCTGCACCACTCACAGCCCGTGTGCTTTGGTCACGTTACTTAACCACTGGCCTTAAGTCCTCTCCCGTGTGAAACGGGGCTAATAATAGTCCCTATCTTTTAGAGTTGCTGAGAGGATTGAATGAGATAATGCATGCAGAACACTTTGAACAGTGTCTGGCACCTGGAAAGCACGTTGTAAAAGTTGACGATGATGATGATCGTGTCAGACTAGCTTTGTGGGCTGTGAACCTAAAACCAGGGAATCTTCCAACGTATTTGGAGCTTCAATGTGTAAGAAAGGTCACACCGGGCTCTTCTGGATGAAATAGGTGGGGACCCTGAGCCCAGGCCCTCAGCACCCCCTGCCCCAGGGCTGTCTCCCACCCTCCTGGGCAGTTCCACAGAACCCTTAGGCTCTAGAAAACTCAGGTTGAAAGCAATTGTCCAAGAGGAATGCTGAGGTCCCTCTCAGCTGCTCCTCTTAATCTAATCCTTCCTTCCGAAGCTTGAGTATATGTCTGAGAAAACTGTCCTTCAGTTATTGGCCGACACTCAAAATCCATGTTCTGCAAAATCCACGTTCTGTAAGCACCAGCTGAGCCAGGCCCCAGGCACGGCCTAGTGAGAGCCAACCACAGCGGACACGGAGGGGCAGGGAAGTTACCCACGCGACAGCCCTGGCCGCAGAGGCCCACAGACGGGCCGCGCCACCTCCACACGCTACGTCGGTAGATTTTTATTTAAGGGATTTTACATGTTGTGATTCATCCCTCTGCCCATCACAGCCACCTTAGCTGCTCCGACGCTTGAGCCAAGACCTATTTTCAAGGCCTTTTAGGAAGATCCCACGTGCCATCCACAGTTGTTCTGCGCATCAGCCTGGCCACAGTTTTCCGAGTTGGTCTGCCTCTCCACTTGAATACAGACACGCTGGTGACATACTCCATGAAGTGTCCCATTAGCATCTTTGGAGCCTGTTTCTCCAGCTAATCCACCGTCGGATGGCAGAAAGCACGTGGCTGCCTGGGCCGCTGTTGCGGTTGTGTGACATTCCATTTTCACTCAGTGCTTCAGCAGAGTGTTACAGGTCTCATCGTCACTGTTGCAGCAAATTTACTGAGCTAGAAGCAGAGCCCGTGTCTCAGTTTAGCGCCAGTAACACCTTCTGACACCCTGGCCAACAGTGCCCAGCCTCCTTCAGGAAGGAGGCTGCCCCTCCACAGTCACTAGGATAAGTTATGCAGATGTGCCTGCCTCCACCGGTCACAGCCCAGGGCAGGTTCCCATCCTGTTGCCTCCAAGTGGGCAGCACTTCAGTTGTCCTGTGAGTGGTTGTCTGTCTTCCGCACCGTGTCTTGTTCTCTCACCTCCAGTCCCTAGCACAGGTGCCCACGAACTTGACATCATGTCAATCAAATGAAACGGAATGTGGACACCTCTATGGGGCTGACTCAGCGATGACCCAGACAGACCTGGTCCCTGACCCCAGTGAGGTTACTGTCAGGGAGGGAAGAGAGAGAAGTATGAGTGTGGTAGGGTTCACAAATTATTATTGGCAGATGAAGTTCCCAAGTCCAGGGTACCTGCCAAGGGCCCTGGTCCCCACGAGAGGCAGGGTTTGCCTTCAGGATTTGCCAGCACTGGGCCTTGGGAGGACTCTGGAGAACGTCGTCTCGGGGTCCTTAAATGGGAGAGCACCTCGCTTCCTGGGACTTCAGGGCCCACAGTGGAGCTCTGCCTGGATTTTTCAGCATAAACAGAAGGCCGGCTCCTTATTGTGTCCATTGTTTTATTGCCCATGCACTTTAGACTTTGGACTTCTGGCTTCCATGGCAGACTTTGGAGGCCACAGTGAGTGAAAGCTGGGAGAATGGACCCAGTCCCCAGCCTGTCGTTCAGACCCCATCTCATGGACTGCTCTCTGCTTTTCCTTCATTCCCATCTGCCTTTAGTCACGTGCCGGCTGCTTCAACCACCCTGGGCTTGTCCTTATTCTCCAGATACTTCCATCCCTGAATGACCAGGTCCTCTCCCTGTTTACAACAACTGTTCTTGCACCACTCACCCTTTTATACCTACTGAGCTTCTACTCAGTCTTTAAAACAACCCTGCATGCCACTTCCTCCAGGAAACCTTCCTAGATCTCCTCAGCTGGAATATTGTCTTTTATTCTTCTCTCACCTGTGCCCACACAGAACTCGTACATGTATGCCATTGTGCATGGACTCTAGTTAAATCTCTTACTTTCCTCATGGTGTTGTAAGGTCAATGAGGGCAAAGCTTTTGATCCTACTGGTCTTTGGACCTGCATGTGTATGAGAAGTGCATGGAGTTTTGGCTTTAATTGCTAGGTCTTTCTGGATATGAGGACTTAGATAAGTTACCTAATGTATCTGAATCTTAGTATTCCAGTCTATAAAATGGAGGTTTAAAAAAAGACTTTCCTGACAAGCTTATCGTGAGCATGAAATAAGAAGACTTGTAGGAAGTAATAATGACAATGGAATCATAGTAATGTGAGCTAACCTTGACCAAGTGCTCACTGAGAGGTCTCTTGTAGCCTTCCCCCCCCCCCATTTCTCTAGTGGCTACATCTTACACAGTTGTAGCACAGCATCAAAGCTGGGACACTGACATCGTCCTGACGGCGTGTAAGTGTAGTTCTCTGTCTGTATCATTGTGCGGTGATACTGTCTGTATCACCGTTGCAATCAAGACACAGAACTCTTTCATCTCCACAAAGGTCTCCCTCATGCTGTCCCTGTATGGTAGCACCCACCCTCCTCCCTCTGCTGCCCGTAACTCCTGGCAAGCATTGGTATGTTTTCCATCCGCATAGTCTTATCATCTCAACACCCCATCTCTTGAAATGGGGTGACATGGCATGTGAATGTGACCTGGTGAGATGGGAATTTTCTCACCGAGCACAGTCCATCCAAGTTGCTGTGTGGGTCAGGAGTTCCTCCCTTCGTCGTCGCCGACTGATATTCGTGATGTGGATGTACCACCATTTAACCATTGAAGGGCATCTAGGGTATGTCTAGCTTGGGGCTATTGCCAAAGAAACTTCTAGAGACATTTATGTATAGGTTTTCATGTGAGAATGTCTTCATTTCTCCAGGATAAATGCCTAGGAGTGCACTTGTTGGCTTATGGTACATGCATGGTCAGTGTTTTGTTTTTTTTTAAGAAAGAGTCAACTGTTTTCCAGGGGGATTGTACCATCTCACATTCCCACTAGCAATGCATAAGTAATTCAGCTTCTCCCCATCTTCACCTGTATTTGGTGTTATCATATCACTATTTTTTACCTTACCTGTTCTAATAGGTGAGCAGTAACGTCTCTTCATGGTCTTACTCTCCACGTCTCTAATAGCTGCTGATGTTGAGTATCTTTTCACATGCTTGTTTGCCATCTGTATATTCTCTTAGTTAGCATGTCTCGTTGTGTCTTTGCCCATGTTCTAATTGGACTTATTGTTTGTCTGGACTCTTAATTGAGGTGTAATTGACAGAAAACATCAGTTTCAGGTGTACAACATAATGATTCAGTATTTGTATATATTCTGACATGATCATCATGAGTCTAGGTACCTCCATCACCACACAGAGTTTTTTTGTGATAAGAACTTTTAAGATCCACCCTCTCAGCACCTTTTAAATATGCAGTACACTATTATTAACTGTAGTCACCAATCTGTACATTATGTCTCTGTGGCTTATTTATTTTATAACTGGAAGTTTTACCTTTTGACTGCCTCCACTCACTTCGCCTACCCCCGTCCCCCTCCTCTGGCAGCCACCAATCTGTTCTCCATATCTGTGAGCTTGGGTTTTTGTTTCAGGTTTGTTTTTTTTTTAAATTTCACTTATAAGTGAGCTTATATAGTATTTATCTTTCTCTATCTGACTTATCTCAGCATAATGCTTTCAAGGTCCATCCATATTGTTGCAAATGGAAGATTCACATCTTTTTCGTGGCTGAGCAGTATTCCGTTGTATGTGCACCACACTTGCTGTGTTCATTCATTCAATAATAGGCTGTTTCCATACCTTGGTTATTGTAGATAATGCTGTAATGGACGTGGGGTTGTGTGTGTCTTTCAGGTTACCCTTTTCCTTTTCTTTAAGTCAATGCCTAGAAGTGGAATCACTGGATCATATGGTAGTTGTATTTTTAATTTTTTGAGGAAATTCCATACTGTTTTCCAGAGTGGTGGCACTTGTATTATTTCTTTTTTAATGTGGAGTTGTGACAGTTGTTTAAATGTGCTAGAAATGAGTCCTTTGGCAGGTATGTGCTTTGCACAATTAGCTCATTTAACCTTTATACCAGCCCACACAGAGAATGCTAACATTATTCTAATTTACTAGGTGGTGGGTTGAGAAAGTTCGTGGTAGCACTATGCCTGGCACAGAGCTGTGTGCCTTGAATAAGCATTTACTGAGCACTCACTTCATACCAGAATCTGCTTGTCTTAAGTTGAGTCCATCCGAAATAAGATTAGACACCAACACAAGGATATAGATGCCGTGAATAATAGGCTTTATGCCTATGGAACTGAGGCCAGAGGCACACAGGAGCCAGGGCCCTTTGGTGGGAATGGTGGGGCTGCTGGAGATAAGGAGGCAAAGATGCAAGTTGAAGGCAGCGGTGAGCAGAGGGACTTAACACCAGGTCATCAGCCCACTAACACGCTGAGAAGTTGAAGCACAAGCATTAGAGCAGACCTCTGTCTGTCTGGAAGTCTAGTAAACCTGCTAGCATTGTCCCTTCTTTTCACAGGCATCCCACCCCTCTCCTGTGCCACGGGTTTGATAAAGAGCTGGCCAGTTCCCACCACAGGGGTTTTTTTAAAAAAGGGAAGGTGATTCCTCCCATGCCTGCCCTTTCTGGGGTGCTGAGAGGAGGCCTGCTATCGAGAGAAGCACAGGGCCAGGAGTTGGAATGCCAGGTGCGGGTCCCAGCCTGGTCCTGGCCTGGACTCCCCATTTCCACATCTGCAAAACCAGAGCGACACCAGAAGCTAACGGGCAGGGTCCTTGTGCAGATAAACAACAGTACAGAAGTTGGGACAAGGCTTCAGTAAAACACATGGGTTCCAAACAGAGTTCTCTTTCTATCTATGTGCCTTTGAGCAAGGTGCTTAACTTTTCTAAGCCTCAGTTTCTTTATCTAAAAAATGGGGACAATCACAGTTCCCACCTTATGGAGTTGGGATGAAGATCAAATGAGATGATGCATATAAAGCATTTGCACAGATCCTAGTAAGACGAACACAATACATACACATTTTATTGAGCATTTACTTTGTGCCAGGATCTGCTTATCTTAACTTGAGTCCATCCCAAATAAGATTAGGCACCAAGACAAGGATATAGGTGTAAGAAGTTTAGTTGGGGGAAGGGGGAGGGAGATGAGGAAGGGAAGTCGCTTCCATGGACAGCTGGGGCTCAGTGCCCTGGGGCACCCTCTAAGAAGCTGTGGGGGACATGCCTCAGAGTCATTGTGCTGGGCAGTCAGGAGGCTGTGGGGTTTATCCACCATCTCCCAGTCCTGATAGGCTGATGGGAATGCCTGTGACATGAATTCTCCCACCCTTCACCTGCCCTGCACTTAAGCTAAGCCCATTCCCATGGGGAAGGAGGGAGGGCGAGGGAAACTCAGGAAGCTAGTGGCAGGTACAGGGAAGCTGAACTGTCTCCACAGGACATGGGTGGGAGCTGGCAGCCTCTGCTACACTGCTTTTAAGCACTTAAAATATTAACTCGTTCCATCCCCACGATGGCCCTGTGAAATGAGCATGATTTCTATCCCCATTACAGCCTAGCTGCCAAGTACTCACACACACATATGAAAGAGTACTCACACACACACATGAAAGAAATGAAACTCCTACCAAACAGACTCATCCTTGTTCTGTGCAGGGCCCTCTGAAATCTTCCGGAGTTTTTTTTTTTTTTAATTGTGTTATTTTTAAAATGCTATTTGTCACCCACTAAATTGTTTTCGTAACCCAGTAGTGGGCCGCAATCCACAGTTTTGGAAATGCTGGTGCCCTGACATTCTTTTTAAGAGGACGACGTAGATGACGGTGACGATGTCATAGGTCTGGCATCAGGCCTGGTGCCCCAGAGGGTGCCCAGAGCATGCTGGTTTCCTCGCTTGCCCTTCTTGGCTCTCAAGCAGCTGCCTCCCAGCCTCGCAGACAGCGGGCTGGACCGGCCCCGGCGTGTCTCCTGCTCTGACCCAGACTTGCCCCATGGGGTCTGCTCAGCCTCCTCTCTGGGCGGGGGGGGGCACCCTCTTGGACCGTGACCTTCAAGCCCCCAGCTCCCCAGAAACCAACCCCTCCTTGGGAGGCGAGGTTATGCCCTGTCTCCACCACGCTGTCACTTCCTTCCCCTGAGTGTCTCTGAGTGAGGATTGTTCTTCTAATCAGGATGGAGACGCAGCTCATTACAAGCTGGTGAGGCAACGACTCTGTGCTCCAGGCCCGAGACAGGCTGTCTGGGAGCTTGGCCAGTCCCCCGCTGCCCTGGACAACAGGGCAGTGGCCTCAGAGGAGAGCCAGCCCGCCGGGTTGGTCTGCCCCCTGCCCAAGGGACACAGGCAGGCAGACACTGTGCCGCGACTGGCACAACCTCCACTGCCGCAGAAACTCTGCCACGCTTGGGTGGTGAGCTTCTCCTGCACTCCGGGCTGCTTCCAGAAGCATCTGAGCAGCATCTGTGACTGTGACTGGCATTTATTGAACGTTTGAATTTATTGCACTGAACACTGTGCTACATGCTGATACGCAACATGTTGAGGGTCTTCACAGCAAACCCACGAGGTGGGCAGGATTGCCCCCACTCTGCAGATGCAGGAACTGAGGCATGGAGCGTTTTGGTAACTCGATGAGCTCATCAGGCAGCCACGCCCAGCGGCTCCCCCTGATTCTGTCCTACTCACACTGCCATGTTGGTGGCCTGCAAGCAAGTGACCCAGCCTTCCCGCTTCCTCTGGGCTCCAACCCTGGCGTCACTCTGCACAGTGGCCAGGTGATTCCCCACAGGGGGCTGCACATCTCTGAGCCCAGTGACCCTCCTCCGTAAAGCAGTTCCTAATGGCACCTCCGTCCCGAGGCTATTAGGAGTCAATGAAATAATGTATGTAAATGCATCTTCCAGAGCTTCTGACACATTAGTGGGGCTCGATAAATCTATGTGTAAAAGAGCCAATTCAGCTCTTTTCCCACTGATTTGACAGTCCCCCGCAGCCATTTCCCATGATGTCACTGTCCTGAGGGGGACGGCAGCCGATCAGAAACCTCCACCTGCTCCTGGGCCTCTCCCCTCTGCCTCGTCTGGTCCCCCTGCCCGGCCACACTGCCTTCCCCAGGCAGGAATCTCAGAATGACGAATATCTCCTAGAGGACTGGGAAGAAGTCATTTATTTCCTGCAACAACAGACCCTCCGCCCAGTACGAGGGGAGGACAGCAGCCGAGTGGCGGCTGCAGAGCCTCGTGCTGAATTCCTCGTTAGCTGCAGTTTAATTACTTCCTACAGTATGGGTTTTAATAACCGTAAGTCCCAATTAGTTGCTTGTTACTTCAGAAATAATTACTGATAGTGCCCCTTTGTCTTTGTTTCAATTCCTGCTTCGTTTCCAGCTGTAGGGGTCTAAATAAGCGGGCATTTTTCACTGAAAACGCTGCAGGTCTGGGGTGCTGCAGGAACGCTGAAACAGAGCTGCGGGTTTCAGCTCTGTTTGCACGGGCACCTGCATCTCCATGTAAGATGAGCAAAGGGCTGGCCATGGCCACTCCTCACCCCTGACGACACCACTGCAGAGAAAAACCCGGGCCCTGTGTCTTCAGTGAAGCATGAAGATGTGGTTCTGCTTTCAAGGTCCCAGGGGTCTGAGACATGCCCCCCATGACACAGACAGAGCACAGAGCTGCTGGCCTCCAGTTGCGAGCCACACCAGGGACAGGCCCCTCCACTAACCAGGGTTCCAGGCCGTAGTCACCGACTGAGGCCGCCATAGGCACAGCCGGGTGGCAGAGCTGTGTTTGGGGGCGAGCAGGGGGTGTGCCATCTCCTCCCCAAGAGCAGAGCCCTGATCTCAGCCACATTTCTGATGTGCAGCCCTAGAGGCCTTCTGGTCACACGGAAGAGGACATCAGGGGGACTTTGGAGGTGACCGGGACAGCGAGTGGCCCTCTGTGCTCTGACGGAGCTGTGCTCCAGCGGGGCCCTCCTCGGCTTTCCTCTGGGCAAAGAAGCTCCACACTTCGGGGAATTTTTTTCGGTCTGACCTGCTTCCATGCTGCGTTGCCTTTCTTAACTTTTATCCTGTGAGAGTATGGTCGTGCCCAGGAGCTGTTGTCTGTGGAAGCCAGGAAGCCATGACAGCTGGCATGTTTAGGTACTTGTGTGGTGGACACCTTTGTAAGGGCTTCAGATGTATCTACTTATTTCATCTGTACAGACAACTCTCTGAAGAAAGTGTGACCATTATCCTCAGCCCTGATTGGCAGATAGGGAAACTGAGGCATGCAGAAAGTTTCAATTACTTGTCCAAGGGAATCCAGCCCATAAGTGGCAGAGCTGGGGATTCCTTCCTAGGTACTTTGGCTCCACAGCCAAGTTTTTGACCATTAGGTAACCCTGCTTCTTAGGGAACTGGGTCAGCTCTGAATAATATATTTTTTCATAGACGCTTTTTTAATTTTTATTTTTTAAAGATTTTATTTATTTATTTTTAGACAGAGGGGAAGGGAGGGAGAAAAAGAGGGAGAGGAACATCAATGTGTGGTTGCCTCTTGTGCACCCCCTACTGGGGACCTGGCCCGAAACCCAGGCATGTGCCCTGACTGGGAACCAAACTAGAAACCCTTCGGTTTGCAGGCCAGAGCTCAATCCACTGAGCCACACCAGCCAGGGCATTTTTTTTTTAAATTCTTGTGTTGATTTTTGATTCCACGGTATTCTCTGAAATCTTCTCTCAGTGTGGACCTCAGGGCAGCTCCATCCACTTGCCTCCTGTTCTCAGAGTTTCTGCAGCTTCCGTGGCTAATGAAGTGGACGAGAAGCCTTCTGACTCTGGCCCACATGGGCTGTGACTCGGGCCCCCTGCATTTTGAGATGACAGAGCTCTCTTCCCCATCCTGCCGCGGCCTCCTCTGTGCGTCCTGTCCCTCTTGCAGCGTGGCCGCCTCGTCCAGGGAGGAAGTGCACCGCTGCCAGTGATTTGCTTTGTCCCACCACGACCTTGGGTCTCTTTCCCCCTGAGGATTCCTTCCCATGAAACTGCAAGTGCTTGACCAGAGGAACCTGCTGAAAATTCATCCTTTCTGGTGGTTTTCTTCTCACCTCCTGTTCATTTAGTCCGTCCATCTGAACCACAGTGCTGTCTCATTGTTAACGAGCTGGGCTCTTCTGGGTTGGGAAGTTCATTTGGAAAATCGCGTCTGTGAGGCAGAAATGCTCCACTTCCTTTGGGTCACAAAGGGGCCCTTTGAAGGTGCGTGGGTTGGGGGTTAAGTAAGCAAACAAGCGTGGCCTGTGAGGAGAGGCGTGTGGGAGGGTGGGGAGAGAAGGAAAACTGCTCCGTACAACGGTGCCTCGGTTTATTTAGACACGAGGAGCCTGTTTGTGTTTATCCCACGTGCACGTCCCAGGATTTCAGGGAACGCCCCATCATTGGCTCCAGAGCCATGGGGTCTCTTGCCGAATCCCCTGCTGGCCAATCTTTCTGGAGTGTCAGGAGAAGTGTGAGGTGCTCTCCTCTTTGGGAACCAGCGTGAGAGAGATCTGGTCCACCGTCTCAGCAACCGAGACGCTGCTCTTCTGCGTGCGGGAGGACGTGCCCCTGCTCCCTCCAGCTACTCCCTGCACAGTGTCTGTCCAGGAAAACCTCGAGTCTCCACAGCTGACATCTCTTCTTCCCCTCTCTCTCCAAACTGCTTTGCATCCCTGTCTTAGATTGGGTCCCCCCAAACAGACCCGAAGGAAGGGTTTCATGCAAGCGGTTTATTTGGGAAGTGATTCCAGGAAGCATCATGCGGGAATGGGGAGTGAGACAGGGAAAGCCGGTGACAGGTGCCCCTGTGGGTGGGTAACTGTTGTGTGGGTTGGGGTCAGTCCTGTTGGGGACCCTCTGAGGGACCGTGTAGGACACACCTCAGAACTGTCCCACTGATGGGGTGTTTATCCACCAACTCACATAGCCTATCAGTTGAGGGTGTTCCTGGGGGTGAGCACCGCAGCTCTCCTGGCGCTCCCTGTTGGATGATCAATCAATCGCTTCAGAGACAGAGTGCCCCCCGACCCCAGGCAGAGGGGCATGGTCACTGTCTGTGGGCGACCCCTAGGCTAGGCCAACAGTAATGCCAGGTCGTCAACAGCATCTGTTAAAGCAACTGAGTGCTCTAACACTGCACATGGGAGTGTGGGACAGAGCAGTAACAATGGTTAATATTTACATCTAACTGCTGATCAGTCACATGTGTATTGTGTATTAATGTGACTGGTCTCCCCACACCTTCCAGGTGGGGGCTGCTGGCATTATGTCCAGTGTAGCATTTCAGCTGAGAACACAGACTCTGGAGCCAGAGGAACTGGTTCAAATCTCATCTCGTCTACGGAGCACTTGTGAGACTCAGTTTCCACACCTGCAAAATGGGGGTAACCATTGCACCTATTTTATAGGGTTGCTTTGAAGATCAAAATGGCTATGACATATAAAAGCACAACAGTAGCTGGCATGCATGAAGCATGCAGTATGTACGGACCGTGGCACCCTCCCAT
Source organism: Phyllostomus discolor (assembly GCF_004126475.2). Lineage (NCBI taxonomy): Eukaryota > Metazoa > Chordata > Mammalia > Chiroptera > Phyllostomidae > Phyllostomus > Phyllostomus discolor. Next base: position 136,814,731 of record NC_040908.2, read on the forward strand.
AGATGAGGAGACTGGAGCTCAGGGCGGTGGTCACGAACCAAAGGTTGTGCAGCCACCACCACATGGCAGATGCGAGACCTCACCACAGGCCTTCCACAGCAGCAACCTCCATTTTTCTACTATGCTGCATGACTCTGTAATCATTACTGTGTGAGAAAGCACTTTATAAACTATAGTGCTCCATAAATGCTTTGGTTAGTGCTATTTCCCGGCCTTGTAACAGCAGATACATTCTTGTTCTCTTAAGAGCTCCAGTCTGGTCTTTGAATTCTGCTATCTGTCATCGCGGTATAGCTGGCACTGGGCACAGTGCCTGGTGGGATGTCAGCTAAGTGGACGAGTTACCAAAGGCGCCAGGATGACCCCACTGAAACCTCCAGTCAGAGCCGCCCCCACCAGAAATCCCGCTTGAGTCTGGCCTATCTCTCCCATGTGCCCCTAACACTGCTTTTTTCTCCTCCCACCTCCCATTCTCCCCACTTGAAAGTCCTCCCTACTCCACAGTGCCTTCTGCCTGCTCCAAAGGTTATTGCCCACACTGCCGCCTGCACAGTTTCTCCTTCCCCTGGCCTCCCCACCAGCCCTCCCTGGCTGTCCCCTGGGGTCAGAACTGCCCTCTTCTTGCCCTACCCCCACCCCGGTGTGTGTGCCCCATCACATACTTCTCAGGTGTTGCTCCCACAGAGTGCATGAGTCTGGGCTTCCCACCCTGACCAGAAGTTCCTCACAGGCAGAGCTGAGTCATTCACTCCTTTATTCATTGATTTGCCCACTGTTGGTACCAGACACTGACCCCCCTGGGTAACTACTTGGGAAATGGGGACACACAGAACAAGAAGGGTCCCTGGCTGCAGGAGCTCAGGCTGTGGGGGAGGAGGGCACTGGCATGCAAACATCGCTAATGATGGCGATGGATCTTGGTGCTGGCCCAGAGCTGAGGGTGCTCAGAGACCAGGGCCCTGTCTCCCCACAAGGTGGGACCAGGGAAGCCTTCCTGGTGGTGACACTGGCGCTCAGCCATTAGTTTGGGGCTGATGTGGTTGCAAGGAAAAGGGGTCTTCTCAAGGGAAAGCCAAGTCAGGGAAAAGTGGAAGTGGGCTGGATGTCGGAGAAATACAAGGGACTCTTCTGAAAGCAGAGAGCAGGGCCTTCCCTGGGGGAGCTGGAGAGTTGTCAGGGCCCTTGGTCTCCTTATCAATGTCTACTCTGTTCCTCTCCTCTCCACTCAGCTTCCTTTCTGCCCTTGACCCCACAAGGCCCAGCTCTGAGCCTAGATTCCCCCAGCCCCAACCAGTGCCCTCTGGCTTCATTGTTCAGGTCCCAACACCTGGGATACTGACTGGCCCAACCTAGGCCAGGTATCTATCCCTGGTCCAATCAGCTTGGTCCAGGAAGTGGGGCCTTTAGTTAAAAAAAAAAAAAAAAAAAGTCCTCGGCCCCCAGCAGGGCTGGAAGGCAAGGGCTGCCTCTCTACAGCAGTTGTCAAAGGAAATATATTAGATTCCTGTGGTTGCCGTGACAAAGCATAAACTTGGTGGCTTAAATCAACAGAAATGCATTGTCTCACAGTTCCGAAGGCCAGAGGTTCAAAATCAAAATGTTGGCAGGGTTGTGCTCCCTCCCAAGTCTCTGGGGAGGCCTTGTGTTCCCAGCCTCTTCCAGCTCCCGGTGGCTCCCGGTGGCTCCCGGCAGCTCCCGGTGCTCCTTGGCTGTGGCAGTGTCACTCTGGTCTCAGCCTGGGTCTTCACGGGGCTTCTCTACCGTGTCTTCTCACCTTTCCTTGTCTCATCAGGACACTGGTCATTGAATTTAGGGCTTGACCTGATCCACAATGATCTCATCTCAAGATCTTTAATTTAATGACAACCGCAAAGACCCTTTTTCCAAATTAAGGTCACAGTCACAGGCTGTGGGTGGACGTTTGGGAGGCGGGCAGCATTCACGCCACTACAGTGCGGGTCTGACGGGTGGAGAAGGGATGGGAGGGCATAGCTCGCTAAAGGAACAGCATAAGCAGAGGATCGTCACTGGGGAAACAAGGACGCATGACTGCTCCAGGAGCACAGGGTTTGCTGGTGGCGACAGAGGGGGCCAAGATTAGGTGGGGCCAGACCCCAGAGGCCTTCTGTAGCTTAGAACAGTAGCTTTGCCCTATGGGCAGCAAGGGGCCCCTGGTGGTTCTTGGGCAGTGGCAGAGCATCACAGACCTTGTGCTGTAGACAGGCCATCCTGGCTGCAGCATGAAGCTGTATTAGAGGGGGACAGGAGTGGGGGAGGGAGGCAGTCATTCAGTAAACCATTATAAAGCACCCACTATGTGCCAGACGTGTTTCTAGAGACTGGGAGCACAGCAACAGAGAAAGGGACTATACTGCTGCTGTATTAGTGCTAAAAGGAAGAGAGAGAAAAAAGCAAAGAAATGAAACTTTATAATACAAACTGGCTGTAAGGGCTAAAAGGAAAAATAAAGCAGAGAAAGGGGGACAGTGAGCAATAGGAGGTTTTTGTATCTGAGGTTCAAGGCAAGCCTCCCTGATGTGGTGGCATTGGAGCAGGGCCTGAAGAAGCAAAGGAAGGAGTCCCAAGATTTCTGAGGGAACAGAGTTCTGGGCCGAGGGAGAGGCACATGCAAATGAGGCTGAGGCTGAGGCAGCTGCATTCTCAGCCTGTTCAAGGAACAGCAAAGAGGAGAGTGTGGCTAGGGGACAACGAGCGAGGAGGGGAGAAGTGGACGAGGTAGCAACAGAGAGGCAGGGGGCCTGCTGACACAGGGCCTTGCAGATCCCAGTAAAAACCTGACTTGTACTGTGAGTGAGATGAGGAGGCTTTTGGAAGGTTTTAGGCAGAGACACATAACCAGACTTAACTGTTTTAAAGGGATTTGTCTGAAGGAGCAGGAGAGATTGGGGGCCCGGAGGGGAGAGTAGGAGACTACTGTGATAGCCAGCAAGAAAGGTGACACTGGCTTGGAGTCAGGTGGCAGTGTTGGGCGTGAGAAGTGACTGGGCTGCCTCTTGTACATGCCCTGACTGGGAACTGAACTCTCAACCCAGGCATGTGCCCCGACCAGGAATCGAACCTGCGACCATTGAGTTTGCCCGATGATACTCCAACCAGCTAGGCCACACCAGCCAGGGCCTGAATATACTTAAATCCTTGAACTGATAGCATTTGCAAATGGCTTGCCTGCAGAGTATGAGAGAGAAAGAGAAGTCAAGAATGGACTTTGGGGCCTGAGCAACTGGAAGGATGGGATGGCTGTTTACAGAGATGAGGAACTGTGGAAGGTTAGGGTGGGGCGGTGGGATCAGAGTGTGGGGACATGCTAGTTGCCTGTGGTCTGTGACATATGAAGTTACTGACACTCACTTTGTGCCGAGCAGTGTTCTAAACACCTTCCAGGCATTAACTCCTTCGAGACTCACAGCAGCCCCCTGATGGGGGCCATGTAGTCACCCTGCTCGCAGGTGAAGAAACGAAGGTGCTGAGAAGTGAATGAACTTACCTTACCCAGGTTCTCCCGGTTCACAAGTTGCAGAGCCAGGAGTGAGCCCAGATGTGTCCCCGACCACTACACGGGACAGCCACGGGCAGTGCGACAGGTCCAGGGGAGTGAGGAGGGCAGGGGGTATGGATTCAGGAACAAAACACCCAGAGGAGATGCTGATATGCCTCCTCCTGCCCCCTCAGCCCCTAAGCTCATGTGGAGCTCCTGGCGTCTAGGGAGAGCCCTCTCCCAAGGGGACATGGGGGTGCTCCTCTATGCTGATTTTAAGTGTATTTTCCATGTTCTCTTGTTCTGTTTGTGAATGCTGCTTTTGTTTCTATCTACTTAAAATAATACACCACAGTGGGCGGGAGGGGGGGCGGGGAACCCACTTGGTGGGAATGTTTAAGTTTCCGGGCCCAAAACCATTTCTAAATATTATTTTTAAAAAAGAAAAAATATGAAAAGTGGCCTAGTTTCTGCTTGGCTGAGAAGGCCTGTCCGACAAAGTGTGTGAGGAGGAGGAGGGCGGGAGGGCGGGCGGGCGCCGGCCCCACAAAGCCTTCCTGGAAAGGCTTGCTTGTGGGGGCTGCCTTCTTCCTAAGGGCTTCCAGCAGGGACCTGCAAACCGGGGCATTTCTTTTCTTAGCTGCGTCAGATTTCAGTGTGGTCTCCCCAGGCAGCCCCGGTAGCGTGCAGTCCATGCAACCCACTGCTCATCTTGGGGTCCGTGACAGAGAGCTGGCCGGTTATTCCCGAAAACCCAGGGGCTTATGTAATCGGCCACTCAGAGGCAAAAGATTAATGGGAATTCGTGAGAGGTCTGCATTCAGGACTCGTTCTGAATTCTGTAATTTTATCTGTTTGAGTTCCATTCAGATGCCCTAGAATTACACAGAAGCAGTTACTTGGAGATCTCTCGGGGGGCCTTGCTTTATTGCAGAGCTGGGGATAATTTGTGACTGGCTTCTTGGCACACAAGCCAAGCTCCTTTGTTTGCCTGTCAAGGTGCTGCCCAGGCCGAGGCTGCTTATTTGCTATTTATTTCAAAATGCATAGGGTATTGGATACTATTATGGGCCAGGTAATTTTCGGGATGCTTTCACATTTGTTGCTTTATGGTACCCTCACACTAATCCTCAAGTCTAAATGTTTTAATGCTTACAGACCAGGAGGCTGAGGCTCAGAGAGGTCAGCTGGCTGGAGGTGTCACAGCTGATGACAGTCAGAGACTCAACCCCGCATCCAGAGCTCCTCTTCGACCCCTCCTCTCCCTTCCACCTTTCTCTCCCCTCATTGCCCCGCCCCCGCCAGCACTCCCCGCGTCATCCAGCCCAACACCACTCAGTCCCTACTCCACCTTTCCTTCCCAGGGCTGTTCCAAGTGGGCAGTCAGTGTCCGTCAAATCCAAACCCCCAAGCCCTGCCCCTGGCCCCTATTCATTCCCCAGAATAGCACACAGGAAACCCCAAAGGCCATGAGGATGCAAGGATACCCTAAATGACCTCTACCTAGAGATGTGGCACCTAGAACATCCTGGAGTCCAGAGAACTGCCTCCTGCAAGCCCCTCTCTTGTTTCTCTATTAGCCTTTATTTTATGATTTCTCAGGCTAACTGCAGTTCCAACACGGGCCAGGAGTATAGCCTTACCTGGGACCTTGATAGAAACACAGAATCTCAGGCCCCAGTCCAGATTTGTTGACCCAGAATCTGCATTTTAACAAGATCTCCAAGTGATTCAGAGCACATACACTTACGTTCAAGGCGCTCTGCTCTGGCTGGTGTGTGCCCTTCACGCATGGCCCAGGTCCCAGGTCCCAGGTGCTAGGTCCCAGGTCAGGGAAGGGAACCAGGGCTTGGCCCACAGCTGTGTTCCATTCAGCCCCCTCCCTGGTTAGAGGGGCCTCATAGTGTGTGCCCCTCTGGGCCTGGTGAGGGCACAGTAAATAATAGCTCCCTCTCTATTGGATGAGTGAGTGACCCAGCTTCATAGTTGACCCCTCAGCTTCTGCTCAGCTAGGCCCTGGGGGTGAGTGTGACCCAATCCTGACTTCTGTCCCTGTTTCGCCTTGTCTGCCCTTGGAAATGGGAGCCGCCTTAGCCCAGAGCAGATGGGATGATTCCTTTTTAGCTCTCCTGTCCACACTCAGCTAGACGGGGACCCGCACTGCTTACTTTGCCATCGTGAGCATTGGGCAGTGTGGCAGAAGAGACACTGCCTTTGTCAGCACAGCTGGGGAAGCTGTCATCCGAGGTTGCAGCCAGAAGATGACTGGCTCTACATTTAAGTGTGTTTGGCCGCTACCTGACCCGATACTGCAGGCTTCCCGCCCCATCACTGGATCATACTCCCTGCCCCAAAGGAAGGAGTAAACAGGTACTTCTCCTGGCAGGCTGGCCTCCCCGCTCACAGCTCAGCTCTTTGCCTTATCAGCCTCAGAGCCTGTAATGAATGAGTTGGGCTGGGCCGAGGATGCTATTGTGGGGCGAGAAAGAAAACAGGTCCATTGAGCAGGATGCAGGATGGGAGCTCAGATTATAGGCTTTTTAATCACAGCATGTAGGAGATGCTTCGGGCATACAGGGAACCAAGGGGACACATATTTTATGCTTTTTGGAAACCTTTCAGCAGAGATTCCTTGAAAAGATAAGTGACCACAGAACCTTGTCTTATTTCTTTATTATCCTTTATTTTTATTCCAGATCAGGAGGCTAAACGCAAGGGCTACCAAATATTGAGGGCTTCCATCTCTCCGGGGACCGTGTCAAGGATGTAGATGCATGACCTCATTGTGTACCCAGGGCCACCCCACCCTCCCATTTTACAGATGAGGAAAAGAACCGTGACAAATCTAGGGACCACACCCAGTAGGAGCCAGGGTTCAAATCCAACTCTCTGCACCACGGAGTTCTTTCACCTTCCGGCGGAGCACAGAGGACTTTGCAGAGCCCCGTTTGTCAAGTGAAAGTCATGGGGTCCTTCTAGCGGAACTCATGTGTGAACCGTAAAGTGCGGGTGTGTTTATAAATAGTAAAATGCCGTGGGGACTCTTTCTCAGGTCTCCGCTGCCCTCATCTAATCTGCCCTCATGCCCCCTCTTGCACAGTACCCAGGATGCCAGCTGAAGACCAGCCGATGCCACTGTGAAAAGAAAGAACAAGGAGAGTGAAGCCAAATGCCTCGCAGTGCTTATTAGTGCGTGAACACAATGATGCCCTTGATGTTGTTCAGAGGAGGGGTGCACAGGCCAAGTCCACTCCGCCCTGTGAGCTTGTCTCCACACAAATGCTCCATTGAAATGAGAGCATCCATTTATTCTGAGGAAACCTGTCCTGTGTCAACCATGATGTGGGGGAGGAGAGACACCCGTATGCCGTATGGGCAAGTCCCCCCCACCCTCATTCCCCTCCACAGAGCCCAGTTGTGCACACTAGGCAGTGCCAGCCCTCCCGTGAGAAACCTGGCGTCCTCTTGCCCTTCCAAAGCCGGCTGTGTTAGTGTCCTACTGCTGCTGTATCTGTCGCCACTAACTCTGTGACTTAAAACAACACAGATTCATTCTCTGGAGCTCAGCGTCCAAACTCAGAGTGTCAGTGGGGTGTAGGCTTATCTTTTTCAGTTTCTAGAGGCCTCCCGAATTCCACGTCTTAGGGCCCCCACCAGCAGTCAAGCCCATTATCGTGACCTGTGTCGTCGTCACAGTTGCTTTGCTTGCTCCCTGCCTTTCTCTTTCATCCTCAAGGGCCCCTGTGATTACCTGGAGTCCACCTGGATAATCCAGGATAATCCTCCCTATTTTAAGATCCTTAACTTAATCACGTCTGCAAAATTACTTTTGTCCTGTGAAGGAACGCACGCACAGGCTCAGAGAGTTGGGTTGTGGACATCTCCAGAGGGCCGTTGTTCTGCCTTTTTAAGAGCACATAACACCGTAAAATTAATCAATTAATTAATAAGATGCATATTTTAAGTCATTAATATCAGTGCCAAAAGGACAGCAACCAATTCCAAATATAAAAATTGGAGCTGGAGTCAAAAGGTTGAGAAAAGAGAAAGGAGGGGAGGGAGAAGCACAGAATGCCAAACGCGTCAGGAACAAGCATGTGGAAATACAAGTTAGGAAGACTTTCAGGGGCAGTGGGGGAGGAGAGAAACATGGAGGGAGGATGGAGGGAAGGAAAGGTGTTAGAAGTCAGGGAAATGGGGAGGGCAAAGGCCCATAGGAAAGCTCGTTCCTCCTGGTGCTGCAGTTTTGCTGGCTTGCAGGCTGGTCTCCCCTGGTAGACACTGAGCCCGTTGGGAGCAGGGCTCATGCCTTCGATTCTGTGCACCCCAGAGGGCTTGGCAGAGGCCCTGACCCCTGCAGGCCTCTCCCCCAGCCTTCACGAGGGGTTGTTTCCATTCAGTCTCTAGGATCAGTGGAACCACTGATGCTTGGCCATGTGAGCCTCTGTGTTCTCAAAGAGTCTATTCCTGCTCTGTCCTCAAAGCCTGAGAGGGAGGGATAAGGTGCTGCCCAGGCTGTCCCCATGGGCTCCGGCACAAAGACTGAAACTTTAAATCATGGGTAACTTAAGCCCGCCAGCAACATAACAGCTAGCCCTTCCTGACTCTTACCACGCATGCTCCCATCATTCTTGCAGGCTAGGAACTAATATAACCCCCATTCCATATGCCCCTAAACGGGGCAGAGAGTTGCTTCTTGAAGGGCTGCCACCGCTCAGCCAGCAAGAGGTGATCCTTCACTCTGACGGCAGTCTCATCCCCAGGGGCATGAGGGAGGGTCATAGAGAATGTTGAACGCTCAGTTCTTAAAATGACTATCTCTTTACTCCATCTGCATTAGTTCAACAGAGTAATTTTTTTCCTTCATAATTCACCTTTTTTTTCCCAAGAGGATTTGAGGAGGCTTAAAATATAAGAGCTAATGTTTGGCAATGACCTATGTGTAGACGAGGAAGTCAGAGGAAAGAGGAAAACACAGGGAAGGGGACATCTGCCCCGGGACCGTAAGTGCCACGTGTGTGCTGCGACTTTGGCTCTAAACCTTCCGTGAAATGAACTCCCTTTGAAGCCTCAGAAGTCTCTTATTGCTTTATAGTACATGTACAACATAGACAATTTCTCATTGGCCAAGTGCCTCATAACTTGGAGAGCTTCGTCATAGCCTACCTGCATCCAGTTCCTACACAGCCTTTGCTCTTAGGGAGGAAGCCCAGGGGTCAGTCCACCCCAGAACAGCATGATGTGGGCACTTATTCTTTGTGCCATAGTTCCAGCAGATGGGCGGATGCATGGATGGAGGGATGGATGATGCATAGATAGATGATTGGTGGATGGTTGATGGATGGATGGATAGATGGATGATGGATGGTTTGATGGAGGGATGGTGGATGAAAGGATGGATGGATACAGCAGTAAAAGCCTGGGCCTACCTGCCTACATTCCTGGACAGGGGCCACTTCCTCATCTCCCTCTGGAATCAGGCCAGACCATTCCCAGATCAGAGAGACCCAGCTTGCAAAATTCCACAGCTGGCTGGGGTCCACCCAGTGTGTGAGCTGAGCATATGGACCAGATGGGAAGCTTTAGGAAAAGAGATTGTGTTTTTATCTTGCTTTTTAATCATTGTTCTGAGTATGCCTTCCTGTTTCCTTTCCCTGCCCTCACCTCTACATCAGACAGGCCTTGGCTGTGGGTGGATCTCCTGGGAAGCGCTGCCCTTGGCCTCCCAGGCTGGGAGAGTTCTGCTGTGTGCCAGGTGGTGGGGAGCCAGCCATGCCCTGCCCTGCCCAGGCTGTGGTAACCATGTCTGGACGCGGTAGGAGGGGATCTGAGCTGTTCCTGGGATCCGAGCCTAGCCCCACCACTGGGCCTCCCTGGGACTTGAAAGGCTCCCTACCACTCTCCCAGCCCAGGGTTCACTCCATGTGAGAAACTTGTCGTGATGGGGAAGAACCAAGCTGTCAGAGTTGGAATCTCTGCTGTATGACCTTCAGCAAATTAGTTAACTTCCCTGTGCTCTAGTTTCATTAATAATAATATTACTTACCTCAGAGTTTTGTAGGGAAGATTAAATAAGTTAATTCATGTGAAGTGATTAACACAGTGCCTGGCCCATTGTACGCAACTTACAACGTAAAATGGGTGAGACCAAAATTACCTTGCCCGCCTCTTAGATTTGCTGTAAAACCCAACGGAGTCATAGTTCATGCAGTAAGTATTATCGAGCACTTTGTACATGCCCAGCCTGGTACTGGGTGAGCCTAGAGGCGAGCGGCCTGCCATTAGGGGCCGTTTTGTGAAAGGGCTTTGCAAACTTCAGGGCTGCTCAGGTAAGAGGGAGGGTGGTGGTCTCACCACGTTTGAGCCTCTGAAACAGAGTCCTTGAAACCTCGGCCAGCAGGACCACCTCCCTCCGGTGAAGTTTATGCAGAGCTCCAGTGGATAAAGCACAGAGAATCAGGGCAGCTCCAGCTGGCGCGGTGGCAGGGCTGGGTCCTGCTGGTCCTGATGGCTCTCTCCTCTCCATGCCAGCCCCAGCCCCTAGTGGCCCTGAAGGTACCTCCTGGAAACCCCGTGGCTGCTCAGAACCCAGATGAAACTCTTGGGCCTGGAGGTGGCTCGTGTCTTTCTTTGGCACTCTGTCTTGCTCTTTCTCTCTCTCTTTAATTAATGAAATTTAATAAATTTTTAGAGCAGTTTTCTGTTCATAGAGAAATCAGGGAAAGTGCGGAGAGCTCCCATACGTGCCCTGTCCCCACGCACTCACGGCCTCCCCACGGGCACCGCCCGGCACCAGGGCGGCACCCCTGCTGCAGTGGATGGGCCTCCCTCGGCAGGTCGGCATCACATGAAGCCCGTAGTTTACATCCGGGGCCCTCTCCACACCTCACCCTCCTGTAAACGTGCACCTCCGTGGTGTGCTGGGCGCAGGTCTGGATGCTGAGGACACAGACCCCCAGCTCCATCGGCCAGGTTGGGGGTGGCAGAGGTCCTGCCGAGTGGGGGGCCTGCTCCACAGCTGTGGCTTTGCTCCACGTCCTGGACCTTTTACTTAAAGACTCCTCTGGCCCACAGAACAATTTTATTTTTAACATTGAATGTGGCCCTCCCCCTTTGTGACTTTTATACCATCTCCTGGGCCAGTCCGTCACATTCAAAATAATGCCCCAAGGGAGAAACTACAATGGACTCACCAGATGGCTGCCTGCCCCAAGCTGAGGGGAGCTCAAGAAGGGTGATTTACGGTCATTACCTGAGAATCGAGGGTTGCTAGTGCCCACGTGACTGTTTTAGTTGGCTTCCTTCAACAGAAAATAGATGATAGATAGATAGATAGATAGATAGATAGATAGATAGATAGATAGATAGAGCTATATATGCATTTATATACTAGGAGACAGAGAAATGGGTATATAACAACTATAGTTCTTCATTGCTTAAGTGCATTTACATTCCTATTTAAGTTCCGTATGGGGAAACTTGCTTAACACCTGTGTGCCTCTATCCCCTCATTTGTACAATTGGTCGTTGTGAAAATCAAATGAAATAATACACATGAAGTGCTTAGGACAGTGTCTGCCACAGAGTGAATATTCAATAAATGCTAGTTGTTATTTTGCACTTGTTATTACCAATGCATTTCATATAGATTCAGTTCAATAAAATATGTCTGAGACAGACGGCGCTGTAACAAATCAGCTGTAAACGGGGAGGTGCTGGAGGTGGCAATGGGATGAGTCAAGTCTTTATGACCCGTGGTCTGGGGAGCATCACACTTGACAGCTTTCCTGTGCTGAGTGCCTAGGCTGTGCTAGGCACTGGCATCAAACATCATTCCACCAAATCTTAACAAAGCCACCATTAAGGTAGCCTGTCTGTCTGTCCGTCTGTCTGCCTCTCTCTCTCTCTCTATTCCTTTCAGGAACCTGAAGCCGTACGCCCGTCAGCAGGAGACTCCCTCTGCTGCTGCAGCAGCTGTTGGGACACCCTGCCCTCTGTGCAGCCCCTGCCCCTGCCCCTGCCCCTGCCAGCAAAGTGCGTCTCTCCCACCACGTTTTCCAGGTGGTTTGTTTTCGAGACCCCCCACTGTATCTGACGGCCCACACACAGCTACACGGCTCGGGGCCCTCCCTCTGGCCTGCGAGATTTTTACAAGCAGCACACAGTGGAAACATTGGCAGGTTCTATTTTTTATTTTTTCAAATTTTCCAAAATACAGCCCTGCACACTGTGTACACATCCATGTTTCAGCCTACGAGTCTGCGTCAGAAGCCCAGGGCCTCTGGCTGTTTGGGTGTGTGCGTTGTAGTGTGGGCCCCCCTGGCTATCAGAGTTCAAAGATAACAGTTTCTGCCTTCGGGGTGTGTGTGTGTGTGTGTGTGTGTGTGGTATTGTGGATCTCTTGGCTTGCCTGCCTTCCCCAGGCAGTGTGCACGAGCTCGCCCTTCCCTATACGCATGTTTGTAAGCCTGGGCACGTGCCCACCCCTCTCCCAAGGGTGTCCACAGACACGTGTAAACTACCCTTCACTTCTGTTGTTGAGACTCTCCTAGGACACTGCTGGCCCTGTGGAGCAGGGAGAGCTGGGAGAAGGGAATGTTTAGTCTGGAAGGCAGGCAGGCAGGCAGCCGGAGACTCCCTGTGGAGCACCCAGGCGGGCGCGCTGGGCGCCAGCGCTGCTCCAAGGGCCCTGGCTGGCGGGGAGGACTGGGTGGCCGCAGCACGCCTGGGTCCAAGGTGCAGGGCGCCTGCTTGGGCAACGCTGGGCTCCGGACAGCTCCTACGGCTCAAGTGACGAGCTGGCTCTCAGCCAACCCCAGCTCTGTTGAAACAGGTTCCTTGTTTTTCTTGTTTTCCAATTCTTGGTTCTTCTTGGTCCTCTGAAGAATAGAATTTTTGTGCTGAATTGAAGCCGGGTGAGCAGAGGGATGTGGAAGGAGCATGACGCTTTGGCGTCAGGCAGACCTGAGGCTGAATCCTGGCTCTCCCATAACTAATCATATAACATCGAGACAGGGAGAGTTACTAGATTTCTGAGTAAAGCAGGCATAATAACATTACACTGCAGGCTTGCTCGGGAGCCTGGATGATAAAATCTATGTAAAGCACCTGGTAGGTTCTTGGTCACTTTTTGTTTCCTTTGCTTCCATGGAATTCTCTGGGCAACAGCTTTACGACTAGACCGGCAGTGCCATGAATTTCTAGGAAGAGAGCTATTTATTTTTTGATGACCTAGTTGAGGGCAAAGAGGAGGGCTCGGCTTTGCAAATGGTTTCTTTAGCTTGTTGTAAGTTGAATTTAAACCCTCATGTTCAGTTTTAATAGGTATTAGGAGGGCATTTTAGGAGGATGGTGGCAGTTGGAGGAGGGGCAGGTTGGAATTTCTGCAGAAAGTGTGCACCTGCCTTCCCCATAAGACCCAGGTTTATGAGCCAGTACCCAGCCCCCTGGGGCACGTCACAGTATTAGCAGGCTGGTAATGGGGGGATGGCAGGCTGCTTGCCACCTTGCCATGTAGTGCTCTGCTGCCCTCAGACACTGTTCTAGGCAGGGTGGATTCCACATTAAATGAGAACACTGATCCTCCTGCTCCTACCTGGTGGGTGAAGACACAAAACCAACAGAGGGACCCAGAAAACTCATATTAGCTACTTCCCAGAACAGCAAGTGCTAGGAAGATAAACTATGGTACTTGTGATAAAGGGTGCATGGTGAGGTGCGGAGGGCCACTTACACGAGGTGGTCCTAGGAGAGGCCTCCCCAAGGAGACGGTTTTCGTCCAAACCTGAAATGATAAGAAGGCAACAAAACAAAGTTCTGGAGTGGGGTGGGGGAGGAAAGAGGGGAGGAAGGCCCTCTAAAGCAGGGATGTCAAACTCAATTTCACCGGGGGCCACATCAGCCTCACGGTTGCCTTCAAAGGGCCAAATGTAATGTTAGGACTGTACAGATGTAACTACTCCTTAACAGTTAGGTGAGAGCTTGGCACTGCCACCAGGTAGAACCAAGGTGCCAGGCCGGATAAAACAAGGTGGAGGGCCGGATTCGGCCCATGGTCCTTGTGTTTGCCACCTGTACTCTGAAGTCTTCCTCTTTGCACTGGCCGGTGTGGCTCAGTTGGTTGGAGCGTTGTCCCATACACCAAAAGGTTGGGGGTTCAATTCCTGGTCAGGGCACATATCTAGGTTGAAATTTCGATTCCTGGTCAGGGTGCGATCCCAGCTAAGAGTGCATATGGGAGGTAACTGATCAATGTTTCTCTCTCACATCAATGCTTCTTTCTCTCTCTGAAACCAATAAACATGTTTAAATTTTTTTAAAGTCTTTTTCTTCTTCAGAGTACAAGTCCAGGGCCTTACAGTGTCCATCAAGTCTCCACATGATCCGACTGCTCCCCTGTTGCTCCCCCCAGGTCACTCCACTCCACCCCACACCCAGGTACACATCCACCTCAGGGCCTTTGCATGTGCTGTTTGTTCTACCCAGCGCACGGATGCCCACATGGCTAACTCACTTCCTTCTTCAAGTCTTGCTTGAAGGTCACCTTCTCTGCAGGCTCTGGAGCTATCCTATTGTTTTCCTTTTAGTCATCACCTTCTAACATTCTCTGAAATGTATGTATTGCTTGTTATGTATTACCTTTCTCGCCCTCCTAGGTGATTGACCCATTAGGGCAGGTACTTCTGTCTGGTTTTATTCTTCATACCTAGAATGGTACCTGGACCACAGTAGGTGTTTAATAAATTTTTTGGACAGACAGATGGACAGATGGACAGATGGATGGATGGGCGGGTGGGCTCCTGGTAACTCAAGGCATGTCTTCATCAGCAGGAGGAGCAATGGGTACAGTCTGAGTCTCTACCAAGGGCCTGGCCCCGTGACAAGCCATGGTGGTAGGGAGCCCCAGCTCTGTCATGGATATGGGCCAAAGAAAAATCAGCCAAAAAACCCAGAGTCAGGTTGGGGAGAATGGGGCTCTGAGGGAGGGACACCGGTGCCCTTCTAGGACCATGAGAATTCTGGGAAGGGGAGAGTTGAGCAAAGTGAGGAGGAGCAAGATGGCTTCTGTGGGACCGGGAGGGGAGAGGCCCTTCTTGGCTGCGGGTTGGGGTGGCAGAAAAGGGGTGGAGAGATCCAACACATGTGCACATATACCCATTTCATAATGTGATCTCAGGGGTAAGCTCATGTTCCTATGGACCTGAGTTCATGTCCTGCTTCCGCTCCATACTCAGTATGTGTTCTTGGGAAAATCACTTTATTCCTTTTATTTTTCAGTTAAGGTGGCATACACTTTTATACTAGTTTCAGGTGTGCAACATAGTGATTAGGCACATATGTAACTTACAAAGTGGTCGCCCCAACAAGTCTAGTGCCCGCCCGACACCGTACGGAGCTATTACTTAACAATTCTGTGCCCTGTCTCTGATCCTGGGCTAAATGTTCCCTACCTCACGGGAGTATGATGGGGCTGGAATGTGACAATTTAACCATTGAAACATATGCTTTAGAATCAGACCAAAGTTCAAATTCTGGTTCCAGCTTTAAGAGCTGTGCATCCTTGGAAAGTGACTTAGCCTCTCTGATCCTCAGTTTCCTTGGTTGTAAAATGGGAATAATGTCAACCTTACAATATAATAAGGTTGTGAAATGGAGGTGAAATGTGGTAATAAATGGAAAGTATAATACGTGCTATACATGACATGTAAAGGCTCGGCACATAGCCTGGCATGTCACAGACCGTCAGGTGCCGAAGGGATGTTTGAAGCAAGTGAGGATGGCTGAGGTGTGTAGGATCGTTGGGGGCCAAGAGACCCCTGTGCCGGCTGTGCTGGGCCAGGACTCAGTCAGTTTGGGAGCTACGCCAACCACAGCAGTGGAAGGTTTCCCATGGGTGTAGTTCCCTCGCTACAGAAGCTCCAATTCTAATCTCATCAGTCCCAGCAAAGGGGAGCAAGTGATTCATGCAAATGCCTATGTGCCCTGGGCCCTTATGCAAGACCTTTCCCAAGTGGAGAGACCGATCACAGTTGTCTTGAGGTCCCTTGCCTTGGGTACATCCCACCTGTCTTCGGGGCTCCGAGAGGACAGCCCAGCGCAGAAGGCAGCCTGGTAAGAGTGGGTCCCCGCCTGGGCCTCAGTCGCCCTTCCACACACTGGGAGTGGTGGGCCACCTGGGAGGTGCTGGGCCTGCCTCTGCCAGGAGGCCTCCACTCATTGCCTGTGCCATCTCGAACAAGTTCCTTAACCCGAGTCTCAGTTTCCTTGCCTGCCAAAGTGAGATAATGGCAATCCCTAGCAACCAAGGCTGTAGGGAGGCTTAAATGAGTTTATGAGTGTGAGATACTCTGCACGGGCCTGGCGCACGGCGAACACCCCATAAATGAGGCTACTTGAATCACTCCCGGGGAGGCTCTCCTGTTGTTGACACTCGAGGAGCCGGTGCGTCTCCCTCCCACTCTGCCCCCAGGGTTTGGCTCCCTGGATGCTCCTTGTCCTGGTCAGGAAGCGCCTCACAGCCGAAGGCAGCAGGGGAGTTGGACTCGGCGGGCGGGAGAGGAGCCAGCGGACATTATGTTCCTTCCCAGGAATGGGAAAGTGGGAATGTTCCTGGGCACGCAGCAGAGCTCCAGGACAAGCACGCCCCGGAACATCCACTCCCCCTGCCCCGCTGCCCTGCCCAGGCCTCACCCCTCCACGCTGGGCCTTGGAGGGGGGGAGCACATTACAGAGGGGGCCAGGTCTCCCCCTGGCCCCGGCACACACCTGGCCACACACACACAGCAGAGGGTGGCACACATTTGTAAATATCCTCACAGCCCTACACACACAGTGACACACATACACACTTGCAAGTGTTCTCAGGACCATGTTCACACATCCACACCCACTTGGCCACTCACTCATCTGTATTCATTTGTATGCATGTCCCCACAGGTCCTGGAGCATGAGCCCCATGTGCGTGCACTCACGCGTGGGATATTTGCTCTTTCCCATATACTTATCCCTACTCACAAATACACACACATTGACCTGCACAACCACACAGGTGTTGACACTCATGAACACACTTGTACAAATATGCATATCCTAAATGTGCGTACCTGTGTACACACACACGTAATTATACACACATATCGTTATACACAAAGTGCCTCAGCCTTCTGGCAGCATCCATTACTATACTATTCAAATACAACAGCTCATGCCCTCTCCCTGCTACTCTGAGAAACACCCCTTCCCCTGCACTTTCCGAGTGTTCACCTGCTGTGTCCAAATGCATCTGACTTCCTGACCTTGCTCTAGGCACCTGAGAAAATAGTCCCTTCTCCTCTGTCCACCTTTGTTCCAAAATGCCACTGACACAAGGCTTGTGGCCACCAGGCTTTTGCTGAAAATAAGAGCAGACAGAAAATAACTGATGTGCTGAGAAACAGGGTGGCTGCTCTCTGTCTCCACACAGCACACCCCCTGCTCTGTTCGGAGCTGCATCCTCGTGTCCTGTCACACCCCTCTCTCCCTCCATTCCTGAGCTCCTTCCCCAGCTCTACCCCCAGGCTTCGCCTCTCAGGCTCCTGGAGCTCCCAGGGAACAAGCCCGAATGTCATATTAGGTTCAGCAATTTAGCCATCTTTTCGTTTCTCCTTCCCCTTCCAGACCAGGGACCAAAGAGGCCCATTAAAGCATTTTCCTATAATAATGATGATGATGATGATGATGTCAGAAAACTCCCCTGAGGTGGATTGCTCCTCTTTGTTAAAAGACAGAACTAGCTTCAGACAATGTTTGATGTTGATGTTTTTTTACATAACATTCTCCCTTCTTCTCTCTCTCTCTCTCTCTCTCTCACACACACACACACACACACACACATGCACGCACGCACGCGCACACACACACAGACGTACGTGCACGCGCAGCATTGAAGAATTAATTTCCTGTTTCCTGCTCTCCTCCACTCCCCTCTCCTATCTTCAGGACAGTTGCTGGAAAGGAAGAGGCTGAGCTGCAACGTAGATCCCAGAGTGTGGGGGCTGGGGGCTGGGCTGGGAAGGACAAATCCTGTTAGGAAAGGAGGCGGGTAAGAGACGGACCTGACCTCAGTTTCTCAAGGCCTCAGTATGTCCACTGGGTCATGCCCTGCACTTGCCTGTCTCTCTGCCTTTCCTTGCAGTGTCTCCCCCTGTTATGGTCCCATCAACCCTCCCAACTATGGTGGTCCAAGTCCCCCCCCTTCCCCAAAGCCTTCACCCCTGCCAGTCCAGGACAACTCTTTCCCACCGTACACTCCTCCTGGGCTGTTATGGGCACTTTCACCAAAATCCTCTCCATCCTCTGGTTTGTGAGGCAGCCCTGGGGGCCCTTGTCTGTCTCCCCATCCCTATTGTGAACTCCTGAGGAATGGAGCCCGTGTTCCCCAAGTTTGGGTCCCTAATATACTCACATAGCCTGGCTCAAAGAATGTTCAATAAATTATGAGGGCTGACCCCCCGCCCCCAAATCAGAATCATCTTCTGGAGGATGGGCCCCTTGTAGTACAGGCTTCCCCTGGTAGGTGAGTGCCCTAGGAACCCATCTCTGTCAGTGTGCCAGCTGCATTGTTGTAAGAGGCTGCATTTGGCTTCAGCAAATTTTTTTTTGAAAATTTTTTCAACGTGTTTGCCCATTTCACGATGGGGGTGATTGATGAGGGCACCTGCCCACACCAGGCTGAGTATTCATCAGTTTTTGACCAAAAAAATGGCAGGACCCCAGTGCCCCACCCTCCCTTTTCACCCAATCTCGCCCCAGGCAATTTTCTTTGTTTCCCCAGATGAAAAATGTCCTCAAAAGAAAACGCTTTGCTGATGCGAAAGAGGTAAAACAAAAAACAGCAGAAGCAGTAAAAGGCACCAAAATTGATGAGTTCAAAAACTGTTTGGAGCCGTGGGAAAACCGTATCAGTAGGTGTATTGCATCAAATGGAGAGTCTTTTGAAGGTGACTGAAGTTTAAACATGTAAGAATAAATACACATTTTTAATAAATAAATCTGGGTTTTGGGGGGTCTCCCATCATACATATTTTTATCTTCATCTCTGTGTCTGTATAGCATTAGTATCTGGATGTCGATACTATGTAGGTAGATGTCCATCTAAGTACTAACCTACAGTAGAGGTAGATTAGACGCTACGTCTAGGGCAGTGAAGGCTGCCTGGCCCAGCCAAAAACCCTTGGCTGGAATAACAGGAAGCCTGATTTCTGCTTCTGCTTCTACCACTTACTGGGTTTTTGACATGGGTGGACAGATAGATCATTGAGCTTCTCCAGGCCTCTGTTTTTTCATGGGTATAAGGAAGGAGTTGAATACAGACAGTGGTTTTCAAACTAGGTTCCGGGGAACCTTGGGGTTCCAGGAAGAGGTGCTGGGGAGACAAGAGACTAGAGGGCTGATGGGCGGGGTGCCCATGTCTGCCGGGGCTGCTCCTCCTTGTTGTGTTTCATCCGCCATCCTTGCACACAAGAGTGCATTTAAACTAAGGGTCCCATTACTAAAAAACATTTTTTTTAGCAAAACACTGGCCTAGATCTTGTCCGAAGGCCTTTCCAGCTTTGACAAGCCAGGGTTGGCCATCTAGTTCACCCCATAAAACGCCCATGTGAGGAGGAAGCAAACACCATCCTTTCTCTGTGGGTTTAGGGCTGCCTTTCCTCTTGTTTCCACAGTCACCGACCACCTTTCACTTCCCTACCCAGGCCAGCGTGCTCCCCTCACCTCTGCTTCCTCATCCAGTAAATGAGGGCACTCAGCACCCTTCACTCTCAGGGTTTTAAGGAGAGACTTGTATTCAGGAACGGCAAATGCAAACCCCCCAGCCCACAGGGTGCCACCTGGAAGGTGCCCTCTTGGTGGCGGCTTTGGTGGCCGCCAGAGCCCCAGAAGATGGTTGCCTCTGTGCGTCGCGCCTGGCTCGTGGCTGAGGTTTGCAATCTGAGGGTGAAGATTGCTTCGTGATTAGGAGCTAGTGTGCTGTGAGACATCTAATTAGCCATCATCTTCCCAGGAGACAGCTCAGTTGTGTAATTTTTATTTCCACATTATACACGCCCTCCATGAGCAGGAGAGAGCAGGGCCAATCTCTCACCAGCTCCATTGTTTGTTTGCATTCCAGCTGTGCCCTTCTCATCTTTCCACAGTTCCCACCCACCAGGGGCGTGCCTGCTGGAGGGCAGGGCACTGGGTGCAGGGAACAGCCTTTACATGTTGCTTCAAAGACCCATCTTCATGAACAGCACACTGAGAGCAGCTGCATTGGTCGGATTTCCTGTCTGGTTTGAGAAGGTGGTGGTGGTGGTGGTGGGGAGGGTGTCAATGACTAGATACCCCCACCTACCACCTACTTACAGGAAAGATTCAGGGTTGTGCAAAGGACACTATTACAGCATCAACAGGACCCATCTTTTTCCAGCAATTTCGTATACCTCTCTGAGCCTCGGCTACCCTATCAGTTAAATCAGTGCCCTAATACCTTGCATCACAAGGCTGATGCAAGGCTCCATCCTTCAACACGTATTTATCGGGCTCCCCAGATGGAAGAGTGTGTGTGGTAGAGCGTGGCAAATGGAGAGTGCTGTCTAGATAGGACTTATTCTCACAATTGCAGTCTGTCCTTGATTATTCAAGGAGCTCTTATCAAGTTTAGATTATCCAGACTCATCATGAGATTAGAAGGCTGGCCAGCCTCTTCCTGCCGGCTGTTGCCTGCTTTGTGGTTTTCATCGTGGTCAGTTCAAAGAGGCTGATTCCTTGGAGCAAGCCCAGTAGGGAGAGACTGACATCCTGAAGCTATTAAATATGGCAGTTGTTTCTATCCTGTGGGGCTATGCATTCAACCTCTCTCTTACTTACAACACCAACTGCTTAGCACCGGGCTGGAGTCCATGTCTCTATAAGAGAAATATAAAACCCAGTCCCTGCCCTTGCACACGCTCCTTCTAGTTGGGAGGACAAAGATTCACACAGCATTTAGAAGCACCATTCTTATGAGCAAAGTGCTTTGCTAAGCACTTTTACCCATATACTTCTCATTCAAACCCTTTAAGTGGATATAATTAGTCCCACTTCACAGATGAGGAAACTGAGGCCCAGAGAGTTTGTCATTTGTTCAAAGCCACAGGGCTGGTAAACAGTGCACCCCAAAGACATTTCGACCCTGTACTAAGATCGTCTGTCCTGTGTCCATCCCCTGCTCTAGACTCCGAGCTCCGTGGGGGCCAGAGCTGTGTCTGTTCATCACGGTGACTAGAAGAGGCCTGTGATAAAGTGCTGGCCTCTGAGATAGCTCATCTGGGTCTCATATACCTCCCAGCCATCCCCTGCCCCCCGACTAACCTGCCCTCCTAGTCACATCCCAAAAGGACTTCTCCCTTCCTGACCTCCCTGCCAGGAATTCAGGGGCCTCTGCTCAGCTGCCAGGTTGTTGAAGCCAGTGGAGGCTAGACTGGGGCCTGGGGCTCCCGGCCAAGCTCCTGGACCTGTCTCCCCAGACAGAGGGGGTGGTCCCTGGCACCCAGGACCCTAGGCCCTTACCTGCCAGCAGGGCCAGAGGCTGCGCAGCCTGCCAAGAGCCTGCACCAGTGACGGCTGCCAGTGGAGACAGAGCCCAGGAGGCCTGGTCAGCGGTTGCCTGAGGGCTGAGAAATGTGCCGGCTCCAGTCTGGCTCCTTCATCTGAGAACTCAGGGGAACCCGACCCAACGGCCCGGTATTTGTTTCCGCAGCGTCTGGGGCAGCTGTGCAGATGAGGCCTGCCTGGAAGAGCCCCGGCCCGGGAAAAAGCAGCCGGTGCCTTCACCTCCCCCTCAGTCCATGTTCATGGCCTGCTGCCAGGGGAAGCTGCCTGCGTGTTCTCCCGGGGCCAGGGCCGATGGGAGGGCCTCGCATGTGTGCAAGGTCTGGGTGTCATGGACAATCCGGGTGTGTCTGGCTTCAGTCTTTGTCCTCCGAGGTGCATTGGGAGGAGCCCCCACTCAGAAGACAGACAGGCCTGGTTTGGATTCCAGCTCTGTCCCTTTCCAGCTGTGTGGCCTTGGGCAAGTCACTGAGCTTCTCGGAGCCTGCTTCTTTATCTGCCACGTGCAGATACTAGGGATAATTTATAGGGTTGTTGTAAAGATAGACTCACTGACATAATCCATGCAAATGGCCTGGCACATAGTAGATGCTTAATAAAGGCACGTTCCTTTCCCACCAGGCTGAGGTTTCCTAACTTTCTCTTGCTCGCTCGCCCGTATCCATAACACGGAGAACTCAGAGCCCTGGCTTCTGCCAACAACTGTCCAGCAAATGTGCTACCTACATTTCTCAGTCACCTGGGCTGCTGTACCCAGATTCCCCAACCTTGTCCCCAGCACACACATGTGAGGGAGGTGGCACTAGGTAAACATACAGGTTATTAATCAAGGAACAGCTCACTTGCAAATCTATGTCTTAACTTATTCTATTTATTCATCCATTTATTCATTCATTCAAAAACATTCATTTAACTTCTCCTCTGGGGAAGGCCCTATTCTGGATCTTAGGACAGTAGGGATGAGCAAGACACAGTCCCTGCCCTTAGTCTTGCGTAGCTAGAAGAGATGGGCAAGTGAAGCCATAAAAGAAAAAAGGAGAATTCTGGGAGACTTTAGAGATGAGGCTCCTCCCTAAGTCAGTCTGGAGAACCAAGGTGGGCTTCTCAGAAGAGGTGATGCCAGTGTATTGAAGGCACTTAGTTACTTTCTAGGCAGCAAAATAAAGGGAAGGATGGTGCAGGGAGAGCGAGCACACATGCACAGGCCTGCTGGCTGAGCAGACAGGCCCGTGTGTGAGTTAGAACTCGCTAACTTCTCTGACAGGTGTCCCCGCAGTATCAGTGAGTCCACACAATGAAAGTCTGGTTGTTGCTCCTCCACTGGCCCAGCTGGATGGTTCCAGATGTTTGTCTTCTGTGCAGTGGTCCAGGGACCCACGAGCCTGCTGCGTGTGACTGCCAGTCTTTATTTTTTCCTTTGTTGTAAACTTTAGTTTCTGAAAGTAAGTAAAATCACATCATGAAAAGCTTTTGGTTTGTTTGCTAATTCTTTTTTAAGTTTATTTTATTGATCATGCTATTACAGTTGTCCCATTTTTTATTCTTCCCCTATATCTCCCTCTGCCTAGTACACCCATTCTATCAAGCATTCCCCCCCTCAGTTCATGTCCATGGGTTGTACATATAATTTCTTTGGCTTCTCCATTTCCTATACTGCTTTTAACCTCCACCTGTCTGTTTTGTACTTACCAATTATGCTTCTTATTGACCGCCATCCTTTAGAGACTCAGAATCTGTCACTTCTAACAGGGTCCCCAGGAGGAAAATGATGTGGCTTTTGGTGAGCACATAGCAGTATTTCCACCAGCCCGTGTGGAGAATTTCTAAGAGCTGGAGAAAGTTGGAACAAAAGAGATGTCACAGAGTGGCAAGAGATGTGGTTGTTCTGGTAGGCGAGACTGCAGCCTCTAGCTGATAGAAGCCAAGCTAAGAAGTTTGGATTCATCCTCAAACTAGTGCAGAATCATCAGAAAATGTTAAGCGGGGATGTGTCAATCAGATTTGCTTTTCAGACCAACTACTCCAGCTGCAGTGTGGAAGACAGACTGGAAGCAGTGGAACCAGGCAGAAAAGCATTCTAGAAACCCGGACGGTTTTACCTTAAGGGTGGTGGAGAATTGGGGTTGGAAGGTGGGTGTAGGATTGAAAGTTGTCCTAAGGGGCAGCCTGGGCCCTTATTTTGGGTCTGCGTTGTAGCAAAGCAATGCCGATCCCAGTAGTCTCTGGACCCATGTCTGTCTGGTTCAATGGCTCGTTGAAGTTCATGCTCACCAAACAACAGTCAGTGCCAGCACCACTGCTTTGAGCTCTGTTTCCACAAGCCAGGGCCTCATCTGTTCGGGACCTGGGCTGTGGCTTTGGTCAGTGCATTTGCAGCTTCTGGAGACATCAGAGACATTTGTGTTGTTCTGTGAGCCCTGTGTCTCCCTTTCAGTGTCCCACTCTGTTCTCCATGTCTGTTTCTCAATACCTTTGCCTCTGCCTAGAGAAGCAAGGGTCTACCCCTGAGCATCAGTGGGGAGATAGAGACTTCCTTGCCCTTGGAGGAGGCTCTGGGTGTGTGGTTTTCTGTGCTCACCATCTTGCAGAAGGCCCCACCTGTAGCTCAGGGGCAGGTCACCCAGAAAGGGGCTGCTGGCCACAGGTCTGGAGCTCAGAAAGCTGCCAACTTGCTTCACACTAGAAGAGAGAAGAGATTATAGTCCCTATAAGCAATTCTGTTCTTGGAATCATAAGTACTGAGTCCTGTGATCTTTAAGTTTTCTTTCACCAACTCCAAAGGATGCTGGAATTCAGGCTGCCCCACACCTTATAGGTTAATATACAAGACCTGGTCGGTCCAGACCCACTTAGTATATAGACTCACACCTCATAAAATAGCACAATATGTTTCCTCTTAACCAAAGGGAGCTTCAGTGCTAGAAGCTGCAAATACTCAACTGGACCACAGTGCAGCTTGTCAGCTCTAAAGTAAGGCTTCCATGAAGCAGCCAGGGAACATACCTCTGGCCCTAATTTTTTCTGTTCCATCGAAGAATTAGGGTTTGGTGTCCTAGTCACATGAAAGGCCAGGAAGTTCTACCTGGCCCAGCCTCTAGCCTCTGTGTCCCCTGACTACTGGCCTTGCCTCCACTTTGAGCCTCTGTACACTTCTCTTCTCACTCCCATTCGCCTCCATGTTTGGGGACCCCTGACCCCTTTCCCTCCCAACCCGTTCCATCAGTGCTCACCCCCACAAGGCACACATTCGGTTGTGAGCACCTCTGAGCTTTAAGTTACTCATCTGAAAGTGGAGAGGGTATCGGCCCTTGTGCAGAAAAGCATTAACACAGGAGGCTAAGACCGCTGCCCTTAGAAAGGCCTGCTTACAGGGTTGGGCCTGGTCTGGTGGATTTCTGGGGGAAGGGGTCCCCCATTCCCTGATCAGGGTGTCTGACTCTGCCTGAAATGTTGTGCAAACAGTATGGCTCTTACTCGAGGACTCCCGACACAGCTGCACTTCAGTGTTGTCGTATGAAACAGAAGGTGAATTAGATTCACCGCTTTGAGGAGGATTTGTCTACCGAGGGTTCCTATGACATGGTCAGACCCTCTGCGAGCAGCCCCAGGTGGACGGCGCTGCCCACACAGCCCCACGCGAGGCCTCTGGCACCCCCCACCCCGCACCACCACCGTTACTCCTCACAACCCTCCCACAAGCGCACATTAGGGCTGGCATCCCATGCAGAATGGCAAAATATTTCTAGATATTTTATCAACAAAGGAAGTATTTATTTTGAGAGATATTTCCAGTTTTTAATAAGATTGTGTGTGGGGAGGACATTTTCCGTTGCTGTATTTTTAGGTTAAAATTTTCTGGGAAAATAACCGCCGCAGGCCCACTGACGGGGAGGTGGCGAAAACAAACCCGTCACACGTGGGGGCCTCGGCGTCTTCTCCTTCCTCCGACAGTGGGGCAAACGGAGGCTGGGGGGAAAGCGACTTCCTGGGTCTGTCACAGGAGGCCTGCGGCCGAGTGTTCCCCCGCTGCCATCCTCCTCCCCCTGTCCTCGTGGAGCCAGGTGACCCCACGCGGACCAGCGCTGTGAGTGTGATCAGGGAGGCGGAGCAGGAGGTAGGGAAATCGTGGGAAAAGTGCCCAGCTGTTGGGATCTCCTCCTACAAATCGGCAGCAGGATGTAGACGTTCGGTCCCGTCTAACAACTGGTCAACAGCCAAGGGATGACTTCTGTGAGTTCAGCAGGGCTGCAGGAAGACAGCAGAGGGCCTCCGGCTCACTGGATGTGATCGGTGTGTGTGTGTGTGTAGGTACATGAAGCCAGGCTGGAAGTGCCAAGAAAGAGAGAAAGAACCCACTCGGCAGGTCACTGAATTCAAAAACACCATTTGGGCTTTAAAACTCCTAAATAGTTCATGGCAAAATGGGACTCGAGGGCTTAAGTTACCCATCTTATAACTTGGTCATCTGGGATGACATTTCCCAAAGCAGATCTATTGTAGATATTCCGGGAAGAAAGGTTGCTTTGGTCAAGTTTAGGTAATGTGTTAGTCAGCCAAGTTCAATGGGTATCTTTATTGCGGGACTTGTCAGAGCTTGCTCGTTGTAGTATAGTATGATATACGAGGTCTGTCCAGAAAAAGTCCAGCCATTGTTGATATAGCAAGAACAGTTTGCACAACATTGATGTAACCTGGATGCTAAGGAGAATGGACTGAAATGTGCATACACGAACAATAATGACTTCACTGTACTAGTCAGTGGGGGCAGTAGACAACATTGAGTGAGCATGTGTACTGTGTGGCCATTGCACTCAAAATGACTGAGCGAGTCTATAGCCATACTACCCTGAACGTGCCCGATCTTGTCTGGCAAAATGACTGAGCAAGCAGAGCAACCAGTCTCCCTCAAATTTTGCATTAAGCTTGAACATTCCTCCACGGAAACTATTCGGGTGATTCAGGAGGCTGCAGCTATGGGCAACTGGTGATTGGCAGCGTTATCACAACAACCCACCTATTCATGCATCACAATTTGTGCAGGGTTTTTTGGTGAAACATCAAATCACCCAGGTGACTCAGCCCTCCTACAGCCCAGATTTGGTGCCCTGTGACTTCTGTTTTTTCCCTAAGCTAAATTCACCTTTGAAAGAGAAGAGATTTCAGACCATTGATGATATTCAGGAAAATACGATGGGACAGCTGATGGTGATTGGGAGAACTGCGTGAGGTCCCAAGGTATCAACTTTGAAGGGGACTGAGGCGTCATTTTCCTATGTACAGTGTTTCCCATAGTTTGTATCTTCTCCAATAAATGTCTCTATTTTTCATATTACATGGCCGGATACCTTCTGGACAGACCTCATATACACATGTAGTACACATATATTAACATAATATTTGGCCAAGTTTAGGTAATGTGTTAGTCAGCCAAGTTCAACGGGTATCTTTACTGCAGGACTTGTCAGAGCTTGCTCCTTGTAGTATAGTATGATATACGAGGTCTGTCCAGAAAAGGTCCAGCCATTGTTGATATAACAAGAACAGTTTGCACAACATTGATATAATCTGGCAGCCAAGGAGATACATGTTAATATATATTATTATATTAATTATATTACACTTATGTAATTATGTAGATATATATCACAGATACATATTATTAATATATTTATCTGTGATGTATATCTACATAAATACATAGAATACATGTAATACTATATATTATAGTACACAGCATTGCCTGGACTGTCATTTCAGGGTCTGCTTTGAGAAACACAGCTCTGGATTGCGTTACCCCTCCCCTAGGCCTAAGAGAACACTCCAGGACAAAAGGACAGTTCTGTGAGGCAAAGAAAAGGCTAGAGGGACAGGGTGAAGCCAGCCCAGTTTTCTGGGCCGAGTGGCTGGGTCGTGAGGTGAGGGATGCAAATGCAGAGCTCGACAAGGATGACGTCTTGGCTTCTGGTTGTTTGGGGGTTCTCTGAACCCGGCGTGTTGAAGTCCCAGGCCCACACTGGAGTACCACAGCTGTGACGGGACATTGTCACACTGATGTCAAGTCAGGGGCAGCCCCGAGCAATTGTAGAGACACCGGGGATATTTGGCCTAGAAAAAAGATGACCTGGGATACTATTAGCACTGTCTATAGTTATCCAAAGTCCCCTCTGTGGAGGGAGGCTCACCATTTCTTCATGACCCCGAGACAGGGACGTCACCAGGACCAGTGGATGGACGTTTCGGGGAGTCCAAGTTCAGCACCACTCGAAGGAGAGCTCTCTGTGGATCTTTGGTACCTATCAGGCCATGGGCAGGCTGGCTCGGCAGCTGGTCAGTTCACCATCCCATGCAAGCAGGGGCTAATGGCCTCCTGGTGGGGCAAGGGTCAACTTCAACTTTGGAGAATGAGTGACTTTGAAGGTAACTCAGAAGCATGGGACTTTTGACTCTAGGTCATTTGACTTTGGATTGACAAATGACAGCATTTTCCTGTCCCCTCACCCTCCACGTGCAATCCATCAGCAAGTCCATCGCTTCTATTTATAAATGACTCTCAAGCCCATTCACGTCTCCCCACCTCCGCTGCCACTACCGTAGTCCCAGCGACCACCATTTCCAAGCCAGAGTCTGCAGTACTCGTAGCTGGTCTGTCTGCTTCCACTCTTGCCCTCTTTCAACCCATTCTGCAGAGGACTCACTGAGCGAAGACTCTTGGAAGAAGGGCAGCCTCCTCATAGTGGCCTGCAAGGCCTCTGTGAGCTGCCCGAGTCCACTGGCCGGTCTCACCCCGTCCCACCCCCCCTTGCTGACCATGCTGCAGCCACACGGCCCGGCCTCACACACAGCAAGTTCTCATCGCCTTCTGTCGCCTGCACCTGCTGTCCCCTCCGTCTGCAACACAGCTGCCCCTGCTCTTCACACGGCCGGCTCCTGCTCATCCTCCAGGTTTTACCCCGAGTGTCACCTCCTCAAGAGGCTTCAGTGGTCACCCTATCTAGATGAACATGGCCTTCTGTCCCCATGGTTTCTATCTACTCTCTCTGCCTGTCAAAGCACATTGTCTATTTCCTTCCTAGCACGTGAAGCAATCTGAAATGTAATTTTCAATTACCTATAACCTGACCTGTCTTCCCCACCCTTCTCTCCCAATTCCATCTAAAATGTGAATTCCTGAGGGGCATGGATTTTGCTTTGTTCACGCTGTATTCCCAGCTAGACTGGTGCTTGGCAAATAGTAGGTGCTCACAAATACTGTTTGAATGAATGAATTGACAAAGGACCACTTTTAGTGTATGCAGGGTGGTGGTGTCGGAAAAGGGGTTCTTTTGGTCGAATACCTTTGGTGAAGAATGTAAGCCACTAGGAAGTCACTGAGCTCCCCTTGTCTCCACATCCCCACAACAGGGTGTACCTGCAGTGACTCCCCACTGCACCCACCCCTCAAGTCTGAGCCAGCCCCACCCAGCGACACTCAGGGAGGGAGCCATGGTCCGTGTAAGCTCAAGGATGTTTCATCAGACCTGCACCGGGAGATGAAATCCTTTCCTAAGTGTGAGAATTGCTCAATACAGTGTTAGGAAATCTTCCTCCCTGGAGGGCTTTTTAAGCAGCTTCTCCTCTTTCTGGGGCTGTTTTGAACAGACTTCCGTCTGGAGATGGAGAGACAGACAAGCTTGGGACTTAGGTGACCTCAGGAGTACCTCCCTGAGTCTGCCGGCTCCGTTCTTGTCGGGCCTGGAATTCCACAGCGGGTTTCTCTCTGCCTCCTATGCTACCTACTTTGACTTCTTCCCCTCCACCTTGGCGGTGGATGCACCAAGGCGCTGTGCACTGAGTCGACAGCTTTGATTAAACAGCTTTGATCTCTGTCGAGCATCTCCAAATAATATCTTTGCTCTCAGCATCTGTGCCAATTCCCAAAATAGTTCAGCCCAGCCAAGCGAGGAGCAGGGGGCTGAATTGCAAAGTGTATTATATGAGCGATTTAAAAAGAAAAAGCAGCTGCAAACAGTCAGGGGTGGGCGTGTGTGCGTGCGCACACGCACATGCTAATGCAGGCACCCCAGGCCCCAGGGAAATGATCACCGTGCTGTCAGCACACACGAACCCTGTGTTCACGGGGGCTGCCTGCTGCGAGAGTGGGCAGCTTGCGGCAGCCAGCCCCTCCAGTCAGGTGGCAGTCGTGTGGCAGAAACGAACACATCAGAGGCCTTTGCTTCTATTTACTTGGCTTTTGCTTGTTTTCATGAAGACGTTTGGAGACTGTGTGCCAGCCAGGTTGCCTTCCGCATGGCTGCCCATCTGGCGTGGGCCTCGGGTGTGTGCGTGAAGGAAGAATCGCCATGGTTTTGAGATGTTGATTCTATGTGCAATTATGTGAATGCCACAGGGGAAGAGCCGGTGCTTCTGAGTCGGCATGCTGCATTTTAGCCCAGGTTTGCCGTGAAGGTGGGACTTCACCACCCCCATGCAGTTAAACACGGATGTGTCTGAGTGTTGATAAAGGAGTACCTTGTGTGTCCGCACTGTGGTGCCCCTGTGTATGCTCTTCCATTACAGGGGTGAGCGTGCTGATGCCTGGGGGTGCAAGCGTGTGCACGTACACCCATGGATTGGTATGTTGGGGGGTACACACACACATATGTGCACATGGCTGTCTCTCTGTGGGTTGGGTTGGGCTTTCCTAGAGGGGGGTGGTGTTTGCACGCAGCAGAAGAGTGTGTGTGTGCTTACATCTGCCTGGGCTGACCCCCAGAGATGCTGGGGTAAAGATGTTTGACCTCCAGCTGTTTTGAGCTGTAAGTCATTATTTTCTCCCCTTTGGTGCCCATCCCCTGGGAGCCTGTCCATGTCTGTAGCTCCTTCACATTCACAAGTGGAAGGAAAACATCTCTATTTGGGACCCTGTGCTCCTCCACAGGAAGCATTCCTCGGTGCTGGGTGCTGCTGCAAGAAACCTTTGTTCTTATGGTGGCCAGAGGCCAGTGGATGTGAATTTCTGTGTCTAATATAACCCTTGTGGTGAAAGGCCTTTGTAATGAAGCTGGGGGAAGTGGGAGCCAGGAGGCAGGCTGTGGTCTTACATTCCTTCTGATCCAGCCCTTCATGTGGGTTCTTTTTCTCAGGGGATCCTCCAGCTGTGGGTCACGGGGCAGCCACAGAAGCCAGGCCCTTGCGGGAACCCTGAGAATAAAGCCCTGAAAAAGAGTAGTTCTGTTTTCTAGGGCCATTAAGGGGTCTGGGCGTGCAGGAAGAAGTCCAGAGCTGGCTGGGGTATGCACCTCAACTTGCTGGGTTTCAAGCTAGGGAGAAAGTAGGTGGCGGAGGTGGGCTGTGAGGCCGGGGCAGGCTGCAGTCAGAGTGCTGCGAGATGAACCAGTGTACGGCGTTACCTGCTGCCCTCGTGGGGCCTTGACAGAAGGTCATACCTGGAATTCCTCCCTGGTAGCTGCCTACAGCACTGTATTGAAAGAATTCTCAGGCCAAGTGCGTTATTGTGGGGAAAGTTGAGGGGTATGTTAATTTCCCCTGCTATAAGAAATTACAGAAATTTGGTTGCTCAGAACACCTCAAATTTATTCTCTTCTCATTCCGGAGGCCAGAAGTCCGACACAGGTCTCACCGGGCTGAAATCGAGGTGTCGGCAGGGTTGCATTCCTTTTGAGGCTCTAGAGGAAAATCCATTTCCTCGCCCTTTGCAGCTTCTAGAGGCCGGTCGTAATCCCTGGTGTGTGGCCCCTCCCTTCATCTTCAGAGCCAGCACTGGCCAGTCCGGTCTTCCCCACACTGCATCTCTCTGACACTGACTCCCTGGCCTCCCTCCAGCATGTGAAGGATCTTGTGATTACATTGGGTACCCCCTCCCCCAGCTCACCCAGCCTCTTCTCCTCAAAACCCTTAAGTTGATTATGCCTGCAAAGTCCTTTCGCCATGGCACATGATGTAGTCACAGATTTCAAAGTTTAGGATGTGGACAACTTCAAGAGGCTATAATGCTGCCTGCCGCAGCACACCAAGGACAGATCAGCAATGTCTGCCGTGGCCCTGGGAGAGTTTGGGGTGCTAAGTGGGCCAGATGTTCACTGTCCCTAGTCTGGCAGCTAACTGCGTGTACAGTTAGATAAGGCACATTGACAGGCTGGGGAAGGATGGGAAGAAAGGAGAACTAGCATTCACTGAGCCTTTACAAAGTGCGAGGCACTTGCTATGTGACTCAAAGTCATATCTCATTTCATTATCCTCACAACTCTTTGGGTGAAAAAGTAACTGGTGTTTTACAGCGGAGGAAACTGAAGCCCAGATAGGTTGCGGGACTCTTCCCAAGTCACCCAGCTGGTAAAAGACAAGGTCAGAAGCCAAAACCAAGTTCGGCTACAAAGCAACACCATGGCTGAGGCAGAGAACAGGGGCAGCTTCTGACATGACCGCAATGTCCTTTAAAGTCGAGTTGGCTGCAGGGGCAGTGGCGCTGCCCTGGATCGATGGCAGCGCCTGACACAAGCTCTTCTCTGGAGCTGTGCCCGCCTTGCAGATTATCCCCTGGCTTTGCAAGCGGGGTTGAGTGAGAGGCCAGGGCTGGGGGCTTCAGCCCCATCAGCAGAAATGCTAATAGCCTCCCTGGCAAACGTCAGAAAATGCACACCCAGCATCTCTGAGTGTGACTTCACGCAAACGTGGTTGGCATTCCAATCGTCTTTTCATTTCTGACCTTGAGGGGCTGCAGAGTGAAGCTGGCTAAGAATATACAGAGGTACAGGTGGGGGCTGTGTTTCTTTTAATACAGCTATTCTACAGCCCATCGGGGTTGTTTAAAAAGGGGCGGGAGAGGCCCGGCAGTCTGGCTTCCTCCTGCTTTTTGTCTTTTGTGCAGACGAGCACTGGGCAGCCACACGTGGCAGGCAATGATGTGGATTTATGACTGCGTCTGAGCTGAGGCCCTGCAGGGGTGTGTGCCACGTGCCCAAAACCCGGGGAGGCCAGAGGTGAGAAGGGAGGATGTTCTCAGAGAGGTTAGGGGGCAGAGCCTGGAGAGCTTCCTGGAGGGGGTTATGATGGATGTATTTTCTGGTGAGGGGAGAGGCCAGGGACAGCTGCTAATGGACACCATTTTAGAGGGAATCACACCGCAATTTTCAAACAGCAGCTCTATTCCAGGTACTATGCTAGATGCTTTAAATAGAAAATTCTTAATCTTCACAACACTATGAGGTAGATATTATTGATTTCCCCAATTTGCAGATATGAAAGGTAAGACCCAAAGAGGTTAAATAACTTGCAAAAAAATCACACAACTTGAATGTGGCAGAGCCAGGACTTGAACTCAGGTCCAACTCACTCTACAGCCCACAACTCTTCAGGGGTTGCAGACCCTCCACACCCAGCCTCCAGAACCCCTGAGGATCTGCTGCACAGAGCACGGCCCCACCAACACCTGCATTTCAGACTGCCAACCCACAGAACTGTGTGACAATAAATAAGCTAATACATCCGCATGACCCAGGACTTGTGTACTTTGGTATTTAACTAAGAGAAATAAAAAAACGGAGTTATACCAGAGCCTTGTTCACATATGACCCTAGCAGCTTTTTTTTGTGATACCCCCAAACAAGAAACAATCCAAATGTCCAACAGCAAGTAAAAGCACATGCAAAGGATGGTGGTGTCCAGCAATGGAACGCTACCCGGCAATGGGAAGGAATGAACTACTGATGCATACATGAGTGGATCTCAACGGACTTCGTGTGGAATGATAGAAGACAAACAAAATGACTACATGCAGAGTGACTCCACCTGTATAAAATACTAAAAAAAGACCAATTTCATCTTTAGTGAACGAAAGCAAAAGTAGAGCTTTTGAATGGATGGGAACGTGTATATTTTGACTGTGGTAGTGGTCACAGAACTGTCACATTTCTAAAACTCAGAGAAATGAACAATTAAAAAGCGTGCATTTTATTCTACATAAATTGTTCCTCAATGAAGTCGGCCCAAAGAGGGAGAGCTATTTGCTCAGGGTCACACAGATCTGATGGGCCAGACAGAACCTGAATCCCATCGTCTGAGTCTTAGTTCAAGGCAGCTCTTGGGAGAAAACACACCAGCCCCCAGGTCTGCTGTGCAAGGCCATTAGGTGCCTGGTACCCACCCTCTTGAAACACTCAAAGAGCCTTTCTCTGGAAGGCATTCTTCACAGCTCATCTCTAGGAAGAATGTCTTTTCTCAAGGGCCCTGTAAGAGCCCAGAGATTAAATAAGAGCCTGACTCAAGCGTTTTCAACCTGCCAGGCCCCACGGGAAGAAGGGAGGCCCAGGTGCACCTCCCTGTGGGGAGAGGGACCAGCAACTCTGGGAACTGGGATGCACAATGGGACCCATGATGCGGCCTGTTCTTAGCCACATATCCCAACAGGCCACTGTGACTGCAGAGGTGCCAACACGTCTGTGAGCTCCTGTTAAAAAGGGTGCCTTGGGGAGGCAGTGCTGCCTAGAGGTCAGGAACCCCCTTTCACCTATGTTTGCTCAGCCTCAGTTTCCTCCTCTGTGAAGGGAGCACATGAGGCTCACTTTGAAATGTCACCATGAGAAGTAAGGAATGTAATACACAGGAAGCAGCACCGTGTGGCACCAGGTAAAGCTCCACGCGTGGGAACTTGTTCTATCCTTTGAATGATTGTTGCCCATCCTGCTTCTTTAAGAGCCTGCAGATGATCTGAATGAAAAATCGAGGTGGGTGAACCAGCTGGTCATCCACTCTGGCCTTCATAGCCAAGTCAGGGCAGATGGCAGCCCTGACAGATGGCATCTGTTTCTAAAAACCGTTTCTGGCAAGATGAATTAGAAAGTGTAACAGGATATGCTTTCCTTCTGAGCTAGAAGCATGAGTATCTAGTTAGGCCAGATCCTCCAGGACCCCGAGTCCCAGGGTAAGGATGTATTGTATTCTATGTATTGTCTCGTAATGGCAGACCGTAGTATGTCCTGGAACAAGGAGAGAGCTGACGGAGGTGAAGCTCAGATATGAGGCAGTGCAGTGCCTGCAGAGGTGCTGACAAAGCAGGTCAAGGATGGGCAGTGAGGGAGCGTATCTGGACCTTTCTCTGAAGCAGCCGTAATATCCAGGGAGAAAGCAAGTCTTCCCCCAGGTCTGCAGCATCTTTGACTGGATGGGCTTGGGTTCATGGACAGAAATATTGGTTTTCTCATCCTTTTCCCCCCCTTTTCTCTAACTTCCCAAGCAATACAAGTATAAAACAATCAGTAGCACAGGAGTACGTGAGGTAGAAAGCAAAAGTGTGGTTTCCACCTCCATGCCTACCCCGGAGGCTCCGCCCCCCTGCCCAGAGATGGCAGTTTGGCTCCGGGCGCATTGGCGTGCATATCTATCCACATACAACCACAGAGATTTTTTTTAAGCACAAATGGAACCATCCATACATAGCATTCTCCCCCTTGCTTCTCACTTGGCAGTTTTTGTGTGGCAGCACATACAAATTCACTTCTTTCCTTCCAGTGGATGCAGAATATGGAGTACTTCATGTGGACTATCATTTCTATAATTAGCTCCCTGTTGATAGATATTTAGGTTGTCCCCACCCTTTTCTGAGTCTTCAAGGCATTGGTTTTTTTACACTCAAAGCTCTGGGGGAGGCAGGGAGCTGCCCGGCATGGAGCCCTGGCTCTGCACAGGCAGGTTCTCAGCTACCATCCTTTCTCCGTGCCTCCTTAGGGCTCCCCTTCATGTTCACTTCTCTTGCCCTTGGCCTTTAATAACATGTGACACTTGGCACAAGAGCCACGGAGCCATGGAGGAGCTCTGCTCTGTCTCTGATGTGCTGTGTTTCTTTAAGTGCTCTTGTTAGTGTTTCATGATGGATGGCAGTGAAACCTGGGAGGTGTACCAGCCAGGATTCTTAAAGTATCTGCTCGCACGAACTTAATGTATTCATTTATTCAGTGTGACGGTACAGGGGAAGAGAAGCATTGTGAATGCAGAGGCAAGCTTCAGAGGGAGGTAGAAGAAGACAAGAGGGAGGGAGACTAACATGTATTAGGCCATACGAAGCACCTGGCCTTTTATATGCATGCGTTTATGAGCGCTCCTCGCACACCCAGGGCATTGCTATTAACATTCTCATTTTGCAGATGAGAAAACTGAGGTGAAGCCACTTGCCCAAAGACATGCAGACAGGCAGGGCTGGGATTCCAACCTGGACGTGCCTGGCATCACAACTCAAGCTACTTCCATCCAACTCTGCCACCCTGGTTGCCGTGTTCTTGGAAGAAACCAGAGATAATGAGGCATGGTGATAAAAAAATAGCTAGCACTTATTGGTTGCTTACTGTGAGCCAGGCACCATGCTAAGGTCATGATGCACATGAACATATTTATAATCCTGTGAGGTAGCAAACCACTGTCCTGCCCAATTTATAGACACAGAACACAAGGCTTAGGGAGCTTATGGAGCTTGCCTGTGGTAGCATAATCCTAGCTGGCAGAGCTGGGACTTGAAGCTGAGTGCAGACTTTGGAGCCCCTTGCTTGGCAGAGCCACCCAGCTTTCCACCTCTTGCCTGGATGACCTGACAGGATGGAACGTTACGGTTGACTGCGAGGACCCAACAGCAGGCTGGCATGCCTCTGGGCGCCTGGCTGGAGAAGGAAGTTGGTCCAGCTGCTTCCTCACTTTCCCAGGAGTCAGGATTCCGATGGGGGGCAGGGCATCATTTGCAGGGCATGTGCCTTGAGAAGACCTCTGTCCGTGCAGGAGCTCGGCAGTGTCATTTGGCTTTGCTGCACTGCGGTTACCTCACATCACAGCTTCAAGCTAAGTTTCTCTCTAAATGGCAAACAAATGACAAAGGGCAGAGTGCTGAGTGGCAGTGCCTGGTGGCCTCCATTTCCAGGGAGAATGGCTGTAGGAGGAGCTCCAGGGTCGGTTCTCAGTGGCAAAGGCCCATTCCCATCCCACGAGGGGCTCCATCTCTCTTGTTTTCATGGAGCTTCCTGCTGCACTGGTCTCTCCAGCTCAGCATTCGTTTGGCACAGGGACCAGCACATGCACAACCCTGGAGGCAGCGTGGCATGTCTGAGGAACAGGGAGGAGGTCATCTGGTAAAGTTCCATGAGCGGGGAAGAGACACTCAATGTAAGGCCAAGGAGGGACCCCTGGAGCCAGATCAGGCTGAAAGGTGCAGGTCATGTTAAAACTTTGGATTCCACTCCATGTTTGAAGGGAAGACATTGGGGAGGGTTTTGAGTAGGGGAGTGATTTGATCTGATTTATATTTTACATCTCTCTGTCTGCTGAGGAGTGAGTAGACAAGTGTGGACACTTGTTAGTGGCTTCTCCATGTGGTCCAGGGTCCTGACAACACTACATCTCCTGGAACATGCTAGAAATGCAGGCCCTGAGGCCTCACCACACAGTCGCTGACTCAGAATCTGCATCTGCAGTGATGATGGTCACTGACTGAGGTAGCGACAGTGGAGAAGCTGAGAAGTGGTCAGGTTCAGGATGTATCCCAGGGGCAGGATTGGCCGTGTTTGGACGTGGGGTGTGGGAGACAGAGGAATCTCGGCTCTCGTGTGTGCTTTCAGCCTGAGCGGCCAGGTGAATGGAGATGCCGTTCACTCCGTTGGAGAACGCTGTCGAGGGAAAGCCTGCTGCGCGGTGGGTAGACACCTTCTACACATCCAAGTGGTGCTGCTGTGTGGGGAGTTAGCTCTACAGACTCAGAGCTGGGGGGAGAGGTCTGGGCTGGGGACACAAGACTTGAGTATAAAAAGTCCATGGGAACTTCTAAAGAGTATGAGTAAAGTAAGGCCAAGGCCTCAACCTGGCCCTCCAGCATTTAGCGCTGGGAAAAGCAGGAGAGTCTGGGGTGGATTGGAAAGATGTCTGTGATGGCCACTCCCTTCTGAGCATCTAATTTATGGCCGGTACACACGTATTTTTTGTTGTTGGTACTTTTGAGTTCCACTGAGCAGGTAGAACTTATTTTGCACGTTTAATAGGTAAAAAAAAGTCTGTGGTTCAGAGAGGGCAGGCATATCTCTGGGGATTTGAAATCAACACAACTGTCAGTGCCTGTGTTCTCCTGCTTATGCCACGTCCTAGGGGCTCTTCTTCCAGTGGGTCCTGTATGGTAGGGAAAGTGCATATAGCTGAGTTATCGCCCCCTTCTCACCACCCTTGTGCTGCCCACATCCTAAGCTCTCTGAAAGCACTCTGTCCTGTGTCCTGAGAAGGCCCCAGAACACATGGTTAGGGAGAGCAGGGAAGGTAGACCGGATGGGGAGGGGCTTGAGTGAAAGACTACGCCAATGTCCATCACCCACCAAGCAAGGCTCATCTGATGCCTTGGGGGTCCAGAGCTTCATGCAGGCGGTAAGTGGGTCAGGGGTGCTTGAAGAAGAGCTGGGTGTCCCGAGAGAAGGAGACAAGCAATAGGTTCAAGCAGCAAGACCACACCACTCTGGGGTGGCAGAGGGGCGCAGATTTCTGGACAAATCAGATCAGGGACAGAGGCACAGGGTGATAGAGATGCAGTATTAGGTCTGTGGCATAGGTGGGGACTTGAGCTGGGACCACAGTGCAAGATCAAGTATTATCTATAATGAAAGGGACTGTTTATCAAGCACTTTCTGTGAGCCAGACACTACATTAAGGACTTTTATATGTTTTACTAACACTTACTCCCACACCATAGTAGCATTTTCTCTGTAGAAATACCTGACGTCCCTGTACATTTATGAAGTCACTTAATTTTTACAACAACTCTATGAGGTAGGTACTATTATTATTCCATTTTATAATTTAGAGACTAAAGCACAGAGAGGTAAAGTAACTTGCCTAAGGTCACAAAGCTAATTACTGGCAGAATCAGTATTTGAACCCAGCCTCCAGAGTTTCTTTAGGCTTTTAACTATTGCTCTATAGTGAGCACTTTACACATAGAAGCTCATTTCATCTTCCTAAGAACCACATTTTCTCTATTATTATCTCTACTTTACAGAAGGGGAAAGTGAGACTTAGAAGGCTGTTTGATTTATTCAAGGTCACACAGCTGGAAGGCAGGGGGAGCTACATTACAAACACTGAAGTCCACACTTTGAACCACCAGCCATCACACCAGATCCATGCCACCTGGTCAAAGATGGCGCTGGCAATGAGGGTGCTTCATGCTGAGCCCTTTGAGTGTGGAAGTCAGGCCCCTTGAATCCCCTTACTGTGGATCAGATGGGCTCTAGACTGGGATGAGCCCAGCAGTGCACTGGAGCAGACTCTTGCTGGCTGACAAGAGCTAATTACATGCATTTCTTCCCAACTCTGCATTCACCGACATCACACTGGTTGCTTGAAATCAGCTCTAGTGGGAATGTTCACACCACGGAAATCAGCAAGTGCTGCGAATCAGGGTTTTTTCCCCAGACAGCTGATGTGCCGATACTCCACTGGTTAGACCTGAGCTGACATCTAAAATCAGGTGTGCTTCACTGGGGCCAGAGGAAGGTTGTGGAGCTAGGAAACCTGGCACATCCATTTTTGCCCTAGTCCTGGGGGTGGGGATGGAAATCAGCAAAAAGACTCTACAAATGCCTACTTAGCAGCTCAAGTGTGTTCTGTTGCCATAACATTAGGCCCTGGACATACATTGATGACTTCAATAGACGCGTCCCTGATCTGGTGAAGATTGTAGTCTGGTGGGGGAAGATGGCGAGCAAAAAGAAAAATAAAGAAATGTAAGTGTATGATTTCAGGTTGTGATGTTATGACGGTAACAGGAAAATCTAGTAGTAACAAGAGTCAAGGCAGGCGACTGGAAAGAGATGACATTTAAGCCAGAGACCTCTGGGATGAGCAGGAGCCTGCAAGACCCAGGTGGATGAAAGAATGTGCATGAGGGCCAAGTGCTGGAAGAAGCTCGGCAAATGCTGGAGGCCAGTTCAGGTGGACTCAGTGATGGCCGAGGGAGGAAGTAGCATTATTAAGGCATGGCCAGTGAGTGCCAGGCCTTGTAGGCTCTGGGAAGCGGGTTAGTACAATGGGAAGCTATTGGAGAAGGATTTTAAATAGGACCTGGCAGAGGGGAGGTGACATGCTCCAGTCTGTGATAATGAAAGGTGACTTGGGCTCATGTATGGGGATTTCACAGGGAGGAGGCTTGTCAGAACAGAAGCAGGGAGATCTCTTAATGAGAAATTGCAGGAATTCAAGCAAGAGATGGCAGTGGTCTGGACTCCATGGCAACACCTTTGAGATATGTTTAGGAGGTAGAATCAACAAGACAAAGCTCATGGATTGATGTGAGCTGCACAGCAAGAGACATATCAGATCAGGGACACAGGCACAGGGTGACAGAGACCCAATATCAGATCTGGAGCATGGGTGGGGGCTTGGGGAATTAGGGATGGCTCTGTAGTCTAGAGCTCAGTTTTTCTGAGACATTGAAGACCAGATGCCCAGGCCAGACTTCCTGAGTTCAGATTGTGACCTTACCCCTTGCTGGCAGTGTAGCCCCGAGCAAGTGACTCAATTCCTAAGGGCCTCAGTTTCCCCATCACTAAAAGGGAATTCTTACTCCACAGGCTTCTTGTGAGGTTTCAGAGAGTTATTCTGTATAAAGTGCTTAGTATAATACCTGAGTATACTGAGCAGCACACAAAAAAGACTGATCATTATTGCTGGTAGTCTATTGATGATTTCTGTGCCTGCCATTAGAAATCGAGCCTTTCAAGGCAAACAACCTGTGTTTGGAAAGAAAATGTTCTGGACAGGAGAACCGCAGGCGTCCCTTTCTCTGTTTGTGTTCCCTTCCCCAGCGTGAGCTTGGCAAGCCAGGCTGTTCAAAGTAAACACAAGTTCAATGCCCCAGAAAACACGAGGTCAGGAGGCACAGCAAAGGCCAGACAAACACCACTGCTGGACAGAAGGAAACAGGTTTGCTTTCTGCTGACCTCACCAGGCCACTGCGTCGCAGGGGCTGCCTGCGACAGGGCAGGACCTCCCCGGCGGGTGGGGACTGCATCGGGGAGCTCATCACCTGTGTTGTCTGGTTGCTTTTCTGGTGTGGCTCGGAGTGAGTCATCACTATCACTCACTGCTTCCTTGCCTGGACATTATGATTCACAGGCTCGTGAACTTGACATCCAGGTGGCAACAAGAGGTGGGGTACGGAAGAAGGCAGGTGGGCAGTGGGAGACAGTAATACTAGTGATGTCAAGAGTAATTGGAGTCTGCAGGGTGCTGGGGAAGGCAAGCACCTGGGGACAGGGCAGCAGATCCTAACAGAAGCAGGAGATGACCCAACCGGCTGGGATTTCAGCCGCCTGGACTCAGGGTGTTTCCGCCCTCCTGACCCCAGGTCCCGCCAGCCTGCGGGGTTTGGATGAGGTGTATTATAAAAGTAATAGGTAACTCTTTTCTTTCTAACTATAAAACCATACGATTGAATATAATTTCTAAACCATGTGTCTGCTACTCTAAGATTCTGATATGAGAGTCATGGTGGTGTGGCCCCACACAGAAGGGAAAATTGCCCTTCTAATTTTAGTAGTGTTAATAAGAACAGCTATTTCTGTGTAAACATTCTAACAATTGAGGGGAAATGGAACTTTTCTGTTTTGTCACTCTCTTTTTTTAAGATTGTGGTAAAATATGAAGTGAACCATTTTAACCATTTTTTAAGCATATAATATACTTCAGTGGCATTAAGAACCTTCACAGCATGGGACATCAGCGCCACCCACCTCCAGAGCTTTATCTTCCCAAACGGACACTCTGTGTCCATTAAACAATCAACACTCTACCCCCAGCCCAGGCCCTGGCAACCTCCACTCTACTTTCTGTCTCTGCTAACTCAGCTGCACTGGATCCCTCATACAAGTGCAATCACCCGTCGTTTGTCCCTCAGTGTCTTGCTTATTCCACTTAGCGCAGGTGTTTGTGGTTCATCCATGTTGTCGCGTGTGCCAGAATTCCAGTCCTTTTTAAGGCATAATAATGTCCTGTTTCATGGATACAGCACATTTTGTTTATCCCTTCATCTCTTTATGAACACTTGGGTGGCTTCCACTTTTTGTGTATTGCTGCTGTGTCACTATTGATGCTAGCTTTGATGAAATGATTCAAAGGCAAAAAGAGCACAACAATAAGAGGCATGGGTACCTTCTGTTTGTATGGTGTTTTTGACTTGTCAGGGGGCTTTGAAACTAAGGTGTGAAGGTGAATGGTAGTTTGAAGGTCAGACAAGCCTATATTGCAATCCTGGCTTTTCCCCACTACTAGTTGCATGATTTGGGGCAAGTTCCTTAAAGGTACTGTATCTCAGTGACCTTGTGTGAGAAGTGAGGACATTATGCCCAGTGTGGACAGTTATTATGATATTAAATAAGAACAAATGTGAAAATGTTGAGCAGAATCTGACACATAGTACTCAATGGATTTCATTGTTAATTTTGTGTTACTTGGTTGTATCCATCCTATTCAAATGGGAATCTGTGGTTAGGCAGGACACTTGACCCTGGTTTCATATAATGGACAGGGGGCTAAGGCTCTAACTGAATTAATGGCAAAGATCAGATTGGAACCCAGGTCTCCTGGCTTTCAGGCGTGGGGGTATCGGGGTGCAAATCATGTTTTATTCACTTCCCACCCTGCACATGTTGACTCTGCATCACGTTTTCTGCATGGGAAACCCAATCCCTTCCGCGGGAGACAATGCACATATGTGCAGAGTATACTGAATATTTGCTGGTGAGACAAAGAGGGGACATGTATTTTAGAAATGCATGCATTTTCATATTGGGTATTAGGTTCTGTGTGTGATAAATAAAAATAAAAAAAGGTGATGTTTATGGAGTGCTTATTATATGGGAGCCATTGTGCTAAGCATTTTATATATATAATATTATTTGACTTTATTGTCCCCACAACCCTATGAATTAGGCACTGTTGATGTGTCCAATTTATCAATACAACTGAGGCTTAGAGAGGGTAAGAAACATGTTCAAGTCTACACAGCTGGGAAGTAGCAGAGCTAAGGAGCTGAACTCAGGCAACCTGACTCCAAAGCTTGTCCTCCAAACCACTCCTGTGGTCCCTGGTCTCCCACTCCTGATTGGCTTCCACTTCTGATTCTCTGCCTCACCAAATAGCATCCCAGCCCCATACCATCCTGGTAGCAGATTCTTTTCTTCTCACTCTCATTTCTTATCCTCATTTCCTTCCTTCCAGATGAGCATGGAAAGTCAAGTATTTTCTCCCTCTGTTACTCTGAGCAATTCAAGTGTCCCCAACCCAGAGCTCCCTACCTCCTCTCATACCTCAAATCCCATCAAAGTTCTCAGCAGAGCAAAAGGCCCCACATACAATAACATCCACCCACCTTTGATGTTGGGCGTATGGACTCGACTTATAATACCATGTTTTCTACCATAGGGCAGGGATGACAAGTGTGTGCCATGCAGCTGCCACTCCCCACTGCCAGACCCATAGTGGATATGCTCATTAATGACAGTGCTCCTTCCTGTGGAGCCAGGTGTGGCTTCGTTTCCACGGCACAGAGCTCCAGAAAGTCCCCGTCAACTGATCTGCTCTGTTGCATGAAACGAAACCCTCTTCCTTCCCTCCCAGGGTACAGTCATGACTGTACAGGACCAGGATCAGACCACCCTTCGAGGGGCTGGTGAATCCCAGTCTCAGTCACTGGAGGTGGAAGGTGGGCCTCCAGCCGGCCTGGTTCCTTCTCTGGCCTCAGTCTTTTAGCCTAAACTCTTCAGTTGGAAGCTCTTTTAAGTGAGAGCAGAAAGTTGACACTGTCACATGGATATAAGCCCCACAGCTGGACATGGAGGCAGCCATTGGAAACTCCAAACTGAAGTCAAACCAGATTGGCCAGTTTCTTTGCACTGCCTGTGTTTCCCTGTCGCTGACCTGGAGCCTTTTAGTAGTCACGTTGCATGTCCCAGCCCAGGTATGACTGATCTGCAGGACATTCATGGGGAGGTCATAAGTCCAA
Source organism: Phyllostomus discolor (assembly GCF_004126475.2). Lineage (NCBI taxonomy): Eukaryota > Metazoa > Chordata > Mammalia > Chiroptera > Phyllostomidae > Phyllostomus > Phyllostomus discolor. Next base: position 136,857,852 of record NC_040908.2, read on the forward strand.
GCTTAATTCAGAGCCATTTAGAGAAGCACCTCCTCCCCCAAGCCAGTCTGACGGATACAAGCTTGACCGGAGAAATGAGTCTCCCTGCCAGACATGAGAAATGAGTCTGCCATCCGTAGAGCTTCTGGGAAGCTTTGTAAAGGGGTAGGTTACAGAACTCTGAATCTCAGTGGAAACTGAGAGCTGGCTCATTCAAATCTTGAGCCTCAGCCTGCTTCAGCCTGAACCAGTAGCACGATGCCAGGAAACACGAGCCATGGAGGAGAATGCCAAGCCCCCCTTGCTCAAGGAAAGAGGGGGAAGGGCACTCATGGACCGCCAACTACGTGCTTGCAATGTGTAAGACATATTTATACCCAGTCTCATGTTCAGCCTCATAGAAGTTGCATGAGGGATATATTATCTTCACCTCACAGACGAAAAACCCAGAACCCCGAGAAATTAAGTAACTTGCTGAAGTCACAGAGCTAGTGAGTAGCAGAACTGGAATTCAGACTCAGGTGTTGTGAAACTTGAAAGCCAAGGAGCATATCCCCTGTGCAATATTTTTGCAGGAGGGTGGGGGGAAGGTAGTGAGGAAGAGGTAATCTCAGGCCTGAGAGGCTGAGCTAGTGGGTTAAGCAGAGAGAAACACATTGCAGAGACCGGCACCAAATTAATACAACAAAAATGACCTGTTAATAGACCCGAGAAGGCAAGAGACATGCTCTCGCCCACTCCAGGGACAGCAGCTCCTGCCGTGTGGTGGCTGGAACCATCTGGGCTGCAGACAGCCAGCTGGGGTGCTCTTTAACTCACCAGTACCCAGGACTTCCTTCAGACCTCCAGAGCCGGTGCTGTCTCTGAGGCTGAGACACAGACAGGGCATGGTTGAGGGGGTGGTGGCCTCCCCTTCTCCCCACAACAGCTCCGTTTGGGAAGCCCAACCCAGGAAGATCCTTGTGGCATGTTTTTACTAAGGAACTCGCTCTTCTGTAAAATGGAGATGTTAATATTTACCTGGAAAGGTTGTTACTCATATTAAAATCAATCTAATGTAAAAGCTCTAAGAGACATAGACACTCAGTCATCATTACTATTAATATCCCTTGATTTCTGATTCATAAGATGTAGTGTTGAGGGCAAATATATCTCACACTCCTCACCATAAAAATTTTTATCATCATCTCTTGGAAGAGCAGCAAAGTATGATAGAATCAATTTAATAATGAAACGTTGGCAAAGTGTTTTTTTTTATCATTCTTCTTACAACGAACTTTTAAAGTCAACCTAGGTATAAAATATGAATATGATATTTATGATCAATGCCAATCATAATGGAAAGTTATATCATTCTAAGGTTATGAGTCACAACATCATTTCAAAGAATTAAATACCACCATTCTCACCCCATCATCATCGTGACAACCTCCGTCTCAGGCGACTGGACCTTTCCCATTGCTAATGTCAAATCCTTCACAGGCTGACAAGGAGGCATTATGAATTCCCTTCGCAAATAAAATAAGATGGAGCTTGCAAGAGGCTGAATAACTATGAGTTCAAATGGCAGTTTTTCAGAGTCAGAATTTGAACCTAGTTCTCTCTGGTTTTAAAGAACATGTTCTTTCCATTGCATCTGCCAAATCCCAATATGTCACATGGCTTTTTCACTGGCTGCACCTGCAGGGATTCTGATTTCCTTCCATTGGTGTCTGGGATGGGGCAGCAAGGCCACAGTCAGCCTTGCAGAAAGTAACTGTCACTCCTGGTGCCATCACAGTCCCTGCCTGGCTAGGTGTTCCTAGCTGTGCCTCCTCCAGCAGCCTGGATGCAGTGAGGAGTAACCACCACTCAAGTATCACTAATGTCAAGGGAGATTTGGGGTGATGGCCTTGCACACAGGCGGCCTGAACCCTGAATATTTCCTTTCCCCCAGATGGCCAAGTAGGTTCCCAGGCAGCTTGGAGAGCTGTGGCATCCTGCTGTGGATTTGCTGGTACCGATGGTGAGGTCTCAGATGCCATCTCTCCCTGTCTTCACCTCCACGTTCCTATACTTGTAACTACTTGGAACTTGGAACTCCTAAGACCCTGCCATTCTCTTTCCCAGCTCAGGACCCACACACATGCTTGCTGCACTTTCTTCCTCCACCTCCACCGGGTGTAATGAGACTCCTCTCTGGCATCTTACATTAAACTCATTTGATAAGGTTCAGAAAAAGGAAGGCAGGAAGGAAGGCAGGAAGGAAGGAAGGAAAGAAGGAAGGAAGGAAGGAAGGAAGGAAGGAAGGAAGGAAGGAAGGAAGGAAGGAAGGAAGGAAAGGGAAGGAAGGATGGAAGGAAGGAAAGGGAAGGAAGGATGGAAGGAGGAAGGAAAGATAATGTTCAGACTCACCCCAGACCCACTGAATCAGAGCGTCTGGGGGTGAGGCCCTGTCAGCAGTATTTTGGTATCATTCTCCAGGTTATTTTTACATGCAGCCTGTGTTGAAAACTGCTGATTCTAGCCACTTCCCACCTGAAGTAAATGTCACTCCCCCCAGAAGTCCTTCCCCAGCCTATTTCCCACACCATCCAGCTCCCTCACACCCCACACTAGACTCATCCCCTCTTCTCCCCACTCCCATTGTCCATGCCCCAAGTGCTGCTGGTTCTTGGGCACAGTGATGGTGCCCACCATGGCCACTGGCTGGTCTCAGAGCCAGTGCCTTCCACATAGGATGAGCCTGTTCTAATTTTTGGGCTGACGGAATGGAACCAAACAGATATTCTGAAACTCCAGTTATTTACTAATGTCTGCTCTGTGCCAGGCCCTGAACTGAGTTCTGGGGCTTAAAGCTCAGTAAGACGTGGCCCTTGACTTTGTCATTGTCAGGCATGAAAGTCAAACTCATGAAAAAATAATTACAATGTGGTTGGTGTCTGACTAGGGGCACAGGTGGAAGTTTGTCAACTTCTTCAGGCTGGATTATACCCCTGGGGACAGCCAATACCCATGGGTGTGCTTTGGGGGCACCAGGAGCTGGGGAAAGAGAAGGAGCCGGGTGAAGATGAGGAAGCAGCTCAGTTGGTGGGTTGTGGGGCCCAGGACTGGGACTGGGCCTGGGCAGCTGGGGGAGGAGTCATCCTGGATCCCCTAGGGTAACCAGGTAACCTGGTGACCAGGACCAGGCTCAGTGCTTGTGAGGAACTTGATGAGTGTCGATGAATGAATGATTGAATGAGGCCAGTCGATGCCTAGTCTCTGATGAACTGGAGAACTCACTGGACACGTATCAATGTGTCTCTTATAGATTTTTTTTTTTGGCCAGGAAATTAGCTGAAAATAGTTTGTAAAGCGGTGACCTGGGCTCCAGGCCCGGAGCGGTGTCATGGTTAAAAGAACACAGATCAGAAGCCGAAAGGAAGTTCAACTTGATTTGAGTCCTTTATTCGCATTTCTCAAATACTACGAAAGGGACTCAGATCCAGTCACGCGTCTCAGGGTGTCTGTTTCCTTGTTTTTTCTAACACTCCCATCCACTGTCCTTACACCTCTCAGTTCCTTTGAAGCCCGTTTCCACCAGAGCCTCCCCAGCTCCCCAGCTCCCCAGCCGGGGCCCAGAGCCTACTGAACGTTACCGGACGTCTCCGCTCCCTGTCCACTGAGGTCCACCTCTGGGGAAGGGAGAGGACAGAGGAAGGAGGGAGTCTGAGCAGGCAGAACAGGAAGGGAAACCTTCTGGAATGTATCAAAGAGAACCTTTTTTTATCACATATAAATAAGATCTGCACTTCCCCTGTGAAATGCTATTTCCATCGATTGCCTTAAAGCGAACTTTGGGTTCTACAGCGGTGGTTTGAAGTGTGTTTGCAGCTCCGTGGTGATCTCAAACCTTCAGTCTAGGGTAGGATCACTCTCTTTCTGTCCCTCCTTATTCAGGCCCCTGACTCACCTGTTTCAACGTTGGCTTAAGGAGGGGACTTTGAGCACCTTACCCTGGGGGTCCATTCTGGCTGCCCAGAATTTGGGCTCTTTCCCATCAACTCACCTGCTTGGGGAATGAGAGAGCAGGCTGCTGGCTTTCTGGGCCTCTCTCCCCAGGCTATTAAATGGACTTCTTTCGAGGAAGAACTGGTGTGACTGAGAAGAATGTCTTGCTTCATTCTAAATAAGGTATTTTCCTCTATACTGCAGGCCCACAGGACACTGCAGGCCTTGGGAATGTATCTACTGTCCATCTTCTTGACCAATAAAATAGAGAATGAGCAGATGGATAGATGGACAAATGACTACCACACAGCAGTTAGAGAGGTAGGGAACTCAAGAAGATGTACCAGCTGCAAAAAGAGGGTACAGCTGGCAGCTGAGATTCATTGAGCTACTCGTTGGTGTCAAAAGCTGTCCTGGGCCTTTCTGTATAGAAAGTCACTTAATTGCACAAAGTGAGCTCCACTGCCCATCCCCCGCAGGCCCCAGACTCCTCAGAGCCCAGCATGCACACCACCCCCTTGGTCTCCTCAGCTCTGTTTGGTCTCACTTTCCTATTCCTAAGCCCCAGAGGACCACTCCCATTCCTTTCTTCCTTCGCTCATTCACTTACAATGGCTCTACCACTTACTAGCTGTAGAGCCCCGGGCAAGGTGCTTTCCGTCTCTGAGTCCCAAAGTTGGTTTCTGTGAAATGTAGATAACAAGAGCACCTCTCTCGTGGAATGTGGGTAGAATGGAGTACATGCACGTAAAGTGCAGTGCCTTGTGCACGGTGTGCTCTATATAAGTGCTAACTATGTAGATCCCCTACTAAGTGCCAGGCGGGGGGGGGGGGGGCATGCCACTCACAGCCTCCCCCCTCTCCCTTTGCTGGGGCTGTTCTCCCTGTGATGAAGCTCTGTACTTGTGGGCAGGGCCCTTGAGCCAGAGGTACCTGGCTGGGTGGTTGTGTTTGGTCAAAGGGTTCTAACTATTCCTATTCCCTTTGCTCTTAGGAGATTCCAGGTCAATACCCTTTTAATGCCAGTGCCCACTGTGGACCCAGCTTGCCTGTGACGGCCCACAGAGGGTGGTACTCCTTCTTTTCTTGTTCTGGGTGATGTCCAATGGGTCAGACCTGGTAGACCACCTGGCCTCCAGATTTCAAGTTTCTCTAAAATCCTAATTTAATTATATTGCTTGTTGCATACAACCCCTGATGAATTCAGGAGGGAGTCCAAATGTTCAGCTGCCACAAAGTCCCCTGTGATCTGGCTCCTGCCCACACGGATCAGGGACTCCAGTCCCTCCTCACCACGCCCACCTTGCACTCTATGACCCAGCCTTGCTGAACCTCGGTTTCTTGGATGTGCACACACACTCTCTGGCCTCTGCTGGCACACCTGTCCCACCTTCCTGGAAAGTTCTCCACTCTCACCTCTGTTATCACCTTCAGTAACTCCCCTTGAGCCATTATATCTCTGCCCAGGCCTCAGCTCCCCCAGCAGGTCCCAGTCCCTCACCTCCTCACATAACCCTGAGCTTGCGGGCAGTCTTGGCCTTGCTGGGCCCCACGAAGGCCCCAGCAGGAAGGCACAGAAGTGCTCCTGGAATGAGGCACCTGCCTTGGCAGTGCGCAGGGGGCTCTGTGCAAAGGGGACAGTGTGCTCTCTTCTGTCACACTCCAAGGACAAGGAGGCAGCCGCGCCATGACTCCTCATCCCAGTCGCTGGCAGCCCGGCACTGAGGGCGTCTGCCATCCTCAGGGGCCCGGCCAGCAGAAAGGACTGCTGACCAAGCATCTCTCTGACTCACTGGGCAGAGGAGGGAGGAGGCGGGTGCTAATTGCCTGGTCCCTCCACACCCAAAGGAAGGCCCAGCCTTTGAAGCTGCAGCTGGGCCACGGGGCCACCAATGAGGTGATGCCGTGGCTGCGGGCACCTCTGAGCCCACAGGAAATTATTAATAAAGAAATAACAGCCGCTAAGCACTCTGTGTGGATAAATAATGACACCCTGTCTTCCCTGACTGCCTGGCCTCAGCACTTCCCAGCCACAGTCTGTTCGTCGCCTCCCTTGGACTGCCAGGGAAGCTAATGGAGGGCCCCATGCATTTTCCAGTCCCTACCCCCACCCCGGCGTAGCCCCCTGGCTCGGCCAGCCCTGTAGGCCCCTCCCCTCCAAGCCCAAGAGCCTGTGATTCCATCTAGTTCAAAGGTGGCAAATAGGTTACATATTCTGCTTAGCTCCTAATGGGCAGAGGGGCTGGAGCTTGGGTTGAGAGGCTTTTGAAGCTCTCTGTCTGAGTCTACCAGAAAAGAGGGTGGCGATCAATTAGTGGTGTTTGTTATTATCTCTGATTTAATTCTCACGACTGGCCTTCTTTTGGACTGTTTGCTCTTGTTCTTGTCTCACCAACAACTTGTACATGCTTTTAAAAATCACAGATAACAGACAGCCTCTGGCACATCCGTGTACATGCACACACATCCGTGCACATATCCCTCCATGATTGATGTGATTTCTCGGCGGCCGTCTTCTTTATACAGGGCCTCTTATTTCATTTAGTTTTTGTGTCCTCTCCTTCATCTGGGACCACCTCTTATTTATGGAGACGTTGGAAATCCTCCTCACCCTGTGAACTCGGCTCCCTCTGTGAAGTCTCCTCTCTGTAACGTCCTCTGGTCCAACTGCCTGTGGCATTACTTACCCTCTCTCCTGCTCCTGGTGGCCCCTGTCTTCTGCTGCAGCCACACAAGCTCCTTGGGGTCAAACCGAACTCCACGTATCCTAGTAGTTCCACTGCCCCACCTGCCCCTCAAGACTTCGCTTCAACGGGTTAGACCAGAGGTCGGCAAACTTTTTCTGTAAAGGGCCAGATCATAAATATCTTAGGCTTTGGGCAGGCCAAGGGCCCTCTGTCTCAGAATCAGTGTGGGTCGGGGTCCAAGCGACCTTCCAAATGAGAGGATTTAGAGTTGAGAAAAGCAGACAGAGGATCAGAAAAGGGTGTCTGTGGCACAGAATGTAGATTTGTATTTGTGTTTGTTTATTTGCTGCTGGCCTTTTCCCAACATGAATGTGAGACAGGTTGCAACAAATTATATGTGTTCAAGATAGCTGATGGAAAGGGAAAAGTCAGAAACAGCCAGAGCCAAAAGCTGGATTAACATTGAACATGGCTCTGAACCTCCGAGCAGTCTAAATAAGCATAAGCAGAGGCCAGGGAGAGAAAGAGAAAGGGACTAACACTGAGCCTCATTTCCGCACAGCAACCTTATGATGATAAATAGTATCTCCATTTACAGGACCAGCTAGAGAGGCCACATTGTGTTCTATGAATACATTCAATATGCCGGTGTTTGTTGAGTATCTACTATGTGACAGGCATTCTGCTGGATGCCTTGCACAGAGTCTTAATCTTCTAATAATTCTCAGAAGATCTTATTATCCTCGTTTAACAGCAAAGATCAGAGAGGTGATTTCCTCAAAGCCTCACAGCTAATAAGTGCCCACGGCAACCTTTAACTCAGCGGACTTTGATTCCAAACCTCTCTTCTCACCACCCTGACAACCCAGCTTCTCGGAGAACAGATTCCTTGGCATGAAATTCTGTAACAAATTTCTCACATCGAGCCTTAGCTGTGGGGAGAGAAGGACATGGGATGGCACAATAGTCAGTTTTACAGGAACTGCAGAAACAGGATGTGGGGGTTGAAAGGTTCTGTGCACTGTCTTTTGGCTTTGATTAAACAACATGCGGACTGAAGCCCATGGTTGGCCTCTTTCCCCTCCTGGGAGGTGTAACCTTCCCTCCATGACCAGCTGAGCCTGGGCACGCCGGGCTCAGGAGCCAAGTCCCAGCATCACCAGAAACCACATACCCAGGATGGTTTGAATTTACCACCTTGCCCTTCCCTCTCCCCTTCTTGGGGCTGTGTTTTTATGACGCTTCAGTCTGATGCTTTTTGGGACTAGGCGCCTCCTCCGAGCTGAGCCAGCCTTTTATGGCCATGGAGCTAATTAAGTAACAGCAACTCAGGGGCACTTGGAGAGCGGCTCTGGCCATCGTCAGGCCTGGGCCTCGCAGCCAAGTGCCTCCAGCCCGGGATGTGGAAGGAGCTCTTGGCTGAGCATCAGGCTCACCCTTGGCCCTCTGTCCTGCTCCGACTCACCTCCTCTGTTCCCTCTGATCCAGAGCCCTTGAGCCACTTCTTCCCCGAGCTAACCAGGAACCTTCCGACCCTGGCCTGAGGATCGGCGTGTCCCAGACGTTATTCCTATTTCCACTCTGGGACGGTTTTTGCACAAGAGGGACACGAGGATGAGCTCTCAGAAGAAGCGTATGCGTGCCTCTTCCTTCCTTCCTTCCTTCCTTCCTTCCTTCCTTCCTTCCTTCCTTCCAGCCCCTTTGGCTACTAGTCCTTGGGGCCCAGGGGCGCCCTTGATGGGAAGGAATGGCTGCAGCTCCCAGCCAGAAATCTTTTCTCAATGGAAAGTTACAAGCAATCAACCCTGAAGGCTGAATTCCCCAGGGGAGAGAAAGTGAATTCCCCTGCACCTTTCTCTCAGCTTTGGAGTGGGGAGTTTGTTCTCAGCGGTGCTGTCTCCGGCAAGACTTTCCTTCAAGGAAAAAGTGAGGGCGGCCCAGAGAGGAATCTCAGTGGACACCCAGTGACAGGTGGGAGTTTCTGTCAGTGAGGTCATCCAGAAAGCAGGTTTTCTGGAGCCTCGGGCTCACTGGGTATTTCCTCACTTCCCTGCAGGAGACATCAGCTTCTCTACCCTCGGCCTCCACCCTCGGCCTTGCAGGCCCACACCCTCCTTCAGACATCACACCGTCTCTCCCGGCCTCTCCAAAACCTTCTCCCTGTCCACAGGAAGGTGGAGCAGCCCCTGTGAGGGGAAGAGCCAACGTGCCAGGTTCGAATCCGATGTAGAACCTTGCCGGGCCTCAGTTTCCTCTTCTGTAAAATGGGAGGAATGGTTGGGCCACCCTGTGGAGTCCGGAGGAGGCTTAAAGGAGAAAATCCGTGCAAAGAGCTCGGCAGGGCCTCTGCCTGCAGGGAAGGGCCTGAGATAAAGTGCAGCTCTTCCCCCACCTCAGCTGCTGCCCCTCCCCCACAGGGCCTCCACCGCCAGTCACTCCCTCACAACAGGCAGCATCTTCCCCTCTGCCCTTGACAGTGGAGATCCTTCGCATGAGACCAAAGGCCCTGCCCAGCAACTCGGTCCCAGCCCTGTTTTTCATTCCATCTCTCATGCTGCTCACACCTCTAGACTTCCCCAACTCCCCACCGTGTGTAACCCTGGAACCTCTGACCCCATGTTCCCAAACGCCCCGATATCTTTGTAGGGGTTGTTCCTTCCTCTCAACCTGCCCTCTCCCACATCTCACTTGATAAACTCCTACACATCTTTGAAGGTCGAATTTAAATGTCCCCTTCTGGGAGGAGTCCCCCTGCCCACCCTCACACACACAGGCACACGCCCCTGTATGGGGACCCCCTGGGAAGGGAATGGTCAGTGTGTCCTTTCCTGTCTCCCTCAGTCTGAGAGCTCCGGAGGGCAGGGGCCGTGCCGTGTTCCTGCATTCCTCTTGGCACAGGACAAGTCATGAACCGGCCATTCAGTGAATACATGTGGGGCGATAGCCTGCCTACTGTTCTCACCAGGGGGCCTGCGGTAGGATGTTTCCTTTTATCCCCAATAAGTCTGGGCCACTGGGCACCGTCGCGTAGTCTGTGGAATGTACCACCTCTGTGGCCACGCCCAGGATCCCTCCACTGACTTAGCCCCAGAGTTGCCCAAGTGCCTCTTAAACTAATTGATGTTTGCACAGCAATTCATCATTTACATGTGTATTTTCACAAATAGTGACATTAATAAGGTAACAGTAGCTGGAATGCTAACATTTCCTGAACACCTGCTCTGTGCCATGTCTTTGGCATTCCTTCTTATTTCACTTAATTCTCAGACCAACCCTATGAGGCCGATGTGATTGCTGTACCCATTTTAGAGATGTGGGGCCTGAGGCTCAGACTGAGAGTGGGAAAGTGGACCTTGTCCCCAGGCCCTTTGATGCCAAGTCCTGCAATGCTTCCGTCCAGCCTGAGAGCCTGGTGCTAGTGCATCAGAAGCTACCTTGGTCCTCACTCCTCAGGTCTCCAGTTTCTCATTTAGCTCCTTCCCTCTCTGCTTGTTGCCCTGTCTTACCCCTGCTCCAGGGCCTGGCCTTATGCTAAGAATAATCTGGGTTGCTGGATCCCCTGAATCCCACCATATGTATTTGAAAGGCAGCAGTCACTGGAGTGTGACAATGTTGGGTTCACAGCTGGCTCTGCCACCTTCCAGCTGTGTGCCTGTGAGCAGGTGTCTTAGCCACTCTGTGCTTCTATACTTTCATTTGCAAAATGGAGATAATAGTACCAAACAGTGGTTTGCTATGAGAATTTAGAACCTAGATCAATACCTGGCTTATAGCAAATATTGAAATAAATGTTTCCCTCCTTACCTCTCTCTTAAAAAAACCCCAGAAGTTTTAAAAAAAGGTTTTTTCAGAAAGCAATTTCTATGGCATTACGCTCAAGGAAACCATAGCAACCAGTTTCCTGTGGCTTGGTTTCTGGCCTCCCAGCTATACAATAGTGCTAGGACACAGCCTTTGTTGTCCCCGTGCCCCAGGGAAGATGCGGAAGTCACCCACTCTGTGGGCTGGAGGCATCGGCCAGGTAGAATTGCCCAGGCTGATGGTGCTGCCATTGTCACCTCAGCTCCCAGGGGACCGAAGCTGTCCCCGTCCTGTCCCTTGGTGGTCAGGCCGCAAGGGTGCTGCGGTTTCCCACCAGTGACTCAGTTGGTCTTCTAAGGCCTGCCTGGTTGTGAGTCAGGCCTCAGCAGCTGGCCTTCTTTTTTTATGGGAATAAAAGCAGCGTTTTGTTGGGTCTGGAGAGCTTCTTGACTCTTCTCAGATCTTTAAGACATTTCTAGGCTAAAGAGGCTACGAGAGCACCCTGTGATCATGGGGATGTGTGAGTGCTTATTAACCATGCAAGGAGGGCAGGCACACCTCTGGAGGGCAGGTTAAGGCTGCCAGCCACAACGAGGCTCTGAGGTTGGCCTTGTAGAGCAGGGAGTTCAGCATCCCTACTGGCCTCCGAGGCAGGCAGCAGCCTGATCCAGACCACGGTGACGCTGCATCCAGCTTGCCCTGCCACCTTGCACTCTGCGAGGAGTTGTCCCTCGGTGCCTGGCGTAATAAACGTGAACCGTGGCAGTCTGGCCGAGGAGGGATTTCCAGGCAAGCCATCTGAGCAAGAGCAGCCTGGCTGCATCGCAGTGTGTGGTGGAACATGGGCCCAGCCCGGGGGACAGGCTGCGGGGGTCCCAGGCAGTGGGATGGACGGCAGTGGGGTGGGGAAGGGCAGTATCTGGGTGTGGCTGGGACGCCTGAGCTTCTGTCACTTACCCTACAGCAGTCTCAGGGCCTCCTCAGCCCAAAGGCTCCCACTGGGCAGGTGGTAGAGGCTCAATATTTGATGCATCCCCTTCATTTTATAGAGGAGGAGATTGATTCAGAAAGGAACAGACTTTGCCTGATGTCTCACAAAGAATTACTGCATTTTAGAGAAAGAATGCCTCTTAAAAATTATCTGTCCCAATCTCCTCAGTAGGAATGAGGACTCTGAGCTTCAGGGCAGGAAAGGAACTTCTTCTTCTTTTTATTTGTTTACTATTTTTTATTTTTTATTTTTATAAGAACACAACTAGAATGGTTAATGTATAATCATTTGTATTTACACATAATATAGCTATATAAAATAAATACCATATGTGTATAATTGTGTGTGCGTGTGTGTGTGTGTATATATATATATATAGAGAGAGAGAGAGAGAGACTCTATAGGCATAGATAAAAAGATCCCCTTTACTTTATCTTCCATTGGCAATGTTTTTATTTTTATTTTATTTTTTCTATTACTTTTAGTCCCCTTATACCTCCCTCCCCTCCATAATCACCACACTGTTGTCCATGTCCATGAGTCCTTTTTCCTTTTTGCTCAATCCCTCCACCCCCTGCCCTACACACCCTCCATAGCTGTCAGCCTGCTCTCTATCTATGAGTTTGTCTCAATTTTGCTTTAGTTCAGTTTGTTCATTAGATTCCACATATGAGTGAAATCATATGATGTTTGTCTTCCTCTGACTGGCTTATTTCACTTAGCATAATGTTCTCCAGGTCCATCCATGCTGTCGCAAAGGGTAAACTTTTCTTCTTATTTATGGCCTAGTAGTATTCCACCGTGTAAATATCCCATAGTTGTTTTAAAGGAGTTTCTCAGGGTCACAGAGCAGAGGAGAGGATCCACAGGCCTTGGCTGCATGAGTGGGTGATTGGTCCACCCTGAGGTCAGCAAACTATGGCCTCCAGGCCAAATCTGGCCTGCTACCTGTTCTTGTAAATAAAGTTTTATTGGAACAATCCTGTGACCATTCATTCACACATTTTCTATGGCTGCTTCCTTGCTACTGTGGGTTGGGTAGTTACTGAAGACTATAGCCTTCAAAGCCTAAAGTATTTCCTATCGGCTCTTTACAGGAAAAGTTTGCCCACCCCTGGTCTAATTCAGTGAAGTTTTCCAAAAGCCTGGAAACTACTGGTCATGCCCCCAGTATCCTCCTCCTTTGAGAAGAAAAGATTCCGTCCCCACTGTCATGCTGGGGACCAGCCAGAAACCCCTCTGCACAGCGAGAGGCTGTGCCAGGAGTAGAAGGAGGGCAAGCTGACAGAGGGGAGTTGAGAGTCACAACTCACACCTGGGGACAGAGCTAATACGATGGTAAGAGTAAACACAACAACTGACATTTGTGATTGTGTGTCAGGTTCTGTCATAAAGTCTTTTTGTGTAGGGTGGAACCCTCCCAACAACCTGGCGAGATGGACGCAATTCATACTCCCATGTTATACATGAGCAGTGGAAGTGTGGGGAGGTTTAGCAACTCACCAAACCTACTCAGTGTTGGAGCCGGCCGTGAACCCAGGCCGACTTGCCCAGAGCCCGGGAGCAGGATCCACTGCCGGATCTGGATGAAGGGAGGCGTCTGGGGGAGAAGCAGGGCTCTGACCTGGTTTAGGGGAAGCAGAACCTTGATCTGTGACTCCTCTCTTCATTCCTTCGTCAGACATGTAGTGAGCACTTGTTGAGCAGGTCACCATGGAGCTGTGGGAGGCAGGCTTTCTGAGACAGAGGGAGAGAGGAGAAGGAAGAAATGTCAGACGTGGAGCCTGGGTCTGAGGAGCTCACCAATGTGGGGAGAAGGCAGCTGTGTGGTTAGTCACTGTCAGTGGTAGAAACTGACTGTCATAAAACCAGCATAGGTGGATGCCGGGGAATTCAGGGCGGCTCACATTCTGAATACTACATAGCCATTCAAATGTCCAGGACCAGGGGCTTCAGTGCCAATGCCTGGAGATGGAAATGGAGAAGCAGATCCCCTTGGTGTAAGACCGGTGGGGAGAGTGGGCTGCAGAGAACTGGGAGGCGCATTGCCCAGTGCTAGGTGCTCAATCACAGACGTTCCTGGCGCCTCCGCGAGCCAAACGAAATCTTCCTCAGGCCACATAGGCTGTGACCTCTGTCTAATGTCAACCGATATTTATTGCCATGGAGAAATTTATTTGCTTCTCTGTTTTTTTCTTCATGTTTTCCCCTTTTTGTACAATAAGTTTATAACAGTTGCCTAAGTTTTTAAGAGTTTAAAAGAGTGATTATTTGATATTCCTTCCCAGTCCACCATCTCCTGACTAAATTCATCCTCTTTGAGATTCAGCTCAAATATCACTGCCTCCAGGAAGATTCCTCATGTTCCTTGAGTGGATTGGGGTCCCCAGAAGTGCCCGGTGCTCCCCACGCCAGATCATCCAGTTAGCCGTGTACATCTCGTCCCCTGGTTGAATTAGCACTGCATCTGAGCTTCCTGAGGGTGGGGACCACATCTAGTCCATCCCTGTATTTCCAGTAGCTGCCATGGAACTTAGCACATAGCATGTGCTCCATAAACATTTGAAGAACAAGGAACTGAATTTAGAGCTGAAGGCAGGAGGGCATAGAGGAGAGGCAAAATGTGGGTCCAAGGGCCGGGGGAGGAGGACGGGGATGTGGAGGGCTGAGGCACCTGATCTAGGGAAAAGGACATTCCAGGCAGTAAAGAGAACCAGGGCATGGTGAATCATCCCATTTGGCTGGAGCGCAGGGTATTTCAATAAGAATAAGGATAAATCAGGTGGGAAAAGCTGGGGGGTAGGGGTGACCACAGAGGCTGGACCGTGAGACTTGGGAGCTTGGATGTTGTTCCTGGGACCAGAGCAAGGCTGGCCCCTCACTTACAGAAGCAGCTCTTGCCCTGGCTCCTCGTTCCTTTCATCTCCTGCTCCCCTTCAGAGATTTCCTCGCCTGTTTGGCACTGAAAGCAGTGCTGGCTTCTGTCCCGAGCAGCGTGACCTGCTGCCCATGAGTCAGGGGCTCGGCCATTCCTAAGTGACTAAGGCTGTTGCTTCCCGCCCGTTTCCCGTAACTGCCTGAGTAAAGACTCAGTCTGAATCACTGTTTATTGTTTTTAGGGACTTTTTTTTTCTCCTACCCTCCAGTTTTTAAATAACAACCACCTCAGCCGGGCCAGTGGAGCTGAATGAGTGCTAAGGAACTGGTGGACACAGTCCCCCACACAGAAGGGACCCAGGAGTTCCATTCTGTGCAGGGAAGCAAGGCTGCTATGGTTACGGAGCCACAGAGGCTTGTGTTCGAATCCTGCTTCTATCCCTGCCCGCTGTGCTCCCTTGAGCAAGTTGCTTCACCTCTCTGAACCTCAGTTCGCTTATCCGTGAAAAGGGGATCATATGTCACGTTCAGAGAGTTATCGTGAAGATCGGAGGTAGAGTCCGTGAAGCACCTGGCACAGGGCAGGCACCCTGTAAGTGATCGTTATTAGCACAAAGCATGGCTCCTCTGCTCAGGAATGAGCTCATGCAGGGAAAAGGTGTGGTTCTTATGCCTGCTGCCCACCTATCATTTCAGGAAGGCAGAACAATAATGGGCTTCCTGAAAGTCACACATTAGGAGTTTATTTCAGGCTGCTGATAAATCATTTTGTTCTGTTATTAATAGCCAACCTTTATTGAGCACTTGCTGTGTGCCATGTACTGTTCTAAGCATTTTACATGAAAAAAATTAATGTAATCAGCATAAGCCCATTTGAGGTAGATATTACCATTATCTCCATTTGCATCTAGAGAAGCTGAGGCACGGAAAGGTTGACTACCTTGCCAGAGGGAGGCAGAGCCAGGGTTGGAGTACAGATGAGCTAGCAGCTCCAGGAGTTGACGTCAGGCTCCCCGGTGAGCTGCTGAGGGCCGTTCCTGGCCTGGCTGCCCTTTCCCACATGTTATGCCCTAACGTGGTCGTCATCAAATAGCAAGGATGTTCCAGGCTCTGAACTAAGTATCATTGACTTTCAGCTTAATGTTCACAGCATTTATAGTTGGTAGGGTGGGTTGTCCGCATTTTACCAGAGGAGAAATTGAGGCTCTGAGTGGTGAGGCCGCACTCCGAGTCAGTGGGTACCAGAGCCAGCCTTTGAACCCCAGCGTCTCTGTCTCAGAGTCTGGGGTAGTCTCACCGCCCCATGCGACCTGGCTGGCTGCCGGACTGAGAGCAGGCTGACTCTGTCTTTTTGAAGCTTGTTGGCCTGGTTATTTGGCCTTAAAGGCCTCTGGTCTGCCTAAATCCACCTGAACAAGAGACCAATTTCCTGAGATGTAGCAACAGGTTCCTCCCTCAGGGAGAGTCCCTTGGTCCTTCAGGCCAATGGTCTGTGGCTCTGAGAGGGTCTGGCCAGCCCCTGGCCAGGGATGATTTGACAGCCGTGTCTCCTGTCCAGAGCTTCTCATCAGCTCCTAGTGAGCACATCCTCCACCACGTGGTCAGGAAGCTGCATTGGAACCTGCACATCCGAGTGGGATTCCTGTGGGGACGGAATGTGTCAGGTGGCTGACAGCCTCAGGAGGCTGCATGGCATTTTCACACAGGGTTTTGGACACCATACCTGATGGAATATACCGAGAATGGAGTCAGATAGGTGTCCAGATGGTTGAGAAAGCCTGTGTTGGCCACGTGACCCAGATCAAGCACCTCCAGGAGGAGCAAGCCATGGGGTGGACTTCACCTCGCAGGCCTCCAGGGCTGCTGACCGCCGCCAGAGCCTCAGACAGGGCAGCGGTCCCACTCCCCTGGCAGCCCCTTACAGCATGCTCGCCCGTGGTGCACCCTATAATTTGTATTTTTCCTTTACCTGCATCAAGGAGCGGGAGACTTGAGAGGGAAGAGAGGAGGACAGAAAGAAGGGGCCGATAATGATAATGTGTTAATAATAATTGCTTCCATATGCTTGCTACGTGCCAAGAACTGGGCTCAACCTTTTACATCCATTCATTATCTCCTCTAATCCAATTATCACTCCCACTCCACAGACAGAAGCACTGTTTACACTGAGAGAAGTCAGAGAGCTGCCCAGGAGGACATGTGTGCTGAGCACTTCACTGAGCACTTCATGGATGAGGTGCCCAGCACCGTGTGAGGGGCTCTATGTGCCTGGCCTCATTAATCCCCAAGAAAACCCTGGGAGGCTGGTATTTATTTTGCCCATTTTTCAGATGGAAACACTGAGGTTCCAAGAAGTGAAGGTTTGCCCAAGGTCACACAGCCAGGAGGAGAGAGGACAGACTCACACCTGAGTTTGAGGATTGGCAACTGTGCCACCCTGGCTCTGGCTAGAAGTTAGAAGACCTTGGTGTTAGCGCCTGCTGTGCCTCTTGTATATAAAATGGGAAGGCTGGGTGATAGGATCCTTTAAGATCCCTGCAGCACTCATATTTTGTGGTTCTCTGAGGAAGCAAGAGTGCCTTAGAGTTTCGGAAGCCATCAGTGGCCTGGTTCTGGGACCCTTCTAAGCCTGTTGAATGAGGGCTCCCGGGGAGAGAGCGGGGTCTTGTGCTCCCTCCCAGCAGGGTGTCTGGTAGCTAAAGCCCCAGGGCAGCAGCTTATGTGCGAGTGAGGGCTCACGGGTATGCCTTCCTAAAAGAGAAAAGGGTTAGAGGGAAAAACTGCGACCACTGTAATAGAACAGGCAAGATTTTTTACTTTTTTTATTTTTTTATTTTTTAAATTTTTTTATGTGAGCTCAGTCTCTTAAGATAGTTTTTTTTTTTCTTCCAAGATTTTATTTATTTATTTTTAGAGAGGGAAGGGAGGGAGAAAGAGAGAGAGAAACATCAATGTGCGGTTGCTGGGGGCCATGGCCTGCAACCCAGGCATGTGCCCTGACTGGGAATCGAACCTGCGACACTTTGGTTTGCAGCCTGCACTCAATCCACGGAGCTACACCAGCCAGGGCGCAAGAATTTTTAAAAAGGAAAAAAGAAAGAAAAGGGTGAGCTGGGTGGTCTTCCTATGCAACTGTGTGTGTCCCAACAAGGGCTGCATTTTTATGGGCCGTGACCTGGTGCAGAGAAGACGTAGGGTGACGTGCTCTGCCAGGGCCTCTGTGCTGGGGCCCCTGGCCAACTTCTCAGCCAATGACTGAACCCATCTAAGAGGCCCACCTAAGAGTGGGGAGTCTGGAAAGGCCCACCTCTGAGCCAGGCCTGGGGTGACCTTGGGCTCTTGCCCCTCTCCGGCTGGGTGAGTCCCTCAGCTCCGGGTCCCCACTCCACAGAGCAGACAAGTGCAGGGCTGCACCTCACAGGTCCCCAAGGAGGGGAGAAACATAAGGCTATTCGGTTGGGCCCTCCAACAATATAACTCTATTAGGTTTAAAAGACCTGCTTTTATTCTGAGTAGTTTGTTTCCTACATTTTTGACATTAAAATATTCTTTCTTCTACCAAGAAGCAATAGTGAATGCAGATGGAGCGATTTCTGGTTTTTTAACTTCCTTACTTAGGAAAATACAATAAAAGTTAGCAACCCATGTATACCCCCCAATTAGTTTTACCTTGCTCATGTGTGAACTCTCAGAGCTGGAAATCACCGATATAATGCCTCTGAATATTAGTTTCTTCATCTCTGAAGTAGGGATAGTATTTAGTTCCATTTCCCTCGAAGGGTCATTACGATGGAAACGTGAGGTGATGTAGAGTCTACACGCACTGAACTCAGTTGAAGATAGATTTATACCCCCTTTTCATGCCAACCGTTACAGCCAAGGCCTGCTTGCTGGGCATCAGCCCTTGTCGCCACGTGTGCCCATCATTTCTGAGGGGCTTCCCGGGGCTTTGGCTCATGTGTGCTCTGGAGAGGGGGCTCTTCTGTTGCATAGGATCCCTCCTGTCCCCACACTACAGTCAGGGTTATTAATGCCCCATGTGAAGTCACCGCTTGGCCCGCCCAATTGTCCTCACCAGTGTCTCTCTCTGAGACCCCAGAGGCTTGCCTCAGCCCACGGGTCCACCCATGGTCCTCACCTCTCAGAAGAGGGGCAGGCACTCAGACACACCCCTGGAGTGTTGCCTAAATGCCCATCATCACCCAAACTTGCTGCTCTTTGAGCTGTTGCTGCCCCTGCCACGGTAAACAGTAGGGGTGAGGTGCTGCCCAGCCCCTGGACAGTTTCCACATAGCCAAGGGCAGCTCACCGACCCCCAGCCTGCCCAGGGCCTCACCACACTGCAGGTCCCATGGCACCAGAGTCAGGAGCGCGTGCTGCTGTCCTCTAGTCCCAAGGCTCATCCCGTCTCCTACACCTTCTGGATGACTGAATATGGGAGCACTCATTCTCTTCAAGGGCAGTGAACCCCTCCCGCTTCACAGTGCAGGACTGGCCTCATCTCTAAGGCCCAAAGAATGGCTGGTTGGTACACTGTCGCTGGTTAGGTCATTGTAACCCACAGTCCCCCAGCACGGTGCCTGGCCCATCATGGGTGCTAGTGAGCCTTCATTTCCCAGCCTACATCCTTCACTCCATAAGAGCACAGCTTCAGGCAGGCCTAGAACCTGGCAATTCTTCTCTCAGGAAAAACCTAAGATTCTGCTGGTGGTGAATGTGGGGTTGGGGCAGGCCAGAAGCAAGACCCGAAGGAGGCCCCCAGTCCTGACCCCGAGAGGGGGCCCCAGCCGTGACACCCCGGGCCCTGCTCCCAGCGCCTTCCTGCCAGAAGGCTCAGCTGACCTCGCAGCGGGGTGTGTTTGGATGACTTGCCATGCCCTCGGCGTTCAGCTCTGCCATCTGGCTTTAAAGCACCTTCATTTCCAGCCTAGCAGGAGTTTTCCTCTTATTTCAAAGGCCTGTAACATCGCCCGTCAGTGGGGACCAGTTGAGGAAGAAGCCTTGGGAATTTCCAGACCCCGGCAGCAGGGTGGGGAAAGCAGCCTACTGGCATCCCTGCTGGATTTGGGCCCTGTGGCCAACCTCCCTCACAGGCTCTGCTTGAGCAGATCTGCAGGTGTGGCCAGGCAGAGGTCAAGTTCTTCAGGCTCCACGGTACTGTGAAGGAAGAGGAGGAAGGAAGAATAGAAGGTAGCAGATCCAGGGTCCTCGGAGAAGGCCATGCACTAGAATTTCTTCATTCTGCAAAGATGCATTCAGTGCCTCTAGCCATAGGACGCGCTCCTGTCCTTTAAGAGCGTATCAGTCCACCTGGAGTTGAAAGACTGTCACACAAACCGGTGAGACCGCCAACCAAGGCAGGGCGATGGCTGCGTGTGTGGGACCCAGACCCGGCTCTGCCTCTAAGTGCTAAGTGACCTTGGGTATGTCATTCTCCCCCTCTGGTCCTCCATTCTCCTGCTTGTTAAACGAAGATGTGTCCATCCCCAAGGGCCCTTGCTGCTCTGGCCCTGGAAACTGTGCGAGGCTGCAGGAGCTCCCCTGACTCACGGTACCAGCTGGTGTTTTTGGACCTGGGCTGCCTCTCGGGGCTCAGGGATTTTCTAAAAAGCAAAAGCACATCTCAACCATGCCACTGTCCAACTTAAAAGTCTGCAGAGGCTTCGCACAGCCCTCGGGACAAAGTCCAGAACTTCAAGTGTGGCTCGGGAGGTCTGGCACAGTCCTCCTGGCTCCCTGTATTCCACCAACATCGGCCCTTTTCCTCTCCAGGCCCCCGGGCCCGGGCCCTGCCCCTGCACCTTCCTGCAGGCTCTCCTCTGCCCACTCCATTCCTCTTAGGTCCCCTGGCATGTGTTCTCCTTTGAATAACCCATGTCGTGTCATCACCACGGCTGGAAATCTCTCCACCCGCCCCCTCCTAGATCGTGAGCTCCAGGAAGACGGGTCCTTTCTGCTCCCCATGCTATCCCCAGCACCTGGCCTGGCCAATGAGGCTGGCACTTGGTGTTTATTAGATGAGAGTCTCTCTTCCCCCCTGGCTTCCATGCATCGTCCCCTCCAGCTCTCCTCCACCTGGGAACTGGCCTATTAGCAAACCTGAACACACCACGGTCCCCTCTCTGCAAGATGTGTGTCTTACAATGCAAACCACTCCGCCTGTCTGAGGGGAGTGTGGCAGCGTGGTCCTGCCCAGGGCCTCCATGGAGGAAAAACACTGCATGCTGGTCCTGGTCATTGTCACATCCTGGCTCTGCGACCTTCAAAAAGAAACTCCTTTCTCTCGGTCTTGGTTTCCTCACATAAAATGAGGGGTTGCACTTGATTATAACATTTAGTCTTTAATGGGCACAGACTTCTTTGCCAGGTCCTGGGCTAAACCCTTTATAGGTAGTATAGGTTATTCCCACAGCAACTATATGGGGTAGGCACTGTTATTAGCCCCATTTTAAAGATGGGGAAACTAAAAATTAGAAAGTTTATGTAACTTTCCCAAGGTCATGTGGCTAGAAAGTGGCAGAATCAGAGTTTGTGCACAGGTTTGTCTGTCCAGCTCAAGACACTCAGCTCTTAACCACTTGGCCTCCCTTCTCAGGGCCTCCTGACCCTGGGGGTGCGAGTCTGCCCAGAGCCTTAGAAGGGGCAGCATGAGATCTGAGATGAACAGGCTCTGCCTGGAATCCGGGAGACCGTCAGACCTTCCGCCTGCCGTCTGGAATCTTTGGCAGCCCCGTAGCCCTACGGTAGCTCTCAGCTGCGCAAACACGTGAGAGGCAGAAAAGAGCCACAGAGATTTCTTCTCCAGATAGCAGGTCTCCACGCGGCAACTACTACCGCATACTGTGCTTGTTTTCAAATTTAAATTTTGAAATTTAAATTTTCATTACATGCGTTCAGAGAAGAGCACACGTTGTTCAGATGCAGCCGAATGAATCCTCTCCAAGTGAACACACCCATGGAACTGGCACCCAGGTCGACACACAGAATATTCCCAGCAGCCCCGAATCCCCGGCAGGCCCCCTCCTAATCATTACCTTCCAGGCCCTGTGCATTTTGATCTGGAGCTATGAGGAAAAGCTGAAATAAGAAGTTAATTTTCAAATTATCCTTTCATCTCCAGGGAAATCGCACATCTGCAGGAAGGAGTTGGAGGAGGGGAGGAATTCAACACAAGACGTATTAAGCCCTCAGACATAGCTAATGGCTGCAGCTTCCAGATTAAAAGGAGGAGAGAATGACTTGGTGTTCTGGGACCAGCCTGCGTGTGTGCGTGTGTGCACGTGTCTGAGTGTGTACGTGTTGTCTGAGCAGAGCAGGGCGGGGCTGGGTCGCACGGAAGCACAAGGAGGCTGTAGGATGAGTGCTGGGCCCCATCCGCATGGTTAGCTCAGGCCTCACTGAGGAGCTCGTGCTTAGCTGAGTTTTAGAGATCGAACCTAGCGCCTCTGGGTCCCAGCCTGCCTCCCACCCTCCACCCAGAGGAAGCAGCTGCAGACTCTTGCATTCCAGGTGTGCCTGCTGGGGAGCTGCCTCCAGCTTCTTCAGAAACCATGGAATGGGATAAAAGGGAGGCTGGGGGTTCACACAAACACCTCCCATTTGGGGAGGGTCACAGGTAGAGTTGGCCTCTTGTCAAGCTCAAGAATCTCTACATCAGGGGCTAAGAGTCCCTGCAAGGGCCTTGAGTGCATAACCATGAAGCCTTTGCCCCCTAAGGCTCTTGCATGGAGGCCTATTGGCCTTCCCTCTGCTACAGAGAGAGGAACGGAAGACTCAGTAGCAGGAAAAGTCAAATGCTAAAGCACTCCCAGACCCTGAGCTAGGCCTGGATCTGTGGCATTCTTACTCATTCCAAACAAACTACTTGGACCAGGTGAGCGTGCGTGGTTTTCTGTCCACCCTCCCACCCCTCACAGGCGAGAGGCTGTTGTGATGTCAGGTTTCTCAGATGACCCTGGAGAATCAGGAGGTACACGAAACCAGTGTAACCCTGCAGCAAGCATCTTTCTGGGCCTCGATTTTACTTCGAATTTTGTGGGGAAAAATACAGGCAGTTCAAAAAACCCAAGAGTGTATTATTAAGCATAACGACAAAATTCATATGCCCTTTTGAGACTTCAAAGAAAAGTTCTGCTGTCAGGAGGCTCCAGGTGGTCCCTCCACACTGGGCCCCGTCCCCAGGGCAACACCTGCGTTCCTGTGCTGTACAGGCATTCTGTGGACAGGTCCGAGTGACACTACGCAGAGAGGT
This sequence comes from Phyllostomus discolor, assembly GCF_004126475.2. NCBI lineage: Eukaryota > Metazoa > Chordata > Mammalia > Chiroptera > Phyllostomidae > Phyllostomus > Phyllostomus discolor. The sequence goes on from NC_040908.2 coordinate 136,880,410, forward strand.
AATCAGCAGCTATTACAGAACATAGGGATATAGTTATTATCAAGTTTTATCTCTGAGAAGAAAGTTGGGCTACAAGTAAGGGCACCAAATCCCCCAGCTGGCCTGGAATAGTCCCAGTTTGTACCTGTTGTATAAGCATCGTTATTAATAGCATCCCTTTCCACTGCCAGAAGAGCCCAATATGTATGAAAAATCATACGGTCACTGTAGCTATGAAAACCCAGCAAGACTGCGGAGGAGGCCTCAGAGACATTTCCTGGCTAGAAATAACTCAGAGGGAGAGCCTTGCATGCCCCCACAAGGAGCTCTTGGAGGCTTTAGGAATCTGGGGGGAGGGGGAATCCTGATGCGACCACCATCCGTGGTCCATTCTTGGCCTTCTTGGTCAAGGCCAACTTGCTCTGGACAAAGGTCATGTGACAATGCCAGACAGAGCCCGGGAGGCCTAGCTAAGCCAGCCTCGGTTGGTTGGTCCCTGGAGCAGCCAGAGAAGGATGGTCTATAGCAGCAATATGAATTATGCTCAGGGAAGTTGGCATGCCAAAGCCAGAATAATGTGTCAGTTCCGAGGGATAGGTACAGAGACATTGTCAGGAGGTGAGACAAGGAGCGGGGAAGCAGGAATGGAAGGAAGGGCTTGAGAAAGGAGTGCAGGGTGGTAGGGAGGGGAGCCCTGGAAACAGCTGGGGCAGAGGCTGTGACAACGCTAGTGACCGAGGGCTGGCATAGGAATGGAGCGGCCCGGCTGGGCAGGGGGCGTGCACGGGCCAGGCAGGACAGGCCCTCCCCGTGCTGTATTCACGGTCCGCCAACTGAACTGTCTTTCGATTCCTTGGCTTTGGTTGCATCACCTTAGGAGTGGTTATTTTTAAGTAAAAATGTACTCATGAGAGAAGACAGGGATCTTAAAAAAGAAAAAGGGCTTATTTTAGTATGAACCCTTTTCAGATTATTTCCCTGGGGACAAATTTATCAGCCTGCCCCATCCATGGAGACCAGCCTGGCCAGAGTGTGTGTCCAGGTACCGATATCAGTGTGACAGTTGGACGGAGTGCCCTTCCCGGGGAACCGCCATCAGGTGGGAGCTCGGGAAATAGATTGCCAGGATTGCCAGGTACATGACCTTGACCACCGTGTGCACGTCCAACGGATGTTGTAGGAAGAAAAACAAGACAAAACAAAACAAGAGTTTGGCCCTGTGCATTGATTGGATTCATCTATATCTATTTTAATACTTTCCTTTTTTCATTCCTATTTTTGCCACCTCACAATCTCAGGCTTGTCCTCTAGGCCACTCCTCTCCTCGCTTGTCACAACAGGAGCCACAGCCGGGAGGGCCCCGAGCCCACCGGCAATAGGACTGGGTGGAGTGAGAATGCAGCCCCTGGCTGTGGTGTCTGCAGTTAGGGGCTGGGAGGTTGTGGGGACAACTACAAGGGTGATGCCCTCTGGGGTTGTGATGTCAACGTGTCAAGAAAAACTTTGGGAGCCCAGGCCCCAGAAGTAAGTGTGGCAAGTTGACAATGGGCGTCGCTGGCAGATTGGGGGCTGAACACACGTGTAAGGAGTTTCAGAACAGCCCAGGGGAAATTATTGCTTTGGTTGAGAATGAAGAGTCAGGCTTACCAGGAAAAAATTTGAAACTCAACCACTTACCAGCTACATGACAATCTTGGGCAACTTAATTAACTATTCTATTCTTTAATTTACACACACACATACACACACACACACACACAGAGTGAGCCCTACCTCTTAGGGTCATTGCATGTGTTAGAAGAGGTAACATGTGGAAAGCATTTAGAATCAACACCAGCACATAGTAAGTGTAACACAAGTATTAGTTCATTAAATGACAGGCATACTTTGTTTTATTGCACTTCACTTTTTTGTGTTCCACAGAGGTTGCATTTTTTACAAATGAAGGCAAGACCCTCCACCAAACAGAAAGATTATGACTCGCTTTATTGTCAGACTCACTTTATTGCGGTGGTCTGGAACTGAACCCACCGTATCTCCCACGTATGTCTGTAAAGTTTTCAGGACCCAAAGGAGGACATACTAGAACATAGGTAGCAGTTCCTTACCATCCTGAATGGTCTTGGGCATTGCGATACAAAATTCAATGTGAAAACGAAACCCTCCCTAGGATTTGACAAGGAACCTTTGTAAAAGGAGCTTGGAAGTTCTTCAGTCCAGTTTCTTTATTTGCAGAATGAGGAACTGGCCCCAGAGAGGTAGAGTGACTCAACCAAGGTCACACAGTAACTTCAAGGCAGAGGCAGGAATAGAACCCAAATCCTATGACTTCCAAACCAGTGCCTCTCTCCCCTGGGGTCTTATCTGCCATAGACTTCAAAGCTGACCTGGCCACCTACAGTGAAGCCGGGGGAGTCCTAGGGAATGACCCCCTCCAGGGCATCTTAAACTTTAATACGGAAATGAATCACCTGAGGATCTTGTTAAAAATGCAGGTTCTGTTTTAGTACAGTGGGTGCAGGGTCTGAGAATCTGCATTTCTCCTGGTGATGCTGCCACTACTCTAGGAATCACACTTAACATAACAAGGCTCTGGGCAAGCACTGTCCCATAGAAATATCACATGATCTAAGCCGAAGCCGTAACTTTCAATTTTGTAGCAGGTGTGTTATTTGCCACTGAGTAGGTGAATGGGTGGTGTCCACCACATCTGTCCTCCACACCCCTGGTCAGTGCCTGTGGACGTGGGCCTCTGGCTTCTTTTATGGAGCTAACCCATCTCCCCATCTTACATTTGTTCTTCCTCTTTTCCTGCTGCCTTCTATTTTTATAGTGGCAACACTAAAAAAGAAACAGATGACATTCATTTTAATATACTTCCTTTTACCCAATATATCCAAAATATTCTCCTTTTGACATATAATCACTGTAGAAATCCATGAGATAGTTTACATTCTTTTTTCACATGAATCTTGAAAACTTGGTGTGTGTTCACATGTGGAGCACCTCTCAGTTCGGACGGGCTGCTTTTCAAGGAGGACGCTGCCCCCACCCCCCACCCCCGTGCCTGGAGGCTAGAGGGCAGTTCTAGGAGATGGCTCCGTGGATCCCAGCCCTGCCCCCCACCATGCACACCAGCTGAGGGCAACCATCTTTTGGGGTCTTCCTCTGATGTTTCCCACCTCGGCAGGTCCACTCAGCCCACTCTTGCACCCTTGTCACGGGTGCGGTCCACTCTGGCCCTAACCGTGAGGAGGGACAGCAGCCCTGACGCCCACCAGCCCCAGCTTCCTGTGACCACAGGAGCCAACATGGAGACCAGGGGCAAGAAGGCCAAAACCTGCTTTCTTCCTTCGTTTCTCAGTAGCACTGGGTTTATCTAGGTCAAAAGACCTCCATCTGACTGGTACTATGGTGTCAAAATACACGATTAAGTACTTAAAACCGTGTGTGCTCTGCTCTCATATGTAAGTGGAGCCGAGGATACTTTCTGTACGACTCAGATTCTGCCACAGTCTGGCCTGGTGTTTGAAGGTTCTGTGTGGGGCCAACCGTGACAGTGAGAGACACAGGCTGTGATTCCATGGCAAAGCGCCAGCGTGACATCTGTGGGTCCTCTGTGACTTCAGCTGTGGCTCTTCTCCTGCCAAAGGGACATCAGTGGGATCATCTGACAACTCCGGCTACCTTCGCAGACGCACTGCGAGAAATCCCCACACCACCTCATGGCTTGCTCGCCGTGGGAGTTTTAGGTCTTATCCAAACCAGAATGAAAGCTACAGCTTCTTCCCTGATCTGTGACTTGCAGGTGACTCACCAGGCACTTCTGTTCACATGTACCCCCTAGAAACCCATGTCTGAGAAGCTGGGTCATGTGATGCCTCAACCAAATGTTTGGTTTTGCTTGCTTTTGTCTGCGAAAGCTCATAGCTTGGTGCTACCTAATGCCACACATATGAATATCTGGAAACATATAAGTACTTTGTGCTCTAGCCCTGGCCAGGTGGCTCGGTTGGTTGGAGCATGATGCCGTACACCAAAAAAGTTTGCAGGTTCAATCCCCAGTCAGAGCACATACCTAGGTTGCAGGTTCAATCCCTGGTTGGGACAACCAAACAATGCTTCTCTCTCACATTGATGTCTCTCCCCCACCTCTAAAAATAAACATATCCTTGGGTGAGGATTAAAAAAATTTACACACTCTATTTTCTATAGACAAAACTTCTATATGGGGATGTTCAGATTAATGGCATTTTCTGGTAAAAGCAGAAACTATTCTTGTTTTGTTCCTTATTGTTGCAATCCTTCTAAATTTGGCTTGACCTTCTCCTGCCATCGTGAGTGGAGTATAATGAGCAAAATCAAATTTTACTTAACGCTTCAACATCATTATTTGCCTTGGCAGGCATTTCTGCATATTGACCATACAGGCAATCATATTTCATTCATTCATTCAATCAACAAATGTGCATTGAGTACCTATCACACACCAGGTGTTGTTCGAGGCTCTAGGAATGCATCAGGGGAAAAAAACCCCTTCTCCAATGGAGCTTATGTTTGAGTGCGTGCGTGCATGTTGAGGTGAGGAGAGAGATGGGGGACAATAAATAAACAGATAAGATAGAAACTATACCAGGTGATAAGTATTCTATGTGCTGTTTCACACATGGTAGGCTCCCGACTGAGGTCGCAGAACAGCCAAGGCTCCCAGACAGTAAGCTGCTCCCACGACCAACCCAGGGACAGATTTTGCCACCTGCCCAGGTACTTTGCTGCATGGCAACCTGACCAAGACCTGCTCTCCAAGCTCACTAGCTCCCTGGTTTCCTAGGGCTGGGACTTGCCACTTAAGCAGGTCATTTGGTGCTTTCCATCCCCATATTTTTAGATTTGTTGTTTCTCTATTTCACGTATCTGCCTCCGGCCTGTCTCTGCCTTGTCCCTTGGTTTCCTCTGTGTTTGAAGCCCTGACTGCATGTGACTCTCACCCTCCACAGGGTCCCCTCCTGATGGCAGGGGAGGGGACCCTGTGGTTTCAGTGAGATAGCAGCTGGACTGTTTGTACCGTAAACTTTCCCCATTGTCATGCGGCTGGAGCAGTGATAGCTAGAGGAAACATAAACAACAATTTTCCATGCAGTTTTACGCCTCTGTCAGCCAGGGGGGCCGTGCTGACACAAACACGGTGCCCATTTGTTCAGGGTTCCACGCTGAAATGTGCCCCGAGAACACGTGGCCCTTCAAAGAGATGGTTCCCAGCAGCCTGCTTCGAGAGGCCACCGAAGTCGTCTTCTGAGGACAATAAAGCCAAACTATATTTACAAAACATGGCCCTTGGGGGAAGGTGAAAACATTTTTCCTATTCATGATCTGGTCCTTTCTACCTGATGCGTAGTGATTGATCTTCCCCACCCTCACCCCTGCCCTTTCTCCTGGTTTAGGTGGGGCCCCAGTTCACGTGGTTTTCTGGTTAAATAACAAGGGCTTCTGTGCCCAGCCCCCACCCAGCAGAAACCCAAATGCCAGAAATCAGGGGGCTATTGGAAGGCAGCTCTGTTCTAGGAAGGACAGAAAAGGGGAAAAATCAATTTAGGGCCCTCCAGGACAGGCTATGGTCTTCATTAGAAAAATGTTTTTATTGTAGCTTGTGGGGGAATGTTAGGAGATTGGACTGTAAAATATCATTAGGTTGATCCATATGAAATTAGCAGTTTTGAATCAAAAATAGTTGCTATTGACAATATCATCTTCTTTTATCTGAAAATACACAACAGCTACCATTTATTGATTACTGCCTGTATGCCAGACATGAACAAAGCACTTTACACGAATCACATCACCTAATTTGCATATTGTGATGACCCAGCAGAGTGGTGTCTTAGGGTGGGTTGTCCAGAAGTAGAATCTAAGGGTTCATGATTTATTGAAGACGTGGCCCTGGGACAAACGGCGTGGGTGGGGGGAAGCAGGAGGACAGGGACAGTGAGGACATGTGGTTTGGAGCAAAGTCACCCTGTGGGGAGTTCTGGAGCTTCAGTCCCACGTCAAGACAAGTGAGCTGGTCTTTCATACCCATTCTGTCACTGGCCGAAGGCTGCCCCTTGTGGGGAAGGGGATGGGTGACAGTAAAGACTCAGATGCTTGCCGGTCTCTGCATGCACGGGGGAAGGGGCTCCAGTAGGCCAAAGTCAGGCCTCTGGGCAAGGTCACCATTGCTGGCCATTAGGAGCTGGGGAGGAGAGGGCCATGGAAATGGTAAGAGGGAGTTGAGGGCCTTGGCAGGTCATCTTCAGAGTAGGAGTCAGTTTTATCACTGTCTCCCACACAAAGCAGCTGAGATTCAGAAGGGTAAGAGTAATTCAGCTCCAGTCACGAAGAGGTAGGGCTAGAACACTGTTACCCTGAATTGGCCACTAAGCTATCTTCTTGATGTCACTTCCAATGTCCTTGACCACTGGGGTCAAGGAGGTGGTGCCTGGCTCCTTCTTTCCTTAGAATGAGATGTTAGAGCTACTTGGCTCGAGCAGGGGGACTTGGGGGCGGGGCATGCTCCAGTGACCGACAGCCATAGCTTGTTTAAGTCCATTTAGCAGACAACTGGACTCCATCACATTATTGTTCCCTTGTACATCTCTAAGTTGGAAAAGTGGCCTTTCCTGCCCCCAGCTTGGTGGGATCTACTCCCATGCTCCTCCACAGTGTCTGCGGCCTGCCCTCTCGCACAAGGGTCCCCTGGCATAGGCAAAATGCTCCTCCCCTGCTGCTTCCCTTGCCCTTGGCCATGACAGCAAAGCACTATCTAATGCCACCGCCTGAGTAGGCTATTGTTGCTTTGATCAAGAGCTCACTCCAGCCGTGCCAGCCAAGGGACACATTGGCAGCAGAACACCTGGTGAGGAGATCCCCTCCAGCTGCTGCCTCCTCACTCACTCCCCCAGCCAGGTGCAGCCACTCGCCCAAGGTAGCCTTTCTGAGGGAGCTGAGTCAGAGCTCTCCAGCCCAGGACTCACGCAGTGGGAAGGATACATGCTCAGGATGCTGGGACGGAAGTTCACAACCCAGTTCGGCCACTTAGTAACTGAAGTGGTTATTTACCTTCTTTGTACCTCAGTTCTGTCATTTCTAAACAGGAAATGACACTACTCTACACTGCAAAGATTAAGTGCCTAGTGCAGAATGGGCATTTGAGAAATGGTTAGCCCTAGCCTTTTCTTCCAGGCTTTGCTGGCATTGCTTTCTGTTACATCACCTATCTTAACTTCGGGTCACTGTGTGCATTTTAATTCGGCCTAGCTGCCTCGATTGGGTGCAGGGTGCAAGCTAGAGAAATGTGTCTTTTAGTGTTGTGTGTTTTTAAAGGTTTCATTCCTTCTGGGTTACTATCTGAGTTCTATCAAAGAACACTGGATGACTTTTTTTTTCAAATTGATTTTGACTAATGCAAAGCTAACCTGGTCCTCGGCATTGAATTCCACTTTCTAATAGCTCCCCAGGTGAGGCCCTCTTGGACAGCACAGCACAAAAGAAAAGGCACAACACTACGTGACCCTGAGATGCTGGGTCATGCCCCCCTCCGACCTTACCCCCAAACATAGAAACGCCGTCCTAGTTTTCAGTAACCTAATTGAACATCAATGGCATCAGAAAAAAAAAAAACCCGGCTTGCCACCCACACCATTGTGCTAAGAATAACTTCTGTTCAAGCCGTGGAGCTGGTCAGAATCTCTTCCCAGCGTTCCCCTCTGGAAATAGGTGTAAGGAGTCGGAAAGTGCGTTTGTCCATTTTGAGTCTGAAACAGGCATGGGCTCTGGAACTGGAAGCTTGGCCAAGAAACAAACCAACAAAATAAGAAACCTAGAGTAAACATCCACACACTGGCTTGCCTGAAAATCCGTCTCACGTTGAAAGACTCCTACCCTTCTGTGTGTTGCACGGGTCTCATTTACTCTGCTCTTCCCAGTTTGTCCAGCGGTCAGTTTCAATACTGACCTTATCTGCTCAGCAGAGTCCCGCTCAGCTCAGCAGCTCACAGTGGCTGAGCCAGCAGGACCTCGAGGTGACCAGCACCATGGCTAGCTGGGTTTGGGAGTGATTGAGTGTCTGGCTTTGGGGAAAGAACTGTGTACCTTTTCATCTTCCAAATAAATAGAATCATATATTCGTTCGAAACCTCTGTCCAGAAGGCCAGCTTTGTGCCAGGCCCTGTGTGACCTGAGCCCCGAGGCCTTGAAGCACAGGCAGTGAAGTGCCTCTTCCACCGTCTTGGAGATCACAGTCTGACACCAGAGATCCCCTGATTTTGGCTGCACAGTTGTATCATCTGGGAGCTTTTAAAAAGGACGCTTTACGTGTATTTTCCTCTTTCATGCTCACAACAATCCTCTAAGATAGATACTACCAATGTACTCATTTTGAAGATGGGGAAACTGAGGCAGGGGTTGGTTGACTCACTTGGTTATACAGCATTGCAGAACAAGAGTAGGACCATAAGCTGTCTGCCTGCAGAGAGCTGCACTTATCTTGGAATTGTCCTGTCTCTTCGCAGGTAGACACATAGGATGGGTATTGTGTCTGGAAATGACTAGAGCATGTGGCAAAAAAAAAAAAAAAAAACAACTAGGGAGAGGAAGCTGGAGAGGTGGGCAAGGGCATGGCAGAAAGGCCCCTGGGACCCCTAACTAGAAGATTGGATTTTATTCAGTAGATGGTTGAAACAGCTCTCTCCTAGACCAATGAGTAAGGAGCAATTGGCCGGGGCCTCTGGATCCATGTCCACACAACACAAAGTAGGTCAGTGTCTTCGGGAGGGAGCGCCGAGGTGCAGAAGCTCGGTGATGCCAATCGGCTCTGACAGGAGCGCTGCGCTGAGTGGGGAGGAATGTGAGAAGGGCCTCCTACTCCTTTTCGCCACTGAACTCTGGCTTCGACATCTTATCAGGCGTTCTGGGGTCAGCCCCAGAGCAGCTGGCTCTGTGCCTCCCTCCCCTGGAAGCTGCATTGGCTACCCAGAGCCTGTGCCCACTCTGTTCATCAAGCCCACCAGAACCGTCCAGGCTGCTGCCCAGGGGCGGCTTGTCACAGAGCACAGGGCTGAGCTGTGGCGGGGTGGCCATGGAAGAGCTAGGAACTCATGTCCCTATCTATTAGCTAGGCTGGGGGAGAGGCTACCCTCTCCGAAGCAGTAGGCTGTAACAGTCACACACACACAAGCCTGGTTCCAATCCCAGCCCTGCTACTTACTATGTGGCATTGGGCAAGTCCCCTGACCTCTAGGAAGATCAGTTTTCTCATCTATAAACTGGGGTGACTATTCCTACCTTGCAGGTTTAAGAATTGGAGATATTATTCACAAGACACCTGGGAAATGTGCCTAAGGCTCTCAGTAAATGGCAGGGTTATTACGCCTGATGAACTGCCACAGCTGTGTCTGTGGGCCCCGAGAGCCCAGGCTGACAGCCACCAAACAACCCCCTTATTTTGCAGATGAGAAAACTGAGTCCCGAAAGGGATCAGTGGCCTTCCCAAGGTCATCTGGAAATGGAGCAGCCGAACCAGGAGAAGGAGGTAGCTGTGAGAGGCCCCGTGGCTCGAGGCATGGAGCTGGGGTGAGAAGTTCAGCCCCAGCTTGGCCGAGACCACTCGCAGCCTTTGCTCTGGTTTCCTCCCTCCAGGATGGCACAGATACAGCCTCTCTGGAAGGGCTGTGTGGAAGAATAAGCTGTCATTCCAAAGTGCTGAAAAGTACTCCACAGGTGCCAAATCATGACTCTCCATGGATTTCAACACCTCAGCTGGCATGCCTTCCCGCCAGATGCAAGCTGCACGAGGACAGAGTGCGTGTGTGTGTGTGTGTGTGTGTACGTGTGAGCATGTATGAGTGTGAGTGTAGGGGGTAAGGAAAGGGAGGGGGACAGAGAGGAGCACATAGAAGACTCCAGATTTTCCAGAGATTATTTCCATACCTGAATTCCAGTGCACTGTGGCTTAGCTCTCTCCTGCCCTATGAGGCAAACAGAGCGTTCTCTTCCTTCCCAGGTTCTCTGCACCCTCCTTTCTGCCACCTGCTGTGGGAAGGTGTGGGCAAGGGCAGCTGGCCCAGGGCCCCCGCTCTGTGGTCTGCAGGGAATCAGTGCCACGTTGCTGAGGGGCAATGATCTGCCAAACCTACAGAAAATAAGAAACAGGGACTCAGGCCAGGTGACTGATGTAAAACAGGGTGCCCTGGGAAAAGCGTGGAATCTGGAGTCAGACAGTTGAGGGTTTGAATCCTGGTTCTGGGGCTTCCTGGCTGTGTGACTTTGGGGAAATCACTACTTCACCTATCTGTGCCTTGGCTTCTTCATCTATGAAAGGGAGAAAATATTACTTCCCAGCGTTAACTGCAGACATTAAACAAATGAAGATGCTGGCACATAACCATTTCATTCCCACCCCAAGCCCTGTCACCAGTCCGGGGGCACTGTGCCCCTGGATTTACCGTGGCGCCTGGGCCAGGATGTGTTGGTTTTACGTGTGGATTTGGAAGAGACAGACTGATGTCAGTATGAAGAGGTGGTTGTTGAAAACAAAGCTTCTCCCTCACAAGAGGCATCTCCCTTGGAAATGATGACCTTGGGCATCTCAGGTGTTTTGGGACAAAGCAGCCATTGATGGTGGCAGTGGGGAGACACCTGCTTGACACTCCGTAGCAAAAAGAATGATGATGTACATTGAGTAGCTGTCTTAGAGGAATCACGCACAAAGCCTAATTGCGTACCTCTCTACTAACCCAGTTTGGTCGGAGGCCGGGGGAGGAGTGGGCACAGGTGGGCTGGGCTGTAATGAGAGAGGCTGAACCTCCCTGTGCTCCTGCCAGCCTGCAGAGCTGATGGACAGTGTCCACAGAGAGGTTCTGTCACCCTCTCCCCAGCTTCCTTCCCCTGGCTGGCCCATTCTGGACACCCAGTTCTGGGGACACAGATCGCTTCCCCAGGATGCTGACTGGTGCCCATGGGTCCCTCTCAGAGAGGCAGGGTCCCCAGGTTCTGGGTCTTTACTCAATGTCTTATCAGTGGAAATTTCTACAGGTTCAGATATGGCCACGGCAAGGGGTCATGTGGTGACTCCGGGGTGGACGGGAGAGGAACTGTGGCTTGAACACTTACTGCGTGCCGGGAAAAATGATGATCATGATGGTGGTAGTAGTGACAATGTGTCAATCCCTGGTTTAGTGCCTTACAGATATTAATTCACTCAACCCTTCTTCCATCAACAGTGTGAGGGATGTACTATTAGAAACCCCGCTTTACAGATGGGAGACTTGAGGCTCAGAGAGGTTAAGTAACTTATCCAAGGTCATACTGCTAGTAAGTGGCACAGCCCAAACCCATGCCATCAAATTCATGCAGACTCCAAAGTCATCCTCCTTTTAACCACTGTGCCCTACTTTACTGCCTCTCAGCTGATCTTTCCCCAAAGTCCCAGGAGGTAGGTCTGACTAATGGCATACGTGAGGAAACTGAGACTCACAGAGGTTAATGACTAGGCCAAGATCACACAGCCAGCTACGGGTCTATGCATATCTATGGGACTCTTTCTACTTCCACAAGGCTTCTAGAGGAGCAACTAAAACCTCGACACTGTCTGTGACCCCATGGGTCAGTGGGAGGAGAATGTGGGAGGACCCAGCTTTTGCCCAGTTCACTTGCCCGAACTTCCACCCCCAGTGCACTGGAGGGCAGGCACAGAAGCTCCGTCCTTCCTTGGTTACCATCTTTGTCTTCTGGACCTCACCCCAATAGCATCACAAATATCACTTCTCCTGAAGCTTTGGCTGTCTCAACAGTCTAAAGTGCGGGTCCCTAAGAACCAGGATGCAAGCAACACTCGCCTGAGCTCTACCTCCTGTCTCCCCCACCCCCATCTGCAGAGGCAGGGGGAATGAAGCTCACCTGAGCTCCGCCTCCACTCCCCTACCCCATTCCACAGTGGGGCAAGTGAAGCTCCAAGCTTATCACTCTCCCCCGCTACCCCCACCCCTGTCTTCCACAAAACTGGTCCATGGTACCAAAAAGGTTGGGGAAAAGTTTGGTGATCTAGATTCTTTACTTCCTTTCATAGCAGATGCCTCACTTAGTAATTATGAATTCTCTGATATGATTATGTAATTATTGTCCATTTCCTGGATTATACTGTAAGCTCCCTGAGAAAAGAACTTTGGTTCTTTTTTTTTTTTAATTTTTTAAATATTTTATTTATTTATTTTTAGAGAGGGAAGGGAGGGAGATAGAGAGAGAGAAAGAGAGAGAGAGAGAGAGAGAAACATCAATGTGCAGTTGCTGGGGGCCATAGCCTGCAACCCAGACATGTACCCTGGCTGGGAATCGAACCTGGGACACTTTGGTTCCCAGCCCGCGCTCAATCCACTGAGCTACGCCAGCCAGGAGAACTTTGGTTCTTAAAAACATTCTTTCACCAACAGTTAGCATGCTGTCTGGCCTTCAGTAACACTAACATACTCTGTAAATGAATGAATGAACGCGTATAACTCCTATAAGGTTCTAGACGCACACCAGGCCCTCCATTATCTTCCATTATCTCAAGTCCTCAGAACAACCCTGTGCAATAGTTATCATCATTCCCACTTTATGGATGGACAGATTGAGGGTCAGAGAAGTGACGTGACCCTTTCCCTACCAGTCATTCATTAGTGGCGAATTCAGGAGTCACTCCCTGGTCTGCCTGACTCCAGCCCCAGTCTTCTCTCCCCTTCACTCTGCCCTGTCGGGGAGGAAACAGGGTGGAAGGAATAGTGATGAGGGGTCCACCAATATATCTTCTTGGGGAGAAAAGAGAAGAAAATGAGGTTGTGGAGAGCGGACAGGATTGAAAGTCCAGAGCAAAGGGTCAAAGGCGAGGAAAGAGCTAAAGTGGTCTCGGTAGTGTTCTAGGCACCTGTCTTCGACAACTCAGCAGCAGGAAGTCAGCCTTGCAGGCCAGGCACCTTCAAAGACTGGGTTCTCCATCTCCAAACCCAACCCTCATGGTCTGCCCCCGACCCTTGGGAAGGATAGAACTGCTCACAAGCCAATGATTCTGAATGGGAATTCATTCAACATCCCAAAGTTCGAAAGGATGGTGTTTGTGGCATCAAAGAAGCCAGGGTGGTGGTTGTTGACAGTGTCTGGTACAGCCTCTGGGAGACTAGCTGTGTCAGATTCGCAGCTGACGCATGTCCAGACTGCCCTGAGGAGAAAATCCTGATAAATTCATCAGCGAATGTCTAAAATTCTTGTGCAATGTGGAGCTTCAAGAAAGTTGCCAGCCAATTAAAAAAAAATTTAATGGTGTCTTGCCCCGCTGTTTGTAAAACAGCATCTTTTTAAGCCAAAAAAATAAAAGAAAATCCTTGTATATTTTGTTTTTTCCACTCGTCAAGCTCTGGGGCTTTATTTGCCCTGGGTTTGGAGAACGAGCGGAAATCAACACAGCTGTTTATGTTTAGTGGCTTCGAATGATCTCAGGGCACAAAAGATCCTCATGGGTGTCTGCTTTGTTGACAGTTTTTAGACCAGCTTTGAGCTCAGCCAAGGGGTAGTGTGAACTAGAATTGCCTTTCACACACACCCGGCAGGGTTCATCTCAGGCGTCCTGGGGCCCTCTTTCCTCCTGTCTCGTCTCTTTCTGCAGGACGGGGACTCAGTCTTCAGGCTGTCGAGACAGCTCTGTAGACGAGAGCTGATTCCCTACTCCCTCTCCTCAGGGGTGGTCTTGGCACTTGTGTAGAGAAGGATACTAAGCGCTGCTTCTCGGGAAGGAAGGGAGCGCAGGCGGGCTCTCCGGAGTAGCGGTTCCTGCTTGGCGGTGACTTTGTTACACACACGTAGGTAAAGCTGGATTTTAACCTCTGGTAGTGAACGAAGGACTGGTCTGTCTGACTAGGAGAGGGCTCAGCCCTCTGGCCTGAAAAGGGGGTGGAAGTGGGGGGGGTGCCCCGAGATGGAGGTGTGCTCGCTAGCTTCCATGCCACCAACATTTGGCACAGGGCTTGGTTTGCTGGAGGGCTTAATAATTGTTCCCAAATAATTAAAAGGTTGAAAAATACAGAAAATCCCATGAAAAGGTAATTTAAAACCATCTATAATTCTAACCCTTGAAAGCAAGGATGCAAAATAAAAAGAAATGACCTGTTCCCTATCTTGCCCCTCAGGAGTAACTGCTGTTAACAGTTTGGTGTGATTCCCTCCTTCCCATTCCTTCTCTTTATAAACGTATTTATTTATACATATGTAAACCATAAATGCATGAGCAAATTTACCAGTAGCCAAACATAGATGTAAACACTAAGATAAATACACTCCATTAAGAATTTAAATTTAAAAAACAATGACAAAATGAATCCTGAGTTCTAAATGATTTTTTTAACGTTGAGATTTTTCACAGCAGTACACCCTTCGATGAGCACAGACCTCTGAGAGGTAACTCTGTCCAAGCCGTCCTCTGAGAGCCCCGCACCCTGGGCACCTGTGGCCTCCCGTGGGTCAGGCATGGGCCTGGAGTGCCTCTCCCAGCCGCTCCCAGCCTCTCCCAGCGGCCACTCACCAGGCTCTGTGCTGGGGGGCAGAGCCAGAGGGTAGGCAGGAGGGCTCTTAGAATGACAGCAGCAACCAAAAGAGAAGATCCGGCAGACTGGGCGGCAGGGAGCATGTTGCTCAGAGCCTGGAGACCCCCTGGAGCGATGGTCAGGCTGCTTAATGCCATCCACAGAACTCACTGGCTTGGAGGCAGCACTTGGGCAATTACCGTGTGCTGCATTTTGGCTTCAGGGGCAGCTAGCCTGGCTAAGGGTGTCTCTCAACAAGAAAATCTTGCTCAGAGAATAAAAGAAGGCCTGAGTTTTTCCAGACTGGCTGTCATCGATTACAATTATCCAGATTATTGCCTTAATAGTCCTTTGCTCTAAAGGGTTGAGAGAGCATAGTCTCTGTAGCATATCTTAAAGCAGTGTTTTCATTTTGCCTGCACCCAGAGAGCTTTACTAACATACAAACGCCTGGGCCCCATTCCCAGACAGTCTGATTTAATTGGCCCAGGGTGGGGCCTGGGCAGCCTTAGTTTATTATTTCCCCGGCGACTCTAATGGACAGCCAAGGCTGGGAAGCCAAGTGTGAGGACCAGCTGATCCAGAGTCACCCAAGTGCTTGTTTAAAATGCAGACTCACAGATTCAGAAGTCTAGGTCTCTTGAAGGGTCTTAAGGATCTGTTCCTTTAAGAAGCACCTCCAGTAAGAGGCACCCCCAGTGATTCTTAGGCTTCTTGTATAAGGAGCACTGGCCCAGTCACCTTGGCCTCCCAGCGGACACTAACAAGTAGGCAACTCGGCCTCAGAGCCTCAGGTATGTAGGCCCCCCCCCCCCCACTGGCCTGCGCTCCATGTCTTGCCTCAGGGTAAAGACCACTGTCATTCACAACCAGGGCGGTTCCCGAACCTTTCTGACTATTTCTTCAACTGTAAAAATGGAGCAATTGCAATGATGCGTAATAAGGCTAATCCCAACAGGAAGCCATCATTGTCATTTCTACTGTTATTGGTACCATGGTTGTATGTTTGACAGTATACCATGACCGCGAGGGCCTAGTGTTCAGAGTTCAGGCTTGGGTTCCAGCCCTGCTTTTCCACTTACTTAGCTGTGGACGCTTAAGTAAGATGCCGAATCCTCTCTGGGCCTCGGTTTTCTCTTCTGTAAAATGAAAATGAAAATGTAGTATCATTTTCACGCTTTAGGATTATTGTGAGAGTTAAAGGTAAGGTATGTGTAATGCTTACCATAGTTCCTAGCACACAGTAAGAATAACTTCATAAATTATAGTTCTTACCAGCACCATCATTATTACTGGGTTTACTTGTTGGGTCTAATATGTGGAAAGAAGAATGGATAATACGAAACAAGCAATATAGTTTTTAAAAGGATCCACTTGAAACTCAATTAACAAGACTCCTCAATGGATAAAATTTCTTCATCTGTAATAGTAAAAAATAAGTGGGTAAAGAATTAAAAATAACAAGCCAAAAAAAAGAAAAGAAAGAAAGAAAGGCTTGCAGGTAGGATTCAGCTAAGATCTGGACATGTTCAGCTCAGTCCCCTTCGCCTTCACTCTCTGCACATACAGTCCGAGATGGTGCTCTGCCCCAAATGTAGGAGGAGCTTCATGAAGTCACCGGGACCAGCGGGGCTGTAGCCAGCCACATGAATGAGAGAATCCAGATGTTATTTTCATATTCATCTTGGTATTCATCTTGGATATACATTTTCCCTGGTTCCATCTCTTTCTCAGGAGACATTCTTATTTAAATGTGTTTGATACTTGTATTCCACATCAGATGCGAGTCCAGTTCCCTCCCTAGGGTGCTGCAAATCACTGAGTGGGATTGGGGGGATCAGTTGGAAGGATGATGATGGGAGAGAGGACACATTTTTCCTTTCCATGACCGTCCCTGATTCTGTATTTCTGCTCCCATGAAACTTAGGATCTCACTCTATGCCCTGTTCCCTTCCTTCTCCAAAAATGAACCCAGATTTAAAACCGAGCTCTTTTAAAAACAGTTCTTCTCCATCAAAAGAAGAATCGAGTCTCTCAAAGCCTGTGGTAGCACAGCAGGCTTTATTGTGAGTTAGGGGAAAGCAGAGGGTTTCACTTGGCTACCTTGCTCTGCTTCTGGCCCTCCTCAGGGGTCTCTGCATGTTGCTCAGGCTACTCCACTTTGGTGGGCGCTTCACATTAAACCTCTCCCAGGAAACTGAATTTTTCTCACTTATTATAGACAACACCGTAGCTTGAGCCCTGTGCTCCGGGCTGGCCTTCCCACGTCCCAATTCTCATTAATGTTATCTCTAAGATAACCTAAGATCTCAGAGACTCTCGTTCAAGTAGCCCAGAACTGGCTGACTTGGAAACTCGAGACTGGCCTATTTACCTAGTGCCTGAATATGGGAGGAAGTGATATGTGAATTTTATTCCCACTGATGTGATTTATCTACACTTCCTTCCCCCACCTACAGAAGGCAAAAGTAGTCACAGTCTAAGTTTTAAATGTTTTTCTATTACATTGTTCTCATTAATATTTAGCCATTAGTTTATTGAAGATAGGTTATCCTCAAATTCTTTGTGGAATGAGGCAAGTTATAAACTTATAAAGGTAGGAGAGTAGACCCATATCTCTTAGAGTTTCAACACTAAGGATGGAAAGAAAAGATTCTCTCTGTTACTTTCCGGGTTTGTTTTCTTTTTGGCAGAAAGTTAAATTAATCACTTAGCTGCCAACCCCATGAATGGCTGATGCTTCTTCTTGCCTTGTTTATCACTGTATATTTCATACTGCTTCTGTCAAAGTATTAGTAATACCATGTCATTCATTTCTCTGTTTGCTCCCCTGACTAGATTGTGAGTTCCTTATTTCTCAGTTGTGAAAAAGGGCGGTCCTCACAAGAACTTATTATTTGCTCCCTATCACAGTGTCTACTGCCCGACACATAGATGACTCTCAACAATTTATTCATTGAATTAATGATTGAGCTACTCCATATCTGATTAATCAATAGTTTGCTATATAACATTTTAATCAAGGTCATTGCCTCAATGCCTATAAACACACACACACACACACACACGCACACACATGCGCACACCCCCCTTCACACAGACTCCTCACACTCCAGAGTCTGCAGGAGGGAGAACCCACAGTCCTCCAGAGATCACCACTGTGCATACTGACCTGCTCACAGACCCATCTGGCAGAAGGTAGATCGGAAGTAGTGGGGGTGGGGGCAGGGTGAACGGACTTTCTAAGAGCTATCCTAAAGTTCTTACCTCCACTTCTCTGCAGTCTGGAATGAGTGGGCTCTCACCTCAGCCACTGCCAAAGGGTGGGCATTCGTGCCATCTCTGAGATATGTGTCCTAGTTGTCAACAATGTCATAGAAAATTAAGGAACAGCGAGTTTTTGAAAATAAGCTATTGTGATTTTTTTTTTACTCCCAAATAAACTCATGAATGTTTCACTTTTTCTATTATTTCAGAGACTTGTAACATGTCCCTTCATCTGTCATAGTGAGGGGTCTCCAAGAGGCTGTTGATTTTTTTCCCCAGATCCCTGCATTTTTTTATGATAGGCTGGCGTTTAGATGTTTTAGGATCTTCACAGGACTGCCTTCTTGGTAGGTCAGTCGCAGCCAGGGGTCTTTAACGCTAATGAAGGATGGGCGGATGTCAGCTCTGAAGCCCGGGTCCCACTCAATGTACCACCACTGGATGATGTCAGGATCAGAACAGGCAGAGGGGAGGGCGGCCGGGACAGCTGGCCCACCATGAGCTGAGGTTGGCTCTTCCTGCATCCAGGGAGCCGTCCGAACTCTTAGGGTGATTCAGTGAAAGTAAATTTCAAATTCCCCATCACTACCTGTGGCCCACGTTGAAAGTTTAGAGTCAGACAGAACAAAAAGAAGGAAAGATTGTCAAGGTTGAGATTTAAGATGAGCTGTCCATAGTGTATATACTTTTAAAAAAGGACATTTAAAAAAAAAATACCTGGGTTGTGTATTCTTTCCAAAGCAGTTTGCCATTCTCAATGATTTCTTTAGCTAACAATCCTTGCCAAACATATTGATTTAAAATGACTTTTCGTGTTAACATGGCATCCATGTGAAGGAACTAACTTTATAGAATATCTTTATAATTTGAGATGATCTTATTTAAGGAGGAACCTTGCAATTATCTCTTTTGCTGCAGGGGGAAAACAGCTTTTTTCCCACTTGTCTGGTTATTTTGTTAAATTATTTTGCTTTACATAAATGAATCAAGATTTATAGGAAAGATACAAAGGGAAAAAAATGTTCCAGGAAAGAACAAATAAAATTATTTAAAGATGAGGAGGCAGGAAAAGAAATTTGAAAACATACTTTAAAAGATTCACTTATTTTCTGTGAAGAAAGATTAGAAATGATCAGACTCGAATTATATAAATCCCACAGCATTAAGGTGAATGCTCATATATTTACCAAATTCTAGAGTACTAGTAATAGATACTTTTAATACAAAAAAATAAAAATAAAAATAAAAAAGAAAGAAAAAGAATGCTCTGTTTTTCATATTAGTCCACATTTGAGGGTACACATTCAAAAATGACCTTGGCAGCAAATACGATTTAAACGGGAGATCAAAGATGGCAAACACATAGCGTGTATGCCATTATTTCTATTTCTATGCCCATGACTGACATTATTAATTAATCACACTGCTGTTTACAACTGAACTGCACAGATGTACCCTCAGAATTATTTACAGCATAGTGTGACACAAAGTCACTTAACTCGAGATGACTCTGGAGATGAAACCCTTTGCTACCTATGGTTTAGCCTTACTGCTCAAAAGCTCCAGACCACCAGCATGGAGCTCAGTCAGAGAGCAGAATCTCTGCGCCTCGCCCCGGCCCCAGTTCCCGACCTACTGAATGGGAATGTGCATTTTAGCAAGATTCCCAGTAATGCTTATGTCTATTAAGGTTTAAGAAGCCCTAGAAGAGCACCGACTGCATGCTATTTTTTTCAAGATTTTATTTATGTATTTCCAGAGAGGGAAGGGAGGGAGAAAGAGAGAGAGAGGGAAACATCAATGTGTGGTTGCTGGGGGCTGTGGCCTGCAACCCAGGCATGTGCCCTGACTGGGAATCGAACCTATGATGCTTTGGTTCACAGCCCACACTCAATCCACTGAACTATGCCAGCCAGGGTGCATGCTATTTTCATTGGGCTGGATGAGGCTCTCAAGCGTCAGAATGCATCAGAACCCCTGGGTTAGATAGTGGTTAAACCTAGATTGCCAGGCCCACCTCCAGAGCTTTCTGGTTCAGTAGGTCTGGGGTAGGTTTTTTTTTAAAACCATTATTTTTATTTTTTCAAGTACAGTTGATATTCAGTATAATTTTGTATTAGCTTCAGGTGTAGGCATAGTGGGGGAGGCTTTTCAAGCAAGTTTCCTAGTGCTGCAGCTGGTCCCGGGACCATACTTTGAGAACCACTGCATTAGGGCCATGGAGATACTTCAGAATATCTCCATGACCTTTAGAGACAAGAATTACAGTACCATTTCATAACTCTTTGTACATCTGTCAAAACCAGAATTCTGGGTAGGAGAGTTCTAAGGTTTAAGGCAGCATAATATTTGTTGTGACTTTATGTACCTGAATCTAAATGGCTCTTCTCCTGGAGGATTGCTGCTGGTAGCGATCACTCATTCATTTGAAAATCTGGGCATCTCTTCTATCCACAGTGTTATACTTGACACTGAAAGAATCTAATAAATGTTTAAATGCAGTTACAGACTCTATCTCTCAGAAGAAAATAAACACATGAAACCATCAATAACCAGGTGGCACTGGATGGCAAGGGGAAGAGTGCTAGGTAAGTGGCACAGACCACACGTGATTTAATTTCAGAGAAAGGGAGGATGCCTCATATTATATACAACACTGTGTGCATTTTAGCCCAGCTAGAGTAGAAAGTTGCTACAGAATATAGAAAGGAGGGTGGATAAGATGGGAGAGGGAACAGACCAGGGTAAGAAAGCACCTTATTTCTTAGTGCTGTTTTAAGAGGTTGTTTTAAAATGGAAGTTTCCTCTGGTCTGGATAATGAAAAATCAATGCTATCGGTGTTGTGAATCAGTCTATAGGGTGGGTATATGGAGAATACCTGCATCCCAGAGACAGAGAAGACAAACAACATATAGGCAAAGATGACTGGGGGAGGGCAGTAGCTGTAACTAATAAGGATAACAGTACTGAACTTCTATTGGCCCCTTACACGGCCGATACTTGTGCCAAACTACCGTCATGCACTATCTCATTTAATCCAAACAACAACACATTACAGAAATGTAGTCAAATCTCTCTACTGCAAGGGAAAACCAAAGCTTTCTAAGGATGCACGTAAGATTAAAGAACTTGCCCAATTTAAATCCAAGCAGTTTTATAGGGTGGGAGCTCCTCATCCGTGAACTGAGAGGGTTCTGGCCTGCCTGGATTATCCCTTTCAATTCTCATATCCTTTGAGTCAGCAAGGAACTCAAACTGCAACTGAGAGGAGGGATGAAATCCTCCGGGGAATTCAAGTCGAGGAACCTGTGGGGCCAGTGTGTCCGAGGCACTGTCGGGGAGGGGCTCCTACATGAAATGCAGCAAGGTTTAGCCTAAGCCAGCCAGGGTCATGGAGCCTCTCCTGGCTTCCTCGGGACACTTCTAATTACAGAGTTTGTGGTAGATTGCAAGGAGGAGCTGTTTCAGGGCGGGAAGCTTCCTTGGGTATTGTATTTGCCCATAAATACTTCAAATAGTTAAGTGAAATGTGCAGCCTTTGAAAACCGAAGAGGAAGCTGTTGGGAGGCCCCCCGGGCTGCCTGGCAGAGCAGGCAGAAAAGAAGAGAAATGGCTGGCTTGTCATTTACGCGGGAGACGAGGAACAGCCCTGCCCAGGCCAGATGGGGGGCCACGGGGCCTCGGGCGCGGCTCCGGAAGACTTAAACCGTTAAGGTGACCAGAATAATTTCAAAAAGGAAACAAAACTTCCCCCGAGCCGTGCCTGCGGGGCCCGGAGGCGGGCGTTTGCGTTCGAAAGGGCATTTTTTAAAAGAAGTTTTCAGGGAGCGGGGGTGTCGGCCCGCGGGGAAGCGCGCCGCGGGAACAGTGCCGCAGAGAGGCCACCAGCCCGCTTTGTACTTGCTGCCAAGCGCGGCCCCAGAGTTTCGGCTGCAGCCTAGGAGTTGATGACACGCCCCCTCGCTGTGTGATCCTCGGCCGCTGATAGGTGCGCCGCGGACCAATGGGCGCTCTGGGGCGGTCCCGGCTGTCAGCGCGCGCCGCAGCCTCGCCGGCCGCAGCCTGTCTTCCCCTGCACTGAGCCCCGCAGCCAGCGCAGCCTTCCCGGGGTGTGCGGCGGCCGCTCTCGAGCGCAGCCCTGCCCAGCCGCGCGTCCGGGTGTCCGCGCCCCACAGCCACAGCCTTGCTGCGCTATAGCGCACGGAGCATGTGCAGACCCGCAGGCGTTAAGGTGCTATCTGTCCGGGGGGCTTCTGGGCAGTGGTGACTGTCACGCCTAGAGAGACCTTTCGGGGGCTCTCGCCGCGCCTCTGCGTCGTGGGTGACACTGCGGTGCTCACGCTCAGGACATCAGCTGCCTCTCGGTGGTCTTGAGACGTCTTGAGCTCCGTGCGCTCTCCCTCTTCTTCCTTCACTGTTCTCTCCTTCTCTTCCTCCGCAGCTAGCTCCTTCCCTCGCCCGCTCACATCCGCAGGCTCCAGGAGCAGGAGGCTTGGGTCCCCTCCGCCTTTTTTCCAAAGGGGCCTCCTCGCTTCGGAGATGCAGTGAAGAGTTAATATGGGCTTGCAAGCCTCAGGTTCCCAGGAAGAGAATCGCAAGAGGCAACAGCCCCTGAGCTCCCAGAGCCCCTGAATTGGCCGCCCAGAAGGGGCGTGAGACTCGGCTGCAGCATCCATCCAGGTGGGACCAGTTGAGCACCGCGACTAGTCCTCCGCAGCATTCCAGCATCTCGAAGGCGCGCTCATCGTTTTGCTCCGAACTCCCCGACGCGGGGATTTTTTTCCCCCTCCACTGGTGGTGGGCGCCTCGAGGGCCGAGGCCCGGCGCCTACTCTGCTGCTCGCGCTGCCTTTAGCGGTCGCCTCCGCCGCCGCTGCCAGGGACGTGCTGGGAAAGCCGAAGCCCCGCGAAAAGATGCCGGCCATCCTGGTCGCCTCCAAAATGAAGTCGGGACTGCCCAAACCCGTGCATAGCGCCGCGCCCATCCTGCACGTGCCCCCGGCCCGGGCCGGCCCCCAGCCCTGCTACCTCAAGTTGGGAAGCAAGGTGGAGGTGAGCAAGACCACCTTCCCTAGCCAGATCCCACTGAAATCGCAGGGGCTGCAGGAGCCGGCGGGGGAGGGGCTCCCGCTGCGGAAGACCGGCTCGCTGGAAAACGGGTTCGATACCCAGGTGAGAGGGGCTGAGTGCCGGGACAGCATTCTAGGGGGATTGGTGAATACTTTTTTTAGGGGGTGGCATGGCAGGATGGGGAGAAAGGGCTGCCCTGCGGGCAGAGAAGGGAATCCACTTAGACCGGCAGATTGGGGGATGCTCCAGGAGAGTAGCCTGGCCGGTGGGTGTGGCCCGGGTGGCCTAGGTTTGCCTTAAAGATCCGTTTGAGACCCGGGTGCGGGCATACCTGCGGCTTCCTTTGGGGGCATGGCTGGGTGTTTTTTTGTTTTGTTTTGTTTTTAACTGTCAGTGCTGGAAATGTCAAATCCTGCATGTTGAGGGCTTGGCCCTCCAAAAGCTGTATCGACTGTCTGTCTGTCTGTCTGTCTGTCGGTTCTACAGAGATTTTATCCCTGACAAGGAATGCTCAGAGGCCTTGTTGGGCTCGATGCCCCTGTGGCTGCAATATCCAGGAAAAGGAGTCTAGGGGTGGCAGTGAACCTGCTCCCTCATCTTGAAGATGACCTGCCCTTGCTCCATCCCTTGGACTAACAGGATTGCGGGCATGGTGCTGGGACTGCAGTAGGAGTGCCCGGTGCACCAGCTGAAGCAGCCAGCTGGAGACTCCTAGCGTCTTGGCTGGCTGTTGCGGTGGGGGTGGGGGTGGCTGCTCAGAATGGCGGCCCGAAGCTAAGCCCCTCCTTCCTGGATAGTAGATCCTGCTGCGGGTAGCCGGTAGCTCTGTGGCCCGGGTGACTGGGTGTGGGGGTGAGGGGTGGCTTGAAGAGAAGTAGTGACTTCTACCTTTCCAGTCAGAGCTCACATCACCCAATTCGGCTGGGTGGCAGCCTCTGGCCATTCAATCTCTTTTAAGGAAATCAGCAAGGACCAATCAGGTTCTCTTGGCCTGCTGCCCTCCCTGCTGTTTTTCTTCCCTCTTGTGGTAGGAGGGAGCAGGGGCACGTCGTATTTTCTTGGCAGTCAGTCATCAGGGACTTTTGGGGACAGGCTGACTTGACGGATGTGACTGTCCTGGTCAGGAGAGATGAGGGACGGGAAGGCAGAGGGGGAGGTAGTTTGAAGCTGGTGTCAGGGAAGTGGCAACAGACCAGCTGACCTTTTTGGCACTTACTTTCCTACTGACACTGTCTCCACCTTCTCCTGGAGTTTTCTCTGATCAGAGGCTAGAACTCAACACATTCCTAGCCTTTCTGATGTAGGAACTGGAGCTGGAAGCTAATTGTAAGCAGACTTTTGGAGCTCTGGGCTGGAGAAGGCCCTCAAAGCAGATTAAGCTCCCACGCCAGGCTGATAAGCATGCCCCTAGCTGCTGCACTTGCTAAATGTTTTTGGAAGCTGACAGGTTTGAGTGATGGCGTGTGGGAGGAAGGCAAGATTTCCCCCAGTGCTCCTGGGGCCTGTCCCGGCTAGGGTTTTTGTGTTCTGCTCTGTTTTTCTGCTGTTGGCCGCAGGATTGGTCCAGTGAGCTCTGATATGGGAATGAACTCAGGGGTACAGTCTTGTCAGTGTTTCCCCTTCATCCTGGGAGGCGGGGCTTACGAGATGTGGTGGGCGGTGTGTGGGAGGCCAGAGCAGTGACTCTGGGCTATGACACACATCCAGGCTGATGAGGAGGGCCTGAGGAATCAGAGGGAAAGTAGATGCTGGGGTTGATTGTTCATACCCAGGCAGCTGCTCTGCCTTTGCCCGTTTGACCCTTTACTTAACACTGTTGGAGGACTTGCACTGGGCAGGCTCTGGAAAGGTGATTCATCACCTCCTCCCTGAAAAAATGTCCTGCTGCTGCTCACAGAGGGTCTGGCACGGTCCTGTTCCCTCAAGGCTTTGCTTCCCTCCCTCACCCTTGGTGCACATTTCCCAGGATGCCCCATTCCACGTTGCCTTGCCCTCAGTGCACTGACCCTGAGCATGGTTTAGATGGACTGCTAAGGAAATTGACCACTCCCCAATAGGCTATCCTGGTTTTTACCAGTCTGACCTTTACTTATGTGTCTGGGCTTTCTTGGGGCTCTTCTCTGTGGCACGTGGCAGATCCTTGTTCCCAGTGCCCCACCCTGGTATCAAAGTGACCTTGATAAAAGGGATTTTCCCTTCTTTGGATCAGGCTACAGTCTTCCGGACACTGTGCCTGTTCACCAGGAGGGAAAGCCTCTCCATTATGGCTTGAGGACTGTATCTGGCTTGACATCTATAGTCCCTGATCCAAAACATAGTATTTATTGCTAGGACATACTTAGAGAATGATGAGCTAAATGGCAAACGATGTCTTTGGGCCTCTGATTCTCCTTTTATTTAGGGGCTTTGGGACAGAAAGCTGAGTTGTGCAGTGGTCAATAGCACAGGTGTTTTTTTTTTAAGATTTTATGCATTTATTTTTTTTAGAGAGAGGGGAAGGGAGGGATGAGAGAGAGAAAACATCAATCAGTTGCCTCTCGTATGCACCCTGACAAGAGACCAAACCCGAAATCCAGGCATTGCCCTGACTGGGAATTGAACCAGTGACCTTTTGCTTTGCGGGACAACACCCAACCAAGTGAGCCACACCGGTTGGGGCAATAGCACAGGTTTTAAAGTCAGGTTGATATCCATGATGTCCTGTCTTTGCCATGGAATAATAACTGGATGACTGGGTCAGTTAACCTCTCTGGGCCTCAGTGTTCCCATCTTTAAAAATGGACATAAACAACCACACAAATAGGGTGGATTAAGAGGGAAAAAGTATGTGAAGTGTTTAATCCAGTGTTTGGCAAACAAGGAACACAATAAAATTAGCTATTTATATTGCTAAGCAAGAGATAGGACATGCTATCTAGATCTAATGGCCTGGAAGTAAGAAAAGGCAAAGCTTCTTCTCTCAAGCCCTTGAGGAGGTGTCCACTGGTTCACAAGGATTTTCAGAGCATCAATCACCTGCCTAGTACAACTGGCACAGTGGGAAGATGAGGGAAGGGCAGAACCATTTGTTGAGGGTCTGATGTGCCAGGCTCTTTACATGTAATCTCATTTCATCCTCACAGTAACACTTAAAGCAGATATGGCATTTTCTATAACAATAATAATGTGATAATGGCAAATCATTACACAATACTTCCTATGTGTCAGGAATTGTGCTAAAGATACTATATAAAATGCCTCTTGATTCTTATGATAATCCAGTGGAAAAAGTGTTGTTACTGTCATTTTACTCAGAGAAAACTGAGGCAAAGACAGGGTTAGTGGCCTTGTGAGTAACAAAAGCAGAATTAGGACTTGGACAGGCTGACTGTGGACTCTGTGCCCTTAACCACGATGCTACCCACAGGTAACCATAGAGACTTCCTGATTTCTTTCAGGCTGTAATTTATAAGACCACTGCTCTAACCGCTGAGCTAGAAGAGTAAGTGAGACAGAGTGAAGTGGAGTCACTAGCTTTAAGTCATCCTGCTCCAGTATGGCGGAGCAGGGATTCTAGCTCAGGTTGTTCTGGCTTCAAGGCTGGTGGTCTTCCCCCTCTTTGTAGCTGCCTTCTTCAGCGTGTGCTGGCAGACGAACAGGGTAAATAAAACATGGCTGGCCCTTCGGGATTTTATAGTCTGGTTGGGAGGCATGACTGACGTACCAAGGGCAATAGGGCAAAACAGAGACAGGGCTAAGAGGTATGCTGGTAGTTCAAGGGAAGAGAAGGGCCGTGATGGTTGGAGAAGTCCAGAGGGCTTTGTGGAGGAGGCAGGAGGTGGCTGGGTTTCAGAAACAGGCACAAGTGCCTGGGTGGGGAGGAGAGGCAGTGAGATGGCAAGACAGGGAAAGATGAAGAGCAGGGCTGTGCAGTGGTGCAGAGCAGGACTTGATGTCATCACAGGGAAGCCTCATCTTCACGCAATAGGCAATGGCTCTGTTTCTAGTATCTTTCTTTTAAAAGGTGACGAGAAAAAGAACAAAGTCTTCTCACAGTTGAAGGATTGGATTTGCATGCTGGCTTCTTAGTGGACAGTAATTCTGAGCATGCAGGGTGGTGATGAGAAGCTGGGGAGACAGTGTCCATAAAAGCCTGGTTCATAACAGACCCTTGGAAAATGACAGTGATGATTATTATTAGCTTGGGGTCCAGAATATTCAATGTGGTAGTTATAGGCAAAAGGAGGCCATTTTCACAGCTCCTTTTATTATGCAGCAAATTCTCTTCAGCCAGCGACAGCCCATTTCCCCAAGCCCGCTCTCCTCCATCAAGTGTGAAAAGACCTAACGTAGCCAGCAAGCCAGAAAATAGCTCTGAGGTGCAGCCCCACTGTCGACCCCAAGCCCCTCACCTTGACTCCTCCCACAAACCTATAGCTGGGGATCATCCCCGCAGTGGGGGGAACTGTGTTCTGCAGCAGCACACCCTCCCAGATGCCCTTCCTGGTGCTGGGATACCTGGCCCCTCCCCCAAGAATGAACATTTATAGCATCTGCTCCATCAACGTGGTGTATAAATTATGACCATGTGCAAAGACTTGTTTTAGAGATAGGCTCTGTGTTAGTTCAGAAACCCTGCCCGGCCAGCCTTCAGATAAGGAATGCTCATGAGCTATTTGAGGAGAGGTTGGCCTATTTTTAAGAAGCAGTTGCAAGGAAAAAAAATTATATATAATACTTTGATATTTCCTGTTTTTAGGAGCCTGGTGCTCAACTTGCAACTCATTTCTTTAAAAAAAAAGTAATTAGAAGTGATTGAAATCCTCTGTGGGTGTTTTAGATGTTTAAAAAGAAAATGCAGGCAAGGCCCCTGGGAAGAGCGCTTGGCTCCAAGCTTACAACCTGTTGCAACTTTACCCCATTGTGTTTTGATTAGAATCTGTGCTCCATCATCAAAGTTGATTATGGATTTGATTAGTGCATTTTTTTGCTATTGTGTTATTCCCTTTCTTCTCTTTCTCAGTTCTTGGAGGGGAATGTGTAGCATGGTTATCTGCCAACATGCAAGAATGTTTATAGTTCACATATTATAGCTTATTTCATGGGTTAATTTTCTGAAGACACTTTAGGGGTGGGACTGGTGGCATATTTAGTGTATCATTATGTGTGTATATATATGTATATAAATACATCTACTTCTGGATATGTATATATACACATATATACACACATGTATACAAATATATACACATGGAACAGCTTAAAGTAATGAGCACATGTAAGCACACACACATCAAAGGCCAGGCTGGAGGAATTATAGCCCAATTTCCAACTTTCAGAGGAGCTAGATCTGCTTCCCACTTTTCACACTCTTTTCCTCTGCGACCAAGATAGAAGCACCAAATATTGGTATTTCGTTTTATTTACTTATAAGACATAAGAGATGTAGCCTCAAGAGAGCTGTGTTAATTAGGCTGTGGTGAAGCTCCTGAAGCTGGTTTGACAAAGCCAAACCACCCAGTGAGATTCTGGCTTAAGGTCAGAGATTTCTGTTTCTTAGAGTCAGGTTCAGCAGCGGGGAAGGCGACCTTCGTGGAGCATCTGCTGTGTGCCGAGTAGTCTGCGCGCGTGTGTGGATGTGTAATTTAATTTGAGACGCAAGAAACTGGGTAAAATGTGAAGCAGTGTGGATTTTATATGAGAAAGCTGAGCTTTGGGCAAGATATTTAACAACTAAATGTCAGTGTCTTCATCTATGAAGAAGAAATGTGGATGCTCATAGGTTGGCTATGAGGATTCAGGGAGATAATACAAGTAGGTGTGTGAGCACCCTGCCTGGCGTGTCATAAGCAAGGAATAGGTATTGCCTATTTTTATCATCCAAAGCCAGAGCCAAGTTTGGAAACCAGATTTGCCTCATTCCAAGCTCATGTTCTTCCCACTCTACCTCTCTGTCTCCCAAGTGCATGGTTGATGGCATAGAAGGACAGATGGCTTGCACCGTGAAAGCAGAGAACATGGCAGGGCTTTGGTTAGATGAATGGGAAACAAGAGTAAATTAAGAACAACCTCCTCTAAATGAGTCATATCCAGAGTTGTGAAATGAAACCTCTACGTCTTGGTCCCAGACATGCCGTCTTGACAGCACTACCCACACCGAGGGATCTGCTGCAAGCCAAACACTTGGGAAGGCTCTCTTGTACACCCAGTCTGAGCTGGCACTGGCACGGCAGAAGTGATCACACTGACGGCCCGGCCCAAGACAAAGAATGAAACAGTCCTGCTGATTGGACTTTTGAATGGCTCCTTATTGTTCTGAGGACAGAAGGAAATCCCTCTTTTCTCATGCCCCGTCTGATTGTGATGGGAGACAGACCTTGTGACCAGTTTGGTCATTAGGTGCCCCCAAGGCATGGCCAGCTGCCCAAAGGTTTTACCGATAGCCACAGGGTCAGTTTCAATGGTGACGCTGTCTCTTCTTCTTCAATGGCAACTTGGTCACATTGTTCAAGGAGATGGACAATGTGTTCCTAGACTGTCTTGGGCAGAATGGGCCATGTGATTTTGGGAACAAAACTGGGTCAGGCTTTATGCTTCAGTCCACATAGGACAATAGAGAGCCACACAAAGGTTTTTGCAGGAACCCTAGCCTCCCACACAGAACCTGAAGAATGACTCACGACGTAGTGCTTCCTTTCCCAAGGAAAACAGACCCTTTCTTGTGTTTTGCAAACAATGGCCCCACAGCGTCCAAATATTTTGTCTCTCCTCCCAATCAAAACCTTAATACCTTCAGTGAATTTTCAGTTCCAACTCTGCCCTCCTGTGTTTTTTTGAGGATTTTATTTTATTTTTCTAGAGAGAGGGGAAGGGAAGAAGAAAGAGAGAGAGGGAAACATCTATGGGAAAGAGAAACATCAGTTGGTTGCCTCTCATACACACCTCTCATGCTGGGGACCAAACCTGCAACCCAGGCCTATGCCCTGACCGGGAATTGAACCAGTGACCTTTCCCTTTGTGGGACAATGCCCAACCAAGTGAGCCATACCATTCAGAGCCAACCACTCTGTCTTGGTGGGATAGAAGATAGGGTAGAAATGGGGGCTTGGTCAAAATTATTATGAGCCTATCTTCCAGGGTTCTTTAGGGGCCTTTGAACACAATCAGTTATTCATGGCAGTGTGACACAAAAATAATTAAAATAATGGTCACTGACGCAGATTGAACGTAGCCTCTGTACCAGGATAACGGATAGCAAGAGACATGTATCATTTCATTTAATCCTCACAACATCCTATGAGGGAGATGCTGCTTCTTCAGTAGAAATATGACTGGCAGCTCTGGAAGTCAGCAACTGTGGTTCTAATCATTTCTTTTGACACTTTGCTGCATAACCTTCAAAAGTCACATTGTCTTTTGAGCTTCTGTGACCTCACGCATGAAAGAAGCAGGGCAATACCTACTCTGCTTTTCTTGAAGGGTTATTGTAAAGCTTAATAGAGGCAGTTATTATGAATGAGGTACTGGTGTAAGCAGCTTAAACCCTTTAAGGAAACCACGGCTGAGAGAGGTTAAGCAACTTTTCTACCTAGCACATCTGGTGAAGTGGTGGACCCAGAAATTAAACTCCTAAACCTTGACCAAAAGTCAAGGTTCTTAAATAGCAAGTGTGAAAGCACTTTGAAAAAAATATTTGAAAAGACATTGTTAATACTGACTCAAAGTAAATTGCTGTAAAATTTCAACTGTCTGGCTATTCCTCTCTGCCCCAGAATTCAGAAATATTGAAAGTATTCTTTCAAATATTAAATATTTGCTTATTGTATTGCAATATTGATTATTATTATTGATTATTATTGATTGTAATCAGTAATAATAATAATAATAAAATTTCTTAATAATATCAATTAACCCAATCTGGGATGTGTGAAATTCCAAGTTCTCCAAGACCCCAGGTGTCATGAAGCGTTACCCTGCGTGTGATTGGCAGGGCTGCTTTTGGACAGAGGAAGGGAAAAATGGGGAATCGGATCAAAATCATTTGTTGGCACAAGGAAACAATCAAATAAATTCAGACTGTGGATCATTCTTTAAGACAACAAGTCATCAAAACTGTCGAAGTCATGAAAGACAAAAAGTTTTAAAAGGCAGGTAAAGGACAAGTCCAGAAACAGACAAATCCAAGGAGAGCTCCTTGACCGGAACATGCACGGGGAAAACCATTAATGCCGGAAAGGTCATTTTGTAGACAAGTGCGGATATCCGAATGCAGGTTCTATGAGATGGTATTGCTCCAGCCACCTTAGTGGTACTGGGGTTATATAAGGAAAGGTCCTTTTTCTTGGGAAGTACGTGCTGAAATATTTCCAGGTGAAGTGTCTTGGTGTCAGCAACTAACTCTCAGGTGGTTCAGGAAAGAAAAGAGCGAGTGTGTCTGCAGAGAGAAAGAGAACGCAAGTGTTGTAGAATGTTAACCAGTGAATCTCGGTGAAGATGCATGGACAGTTCTTTCAACTTTTCTGGGTTTGAAGTTTTTCACAATAAAATGTTGGAAAACAAAGCAAAGCCTGACTAATCAGAGTGTACATTAGCAATCCCCCTGGACATCTACAGTGTGCCCATGAGAACATAGCTCCGACAGGAGTGTGTGTGTGTGTGTGTGTGCGCGCATGTGCACTCACACTAAGTAGCCTGGCCGAGCTGGTTTCACTAGGTTTGCGACCGGACTCCTTATCTGCTTTCTGGTGTAGTGTGAGAAGCTTCACTTAGTTCCTTGTTCTCAGAGTGCTTGCTGGCATTTAATGGAAATCAAAGGATCCGGTTTGATTCGGTGATCTCTTGTAAAATTCTAAGGAGTTTACACAAGTGAAAATATAAAAGAAATTTTTAAAAATGAAAAAATATTAAAAATATATTAAGACCTCTTGTTGAGTACTACTAGTCTAGGCACTGGGAAGGTAAGGAGTATGAGTGGAAGCAAGTTCTTTTCTCCACTTTGACCCTCTTCCCCTCCCCCTACTTACATCTGCTAACTTGTCCCTATCCGTTACCCATTCAAGTTGAGGCTTCATGTCACCTCCTCCAGGAAGCCTTCTGCTATGACCATGGTCTGGATGCACTATCTCACTCTCCCACAGCCTGCTCTGTGGTGCCCCCCAGCTTGGACTGTGGATGCTTAGTTGGCCAGACCATGGCTTCCATGAGATCAAGGATGTGTCTCTCCTTATCCCTTCGGGCTCAAGTCCAGCACTTGAGGTAGGACCAACAGTAGGTTCTTAGTTAATATTTGCAGGAGAAAAGAAGGATGGGAGTGGGACGATAAAAGGAAGAATTCAAAAACAGGAGTATGTGGATATCGAGCACCAGCTGTGTTCATAAAGCTGTGGCTGAAACACGGATCCTACAGACCTTCGTGGGATGTGAACCCAGAAGAGATGGTGGGTGGCCAAGCATGGGAACAGGCAGCGTGAACACTGGCTGAGATTAGCAGCAAAGCTCTCCCCTGTTGGGTCTTAGGGGAACTCACCTGCTCCGGCGGGGAGAGGGACAGGGTAGGTTCCTTTACACAGGGTGTTTGCCATGTGCAAACTGTCCGTCTGCTCCAGGGAAGGGAGACTTGTCAGGGTGTGATCACGGCGGTACTGCACCCCGGAAGGCAGGGATAGAACGACATGGGCTTTGGTAGGTGCTCCCAACTTTGGGGGGCTGGGGGGGCACTGAGAAGGGTTCTGTAGGACTTCAGTTGGTTAAGAAAAGGGGAAGGTTTAGAGAGTTCTAGTATGGGGCACACCCTCTACGAATAATGATTACAGCAACTATTTATGTGCCATTTCCGAACTTAATTTTAATTAATACTTACATGAACTTTCTGAGCCAATATTATTGATCCCAATTTGCCAGTAAGGAGAAAATGAGGCATCAGTGAGGCCCAGCCTGAAAGGGGTCATGGAGCGAGTGCAGGGCACACAGCTGTATGCACGGCGGCAGGGTTTGAACCTGAGTGTTCCTGATTCTAAAATCTGTGCTCTTAACCACTGCCTTCTTCTGCCAGTACCTGGAAGAGGCCTGAGTTCCACACAGAGCTGCTGCTTACAACAACCAAGCCTCGCCCTGGTGGGGTAGTGCAGCAGGTTAGAGCGTTCTCGCACTATGCCACGGGCATGGCTTCTAGCCCCAGTCAGGGCACATAGGAGAATATAAGAATTAACGGATGAATGCATAAATAAATGGAACAACAAATTGTTTCTCTCCCTTCCTCTCTCTCACCCTTCCTCTCTCTCTAAAATCAACCAATCCATACATTTTTTAAAAAATGACAATCCAGGCCCCTAACCCTCTCCTCCTTGGAGCCTGCTCGCCCATTTTCCAGGCCTTGGCCTCCTCCCTGTTTCCTTTTGGTCGGCGCCTCCTGGGCCTGTCACGGCCTGTCTCATGGATAGCATGGGGAGCCCAGTGCTTTTGCTCACATTCTCCTGCAATCTGGGCACCATCTCCCTCGCTCGCTGCTGGGGCTGCTGTCCGCCAGGTCACCCCGGTGCTGCCGGGCCGGGTGGGATCCACGTGCCTGACAGCTGGCAGCACCTCCTTCCGGTCCCCCTGCCACAGGCTTCTTGGCTGCAGCTCAGCACACAGCCCCCATTTTGTGCTGATTTGCTTTGATTCTTTTCAGTCCTGTGAGTGACGCATGTTTACGTCAAAATGTGTGGGCTGCGGGCGTCCCAGAGCTGTCAGGCCTTCCGGTGTGGTGTGCTGACTTTGGTTGTTAATTGTCTGAGGAAGGAGGAAGGCCAGCCCCAGAGGGAAAAGTACCATTTAGGTGACAAAACCAGATTTAGAATAACCAGGCTTACTTGGGACGTCTACTTAGCGATGGATGCCTCAAAGACTTAGGACAGCTAAGCCAACGTAGAGCTGGGAGGCCATCTGCTCCCACAATTCCTTGTGCAGATGGGAGAGCCGTGGCCCAGAGAGCGGGGGATGACTTGCTTACCATCACCCAGCTCCAGGGGCAGAGGAAAAACCGGAGCCCAGGCCTCCAGACTCCTGGCCCAGTGTTCGTCCCACCTCACTCATGGCAATCAGATGTTCTGCTCTGAAGGACCTGATGGTTGAAAGAATCGGAAACAGCTCTGAGCTATGTTCTTTTCCCCTCCCTTCTGCCAAGTACTTAAGTGTTCTTAATTCCTTCCTACTAGAAAGCTTTTGCATTTGGCTTAATGGATCAGAAAAGTCAGAACCTCTTTGTGGCTGGTATCATTGTGGCAACAGATCACCATTGAATACGTCCTATGGACCAGAAACTTCACATATACATCTCATTTAAGCCTCAAAACGATGTGATAAGTCTGGTGGCATTCCACCCATTTTACATAGGAGGCCCCAAGAAGGTCAGACACTTGATCAAGATTGTGTGGTCAGTATTAAAACTCTTCAATTTCATGTTTATGTTCTTTCTGGCAGGCCTCTTAGGACCCCCATTCCCGACTCCAAGCAGGAAGTCAGACCCACGTTCAGATCCCACCTCCGTATTTATTTCCCTGGTCTCTCACTTCCCCAGGGCTGGTGTGGGGCATGGCACACAGTAGGCCCTCAATCAATAGTTGTTGAACTACAGCTTGGACAGGTCAGCTGTGCCAAGCCTCAGTTTCTCCAGGGAAAGTAGCATTTCATTAGGTCATGTATATTAAAGCAATCAGTATGTATAAAAGTGCCTGGTGGGGGGTAGATACAACCACTGTTACTTACCTAGCGCTAACGATGTGCTGGATACTCTTGTAAGCATTTCACATGCGCTTTCCCATCTTCTGATCACAAAAGCAGTGACTTCTGAGGTAGCTGTGTTTGTCATTGCCTCCACTTCACAGGTAAACCAAGGCACAGAGAGCATAACAACTTGCCCAGGGTCGCCCACTTGCAAGTGGAGGAGCCAGGCCTGACACAGGCGGAGCCCGAAGAACCGGCCTCCTTACCCACCTGCGGTCCTTCCTTGGTACTGCTGCGAATAAACCCAGATCTGGCTGAGGGCGGGGAGGAGAGACACATGCGACTGAGGGCATGGGGGGAAACGTGATTAAGGTTCTTCGGTGTGAGAGGTGCCCAAGCCCAGCTGTGACTTGCCTCCTGAAGCGGCCTGGGCTCTGTTCTTTGAAAGACGCTGCTTCTCTCCTGGGAAAGCACACACTGTTTAGTCCTGAGAAGCACCCTTGACCTGGAGATGGTCACCAGGAATCAGGGACTCCCAGCTGCCTGGTAGACTGGGCGGCTTTCCCTCCAGTCCCTGCTTCTCACTCTTTTGGAATCGTTTCTTCTCTGAGTTACAAAGACCAATATAAATTTGACCTAATCCCTAGAAATGCTTACCTGACTAAAAATATGCCGGCTTCATTATATTTTTGGCCACATTTAGATTTGAAGTACACGAATTGCCCACACTTGTGTATCCGACATGAACTGTTGGGTACATTTTGTAACAGGAAGCTGCTGGTTTTCCATTCCAAAGAACTGGAATTTGGTCAGAAATGTGTTTTTTGCGAAAACCAACTCTTGCCACATTCCACTGCTGTTTTGAAGATCGTCTCGTCACCTGGATTCAGAGGAAGCAGGCCACGGGCAAGGCCAGGCTGGCCGGGCTGCCTTGCTGTATCCTCCAGGTCCGGCGCCTTCCAAGCGACCTCCGCCTGGCTCTCCCCAGGCCGCGCCATCTGCAGTGTGTTGCCTTTGGATTAGTGTGCGGGCAGACAGGGCGCTTATTTTAGAACTGGAAGGAGAGGAGATGTATCAATAAAAAAAGCAGGGAAGGAAAAATCCATTCAGTGGTTTTAAAATATCTCTCCCTTAATAGGGCAGATTATTTTTGTTTCTTAAAAATAACTGGTAGTTTGCTCCTCGAAACAGAGTTGGAAAGAGAGATGCATTAGACTGGAAACAGGAGGGGGCTCTAGAGGTGGCCTATAGGGTTCACACGGGACGGGTCATTTCTCAGGCTTCTGATTGGCAGACTCGGGGCCCAGCACACAGTACATGTTTACTAAATGTGAAGTGAGTAAATGACAGGGACTTGTGCAAGATTTTAGACAGAACCTGGACTAGCATCCAGGTCTGAGTTCAAGTCCAGAGCTCTTACTTATACTACTTCTCCAGATCCTACTAAGGAATTTACAGTGTGTCCCTTACGGTGCTAATGGGTCGAAATGTCATCCCTTTGACACTTTTGATTGTTTCATGGGGCTCCTAGTGCAAAGGTTGGTGAGTGTCTCAGTGCAAAGCGGATGAGGCAGGTTGGCTGGGAAAAGGTGATGATGGTGTGGCTCAGGGAGGGGAACCCTCACCCTGTGAGCAGACTCTGTCTGAGTTCAGGGCTGGCTCTGAGGTGCCCATAGCAGAGTGTGGGGTGGAGGACTGGGTTTGCCAACATGCTCTGGTTCCATTCTATCTTTAGTCCCTCCCTCCCTCCCTCCTTTTTTCTCTTTCTTTCTTGCTCCCTTTTCCTGCCCATTTCCTTCCTCTTGTTTTCCTTTTTCCTGGTCACTTTTTGTGCTTTAAACCCTTGTTAATAGAAGTATGGTCTGTGGACCAGCATCGATGGCCTCACATGGAAGTTTGTTAAGAATGCAGAACCCTGGGCCTAGCACCAGACCTTCTGAATGAGAATTTGCACTTTAACAAGACCCCCTAGAAAAGTCATAGGCAAATTGAAGTTAAGGAAATGGAGGAGCTTTTATGCCCTCATCCCTTTAGAAGTACTTAAGAGAAATCCCCTTCCCACAAAGTACTCAGTCGCTACCTCTGTCTGGAATCATAGACCCCATCGCCTCTAATAGCCCGAGCCTGTGATTGGTCGTGGGGGGCAGGGACAGGGCAACCCTAGAAGACATTGTCATCAAAGACACTTCTAGAATACATGGCCACTCCATTTCTTACACCGTTCTGTCATATTCACCTATGTACTTCGCTTTGGAACTAATGTTTGGTCAGCCTGATGTGGAGTGGGGGGCGCTGTAATCTATCTGGTAAATGCTCCTGGGAGATCTAGTCTATACCCTGGTAGCTCAGGATTAGAGGACCTCAGCTCTCCACTCTGCTGGGGGTGCTCTTGGCTGGTCGAGATGGCATCTTTCAGGAGCTAGAGGCCGTTTCACCCCAGCCTTTCTCACAGACAGCTGTGAAATACTTTCTAGCTCCAACAGCTATTCCCACAGCCAGAACAGAGCCCAGCTCCCATGATTCTCTGCTTTTTTGGAAGCCTCCTTCCATTTCTCCTTGAATTGCAACTGGAAATTGCACGGCATGATTTCGGCACAGGGTTGTAAAGGAGGCAGGATGTGTCCTGCAATATCAAGAGGCGGGGTGTGTTCAAGTGGCGGTGCTGGGCTCTTGATCCCTGCCTAGGGAAGCCCTCTCAGTAGGCAGGTGCTGAGTAAATGCAATCTGTCTGCCTGCTGAGGCATTTCTTTAAATCATGCTGCAGTCAGGTGTTGATTTGGGGAAAGCCCATTGGTAAGAGCTAAGCAGACGAACTAAGCCTCTGAATCAGGCTTTTGGTGAGATGATTGTCTAAGGCTGATGTCAGAGCTTTTCCACCTTGTTCTGTGTAAACGAGGGCTATTTAAAAGCCACTCACATGCTCACCGGTGCCATGGAAACCTCCTGTCCTTGTGGACACCTGTGTCTCAGACCTGGGCCATCCATCACAGAGGGAAGAGGAGGCTTTGGTGGCCTCACTCAGGACTCTGCAGGAGGAAGAAAGGTGGTGAAGGGAGTCCAGAGAGCTTTCTGCCACCTCCCCTGCTCCCTTAGCCTTGTCTCATTTAACCCCATCCAAGCCACCTGGAGGAGGGACCTCCCAGCCTCACTCAAGTTCAGACCTGGCCCTGAGTGGGACAGGAAGGCTGCCCTGTGACTGAAAGATGGTCAGCCTGGTATCAAGAAGTTGTTTGTGTGTAGACACACACCTGCATGCGAACGGACATCTGTGTGAGCACAGGCATGTGTGTGCATGTGTGTGTGTGTCCAGATGCTCCTCGAGAGGCTGTAGAAAATCCATTTTGACCACTGGGAGCACCATAGCCTGTGAGGCAGTGCGGAGGCTGAAATAGCACTGTCCTTGGGGTCAAGAAACATGAGTTCTCTTTCTAGACCCTACTTTCACAATCGGCATGACCTGGGCCCATGTCCAGTGGTTCTTTGCCAGGAGCCTGTGGAGATGTCAAAATAGTATACATGCCCAGACGGCTCCCTTACAGATCCAGGCCTGGGATGAGGCTTTGGCATCTGTATCCTTAGGGCTCTGAGGGTATTCGGGTGCACCCTTGGGTGAGATCTCCTGGAGGAGACCAGCCCCTCTGAGATGTCAGGATAGTGCAAGTGGTCATGGCCACACAGATCAGGGTTGGGAATTAGCTCTGTTCCCTGAAGGTGAGGCCTTGAGCGAGTTGCTAAACTTGCCCCTGCATCTTCATCTGCCCTGGAGGCAGGAGAGGTCCACACGGGGCTGCTCTGTGCATTAAACACCACGATGTGTATGAAGCACATGGAAAGTTCCGGACATTCTGGTGAATTCTCTCTAAGTGTTAGGTCTCAGGTGTGTACATGTGTGCTTGTGTTTGTGTGTGTATTTTCTGCTGTACCCTAATATATGGATAGAAACCCCTCAAGAAATACCAAGGCAGAATGCAGTTGAGAAATGAGATGACAGGGCTCAATTATATTAGTGTAATTTGGCAATAGGGAAACCAATTAATTCATCCTTTCAGATAGTTAACAACAGGAAAGGGAATGTGCAAAGAAAGGTCCTATGGGACCAGAGAGAGATTTCAGGCATGTGTCTCTTCCTCCACGACAGTGGTTTTTAAACTTCATTGTGCATCAGTATTACCTGGGGGGCTTGGTAAATATGCACAGTCATGGGCTCCAGCCTCAGACTCTGATTTTGCAGATCTGGGGGAGGCCAAGAACAGGTGTTTTTTAAATCAATTTTATTTTATTTCCTTTTATTTATCGATTTAAGGGGTTGGTGGGGAGAGAGAGAGAAACACTGGTTTGCTGTTCCACTTACCCGTGTATCCATTGGTTGATTCTTGTGTAGGTGCCCTAACTGGGGATTGAATCTGCAACCTTGGCATGTTGGGATGACGCTCTAACCAAGGGAGCTACACAGCCAGAGCCATGAATGTGTGTTTTTGACAAGTATGACCCAATGAATGTGCAGAAGCTGATCTGTAGCCCCCACTCTCTTTGATGGGTCCATAGGGAAAGACCCACTGGGAGGATTAAGAAGAGAAGGGAGCTGGGTGAGTCGAGGCACACAAGAAAGGGGTCCTCGACGGAGTAAGAGGGACTGAGGTTTGGATGCACACAAGCTCCAGAGAACACTGGGCAGCGTGTTTGGACTTGGTCTGCTGAGCAGATGGCAGAGGGTCGTGGTGGACAGGCAGCCCTGGCCGTCCGTCCTCCCTGCTGCCAGGGGCCAGGGTTGCCACGTAGGGTGGGCGTTGCACCACGGTGTCAGCCACAGGAAAGGGTTAACTGGGATTCCTGGTGAATGGTAATGCAGCCTGGGTGAGTGCTCCTTGGTTCTGTGTTTAAGGCCCATGCTGGCTGCCTTTAACTACCTGACACTGGCCCTAGAGTTCAGCATCCATCTCTCTGCTCATTTATAAATCAGGGCCAAGGAGCAGCCTGGGGCAGGAGGTCTGGGAGAGTAAAGTGGATCTGAGACGCTCGTGACCCCAGAGTGGGGTGGTAGAAAGAGGACCAGAGTTAAGACAAGGAGTTGTGTACTAAAATGCTCCTTATTATGGACTGTATGAGCTGAGAGGGGCCTCAGCCAGAGCCCCAGGTCTGCAAGGGGCCCAGTGTCCCCTTGATAAAGCCCAAACAAAGATATTCCCAAAGCAGTGGGCTCTGGATCTGCTGGTCCCTGGAGAGCACATTTTCCTGGTTCTTTTGTGCATTAGGAAGAACTAGAAATAAGAAGGGGTAGAGGGGAAAGGAGCATTTATTAGTCACCTAAGTTCCTGGCTCCATGCTACATGCTAAGATGATTTATCTCATTCAGCCTCCACCTTAGGAAGTAGATTTTATTAGTTTCATTTTACAGAGGGAGAAAGAGAGGCCCAGGGAGGTGCAGCAACTTGCCCAACCCCACACAGCTAGGACTTGGCAAAGCCTGGCCTTGAACACAGTCTGCCTCTGACGAATCGTCCTGTGTTCCTCAGTGATCCGGGGGAGGCATTGCTGCACAGTCCTCAGGTACAGGCCCCCAGGAAGCCCAGCTGCTTCGTTGGAGTGGGGGTGGGAGAGGGGCACAGTGTGGGCAGAGTGCCCTGGAGTCCCGTGACATGTGGGACATTTCTGTGCCCTCTGTCAACAATCCAGCCTTCAGTCAGTAATGTTGGCCTGGCTGCCAGCTGCTTTCACCACAGCCAGACCCCCCACCCACACAGGCAAAGGCTGTGGCCAAGGGCACCCTGGTGGGGGAGGAGGAAGTGCCCTCCAGCGGGGCCGGTCCCAAAGCCCCTGAATGGCCCCATTGAGGCACCAGGCAGGATGACAATGGGCCTGTTGGGGCCCTTAGTCTGGTCCACTGAGGTGAGAGGGCTGGGGCTGGGCAGGCAGCGCTGGCTCAGAGGCCAGACGCTGACTTCCAGGGCTGGGAGCCAGCGCCTGTGACGTGCTCTGAAATGCCAGCCCTGCTTAATGGGGAGCAGCTGGGGCAGCTCCACCTTCCGCCCCATGCCAGGAAAGCAGCGTGAACCCACTCCCCAGGCCACGGGCCCGCTGGCCGCCTCTTCCCCGCCTGGCACTGCTCTCCTCCTCCTGCTCCTTGGGGGCCTTCCTGCTAGTCAGGGACTCTAGTTGGCCTTTTCCAGTGTCCCCTCGGCCCTCAGGGACATGCTTTTCAGCCCATTTGGAGACATAATCCCCCCAAGCCCCAACAGCTTAGGGTACTTCCAGGTGGGTTTGCCAGATAAAAAGCAAGGGGACCAGTTAAGTTTGAATTTCACGTAAATAATACATAATCTTAAATTATGTTTAAGTATTGACAAATATTAATAAATGATAAAGACAGAACTAAGATATGGGTTTATTTGGTGTATCATGGGACATGGTTAAATTAAAAATTATTGGTTGCTTATCTGAAATTCAAATTTGACTGGGAATCCTCTATTTTTGGTTGCTAAATCTGACGACCCTAGCTGAGGGAGCACACACGTGGGGTCTCTAGGACGTGCAGCTGGGTTCTCCCTGATGCCACCAGGGTGGGGCATTGGGAGTGGGAGGCCTCTTGTGGGCCCACTCTCCCCCTCCTACTTCGCATACATGCAGTTCCTGACATGGAATTTAATGGGGCCTTACTAACGGGCAGTCATTACCCTTTGTTACTCACCCTGCCCCCCTCCAGGAGCTGCATCGTCCTCTCCCAGCTCCCACATGGGAAGGAAAGCTTTGAGGTGCAAGTCCAGTTGGTGGCTTTGTACTGCAGATCACGTTGGGCTGAGCCCCGGTGACTCAATGGTGACTGAACCAGATGTGGTCTCTGCCCCCGAAGGAGCTTATAGGAGACACACAGTCCACAAAAGAGTGACCAGGATTCAGCAAACCATAAACACTGTAGGTGGGTGGGGACTTAGAGGGGGCACCTCACAGCTTCAGGGACAAACACAAAGAGTAGGGGGCTTGAGGTCAGGGGATCCAAGTTGAAATCATGTGTGGTATTACTGAGCTGACTAGCTATGTGGCCCTGGGCAAGTCATTTACCCTCTCTGAGCCTCAGTTTTCCTCATCTATAAAATAGGAACAATATTCCTTGTCTCTAGGGACCAGTGTAAGATTCTCAGTAACATGATGACTGTGAACATGTACTACCCATGTCCCATGGATGGAACGGTGTGCATGTGTTGGGGGGCAGGGTACAGGTTGAAGGAGGAAGTACAGGGCGGCCAGGAATGCCTGGGCCCCATGACTGACTGCTCCACGCCCTTCCATACTGACCCTCAGCAGCCTGCCTCTAGTTACATCTCTGGGCACTGTTGTCAGTCTCTTTTAAGCATGCTCCTTCTATCTCAGGTGAGTAACAGTGATACCAGATGTGCGCATAGCATTTTATTGTTTGCAAAACGTAATGATTAAGAACATGGGCCTGGGATTGCAGCAGGCCTGGGTTCCCCTTCTGTCTCTACCGTGTGACCTCAGGTAAGCACTTAACATCTCGGTGCCTTAGTTTCCTCCTTTGTAAAATGGAACCTCATGGGCATGGTGGAGAGAATGGGAAGAGACCATTCACGTAAAGTGCTTAGCATGAGGCCTGGCACGGAGCAAGCGTGGGCAGCTATTAAAGGGTCTTATCTGAGTTTCATAACAACCTTGTGAATGAATTGGTGGAGTGGTATGTAACCAGCCCAAAGAGGCATAGCCAGAGGGGTGGCAATGGGAGAATGCACCCTTGGCTTCTTAGGAGGTCTTTGGGCACCCAGCCTTCAGGGGACTCTGCTTGGCTGGACATCTCTCTGTGGACTAGTTGCTGTCAGGCTCTCCATGCCCGGTTGTGGTCTGTCCAGATACCTGGGTGTCTTCTGGAGATCTTGGCATGCCTGTCTGTGCCGAGTCCAGCCCTCCCAGCCTCCTGGGAGGCGGGAGAGAGAGCACCCGGAGGAATCTGAGGATTTATGCGCCTCACAGCATCCATTCTTCCTTTGCTGGGCTTGGAGTCTGAGATGTGGGCGTTTTAATGACCTCCTTAAACCTTTTGGTTAATCGATGCCCGCACAGCTATGCAGTTGGCACAGATGCTAGTTTTATTGTCTTGAACACAAAAGCAGCTTTGAAAGAGGGGGCATTTCTGGGGAAAGGCTGGGGCAGGCTCTCGTGGGAGAAGGCAGACTCCAGCTGACCCCTTCCCCCTCCTGCGGGAGCAGGTGGGTTAAACGTCCCCTTTGGGCAGCACTCCGGTTCCTAATGGAGGAGTACCGGACAGGCTGGGAGTGTTGAGGGGAGAGAGGTTGACAGCTAACCTTTCCTGAGCACTTGCCTCAGGCAGCACTGTGATGGGGCTTCCTTCACAGCCTCAGGTTAGTCCCCTGGCCACCCTCTGGGGTTAGGTCTTAACCCCATTTTACAGATGAGCAAAATGAGCTGGAGAGGCTGGCTGATTTAGCCTAGGTCATGTGACCGGTAAACAGGAGCACCAGGTTTTCAGCTCAAGAGCATTCGGCTCCGGAGCCCACGCCTTGCATTGCCCAAGCACCCAGGTCTGTATGTGCGTTAGGGGACACCCGAACAGCGAACGCACGTGCTTACCTTCAGGGTTCCAGCCGAAGACATGGGATGCTCCGCCTACCATGCAGTGGGCATTAAGCCACTGGGCACCATCAGTGCCCAACGTCAGAGCAGAGGACTGAGGCTTCAGGGGGAGACGGGACCAGAACCGGTTTCTGATCTCACCCCTTTCCTTAAAGGGGATAAAGGATTTTGGATACGTGGGAGGAAGGAAGAGGGTTTTTTGATGACAGGCCGAGCCTGTGCAAGGCCTAGTGGTGGGAATGAGCACAGTCACTATGCGGTGGGAGATGACGGTGAGCAGACCCGCTTCAACTGACCGCCTACTGCGGGCGATGTTTAAGGCAGACCAGAGGCTGGAGGCCTGACCAGGGGTCCTTGGTAATCGTGGTGCTACTGTTGATGTTGGCAATGGTGATGATGGCTGTTTATTGAAGGCTTACTATGTGCTGGGTACTAGCCTAAGAATTTTACACGTATTAACTTGTTTAATGATTGCTGCTGTCTTATCAGGAAGGTACTATTAGTAGTAGGCCTATTTTACAGATGAGAAAACCATGGCCCAGAGAGATGATAAGGGATTGGGTGTGGGCTCTGAGGTTGGAGAGGAACATACTGATCTGAGAGCCCCTGGAGGAAGAGTGAGCATAGGACGCGGGGCCCGTGCCCGGTGTCCAGGAGGGGTGGGGAGGCTCTGCGGTGACTGCCGGGTGAGCCAGAACTCAGTCACAGGAGCCCACGTCCCAGTGGTTGTTACTGGCCGGCAAAGGCAAGGTAGTGACTTCCTGAATGCCTGTGTTAAGATGTAAATGCGCTATTGGAAAGGCAGAATACAATAAACCCGTGCCAGACGCAGACACCTGAACTTGAGTGAGGCCATCAGCTTCAGTGCGGGGAGGATGCTTTCAGAGAAGGGACCCTGGATGGGTCAGTTCTGAGAAGGGTCCTTCCATCAGGGTGTGCTGCCTTCAAACGTGACTGCCCCGGGTCCCCTTCTCTTGAACCCCTTCCTCTTCCTTCCCACTCACACTCAGTCTGACACAAAGCAATTCATGCTCAGCATTCATGGTCAACGCTAGGTTAGGTGTTTCTCTTCCAGGGCACACGCTGGCATTTTAACAGACTCTCAGACA
This sequence comes from Phyllostomus discolor, assembly GCF_004126475.2. Classification (NCBI taxonomy): domain Eukaryota; kingdom Metazoa; phylum Chordata; class Mammalia; order Chiroptera; family Phyllostomidae; genus Phyllostomus; species Phyllostomus discolor. The sequence goes on from NC_040908.2 coordinate 136,924,697, forward strand.
CGTGGCTGGTGGAGGTGGGGATGTGGGAAATCCCTGGGGGCCGGGCAGAGACAGGAGCGGTTCATGCATCCCACCCCCAAAACAGGTACAGTGAGAGGGCCGGCGTCTCTGCCTGTGTGTCACACCAGCAGTGCCTGGAACCTGGAGGCCTTGGGCCCACACCCCCACTAACGTCAGGAACCACGCACTCTCTCTGCCAGGTCTGCCACAGAGAGCTGGGTGGGTCCCATGAGCCTCCTCTCAGGCTGGGAGGGTGGAATGCAGCCCCTCAGCCCCCCAGCCCCACCTCAGTGGTGCGCATTCATGACAAGCACAGCTGTCCAGATGGCCAGGCCAGAGTAGGGTCTTGGCCTCGTGCTTACTTGCTGTGTAACCTTAGATCTCTCATTTGCAAAATAGGGATAATGATAATACTTTCCTCGTCGTATGGAGAGGAGTCAATCAGAGAAGGCCTCGAACATGCCTCGCCCAGGACTTTGCACATAGTAAGTGCTCACTAAATGGAAGCTGCAGTGGTTGCCCCACCCTGACTCTGAACCCTTCTAGAAGACTTCAGACTTCCTCCCTGTGTGTTGCTACTAAGCCTGGCACCAAGCAGCCCAGTGCCACTGATTACAGGGTGGTGGCGCAATCAGTCTGGGCCCCTATCCGCTCTGCCTGGCTTTCTCCGCCAGGTCCATGGGTGGTACTGGGTGTCAGGGTTGCCTGGGGAATAGCCCTCTCCCCTGGCATCCTAGGCAGGTCCCTTAGAATTCCTTTCCAGACCCATACAGGTTGTTTACAGCAGAGGGAATAATAGTTTTAATCAGTATTTATAGAACACCTACTGTGTGCCAAGTACGGGATCGATTAATCTTCACAACCACTCCATCAATTGAACCCTGTTATCACTCCCGCTTTACAAGGGAGGAAACAGAGGCATAGTAAGGCTGGGTCACTTGCTTGTGCTTGGAATTACACAGCCACATCAGAGGCAGGACTCGAACTCCTAACCTCACTCTGCTGTTCTGAACAAAGGAGGTTGAAGCCATGTCTTCTGCATGTTGCATGAAATTTTAATAACCTGCTGACAGCCCAGAGCTTTGCTGTTTCCCTGAGCACAAGGGACCAGAGCCATCTGTTGGGTGCTTTTTTGAGGGAGCTGGTGTGACTTGTTTCGGGATAAAAAGCAGAGAAATAGCATCACTCTTTTTCCCCCCCGTGGTAAAAATAACCTGCAGGGATGGGAAGAACAAACAGGGTTTGGAAGGCTGACATCGTGGTGAGGAAGGCGCTTCAGTGCTGGCGGCTGCCCACCTGGGTGCCATCTGCTGCCATCTGCCCAATGCGGGGGCAACCTCAACCTCAGCCTGGCCTGCCAGGGCCTGTCTGGCCACTGGCATCGCCCTTCAGAAATAGAGGAGGTTTCCAAAAAGCCTTTGGCTCAGAGCAGTGCAAGGGGCAGAGAGAGGTCCGCGGGCGGTAGTGACAGTTCCAAATGTATCATTGTTCCTCCCCAGGATGCAACAGTGACCAGGTGTCTCCCCCTCTCGGTAGCACCCAGCTCCAGACACACACCGGGCACGGCTTTTGATCATGAAACATATTTTTTAAAAATGGAAGTGGTTGGTGAGGTTGAGATTATGTTAATGTATGCAGTTTCCACTGCTGCTAGAATTAAAAATAGCTTCCTTTTAGGAAAACTGGAGCTACTCACTGTCAGTGTGCCATCTAAGCCACCTCTGGTGGGGCTCCAGGGCTGGTGGGCTGGGCACGGGGCACAATGACGAGGACGTCCTTGGCCGTCCCAGGCTCTGGAGCTTTGCTGAGGCAGAAGGTGAAAAAGACAAGAGCAGTCTTCACAGGCATGTTTAATGGAACGGAACTTGATCTGCGAAACTTCAGTGAGAACTCTTGTCAGTGTTAAAAACCCCGGGGAAAATTCTGGTTCTTCTCAGGAAGTATCTGTTCTTTAGGCTTGGATATCCTGGGGCATGTAGCATCTGTGCTAGGTATGTGCTAAACAAATACACTGATGGATCTGGAGGTTAGTTTCACATTCAATAACTGTCATTTGTTGAACGTCTACTGTGGGCTAAGACTTCTTGAATTTTTCATGTCTTTCTCATAATAAACTTATAAAGAAACTACAATTATGCCCATTTCACAGAAAGGGAAACTGAGGGTCACTATCTAATTGATTTGCTGAGAAGTAATTAGTGGCAGAGCTGGGATTTGGACTAGGTGTCTATTCTCCTAATCTCTTAGCCAGCCTGCCTTCCCCAGCCACCTGGCATGAGGCCACAAAATGCAAGTAATTTGGAAAGATTTGGGCACCTATAAAAAACTATCACAAAGCTCCTAATTCACAGAGCTTAGACTTTACAGGAAGGAGGCATTACAAGGAGGAGGAGAGGGAAAGAGGGTGCAGGAAAGAGGCCCATCTGTTGACTAGATAATCCTAAAGCAGGGTAACATCGCGGAGGTAGTACATGAGGATCGTAAATTTGGGGTCAGAGAGATTGGATTTAAGAGCCATCCTTGCTCCTTCCTAGTTCTATGCTTCTACGCAAGGCCATGTGCTTGGAGCTCAGTTTCCTCATCTGAAAAGTGGGGAGAAGTGTTCCTACCTCCCAGGGTGCTTGAGAGGGTTTAGTGAGATCGCACACGGCGAGAAAGCACTTAACAGGAAGTCGGCAGCACGTACGGTGTCCAGTGAATGGCAGCTATTACTAGTTATTATCTGATTTCTCAGACCGAAGCAGATCCAAGGCGGCTGATTAGTGGACCGCGATAAGTAGGCACTGCGGCAGCCCGATCAATCCCCAACAGTGAAACTGCTGACAACCTGACAGTAGAGAAAGAGGAAGCCAAAACCTCACTCTTATCAGTCCTTAGAGCAAGTACTGATGGTCAGGACGCTTCTCAGGCCATCAGAAAAGGCGAGTTTCTCTTTGTTGTACTCTTCTATTTGGGAAGGTAGGGCTGTCTGAGGTCGAGCTTCATGGGGGTAAAAAGGGCTCCAGTACCGGGTGCCGGTCAGCTTCATGGGGGTAAAAAGGGCTCCAGTACCGGGTGCCGGTCAGGCTCCCTGCGCTGGGTGGCCCAGGCCCAGCAGAGCAGGAGCCCTGGACAGATGTCTGCTGAGGATCCGCTCGGAGCCTGTCAGCCTTGCCGCGCTGGGTCTCCAGTTTTATAGATGTAGATCTTAAATGTGGGCGACAGATGTGGGAGAGGCACATCTAGGAGATGAAAAGACAGCTCCATCTGTGTGGTTCCGGAGCGCAGTGCGTGGATGGTGGCTTTTCCGAGTGGGGAACTTGGGGGCGAGTTTTCAAGGGGGGGAAAGTCCATAACTTAGAGCCAATGTGGACACCTCAACCTGGGCTCCGGCTCCCCGGGCATGGTGGGTGAGATTGGCGGGTGGCGCTGGTCTGTTAGGGAAGGGGAGGGGGAGATAGTTCCTGGCCATTGTGAGGAGAGCTCCAGGTCTGTTCCCCACAGAGGAAGTCACGTAGGTTTCAGTGCCTGCGCTTCGTGACAGCTCTCTGGAGGTGGTTTAGTAACTGCAGATGGAGGGCTTCTGCTGCTGGGACGTCGGGCTGCCCCTCCCAAGCTGCCCCACAGTGCGGGGCTGGATGCTGAGGCCCAGAGACACCGTGGAGCCTGGCAAGTTAGGTTCTGTCCCCCGGGCCACACCTTGGTACCTGCAGGGAGAAGAGGCAGTAGCCAGGGAGAAGACACAGCTCACAGCAAAACATACACTATAATTAGAGACAAATACAATTCTTATCCTCCTCTGTTATAATCCCCCCACTTGGTCAGTGAAACTTAAAATCATTTATTGAGTTGTTCACATGTATCAGACTCTTTGTTAGTCTCTTCACATACATTTTCTCCTTTATTCATCACAGCAACCCTATGAGATAGATGCTCATTTCAATCCCATTGTAATGATGAGAAAATGGATAAAGAGAGGGTAAGGTGTCCCCGGTCAGAGAGCTAGGAAATGATAGAGCTGGGATTCAGACTCAGGTCATAACTGCATTCACACCCTGAAACCCTCCTCTTTTCAGGGTGGGTGGCAAAGTTTAAGGTTAGGGCATGGGTCACAGGCTGAGGCTCTGCAGGCTGAATTAGGTCTGTGGACACCTTTGTTTGTATCCATAGATTTTTTTCATATGTTAATGCCTTGAAGGTAGTGTTCCCCCTTACCACAGCCCCCGCCAATCCCAGTGGGCTGGTACCTGACCAGCTACCTGGCCCTTTTAGGAATCTGAGTTTACAACTCTTGGCTGAACATTTCTTTTGCTTGAGTGAGTGACTGGGTCAGGTGTGTTGACAGTGTCTTATGGGAGGAAATGCTCTCATTTTCCCTCCTAAGAGGGAAGAAGGACTGGCATTCCCAGACCTGACGGAGCTGGGCTCAGGGACTTCTGAGACCCTGGTGTTGCTTTCGTGCCAGGAATTCAGCTTCATGAATTTGAAGAGGACAGTGGAGAGGAAAATGCACGGTCTTGTCCTCGGAGAAGACAAAGAAAGCTCTCCTGTAGTTTTTATGCTCCAAGCAGGCACACCCTGGGGAGCAGTTCGGGCCTTGGTGAGGAGTCCCTCGCCGTGCGTGCCACTGAGGGCACTGCTATGAGCAAAGTTCTGCATGAAGTGCCGGGAGGGATGGCTGCCGGCCAGAGGCTGGGGCGATGAAACCTATTTATAGAGCTAATCGAGGTAAACCGTACTAACAGGTGGTGGGCCTTGAGGTTTGGAGGGGCTGGTTCAAAAGAAGCAGGGTAAGTGACATTCCATGCAGAGGGCATGTCGTGGGCAAAGGCGTCGGGGTTGGAAAACGTGGAGATGTATTCAGGGCAGGGGATTTACTGATAGTTCACAAGGTACAGAGGGAAGGAGTGTGAAGGGAGAACCGACAGACAATACCAATACTGGCTTTGGTAGCCCAGTCGGTAAGAGCAGCGATTATTTGTGGAGCATTTGCTATGTCCAGGGCATGTTAACGGCACATTCCAGATATCATCTCCTTTGATTCTCACAAAAAGTCTATAAAGTAGACAATATTATTATTATTATCATCCCATTTTCAAATTAGGAAACTGATGCAAAGAACTCGGGGTCATCTTCAAAGTCATCCAGCTAGTGACCCAACAAGTCTCACCCCACAGTGCATGCTTCCTAACGGTTGCCCTCTTGCTCCCAGCAGCAGCCAGCAGCCCCAGTACGTGGGGTGTGAGTTTTCAAAGACTGGAATCCAAGCCCTTTCCCACAGGGCCCCAGGCTGCCCTAACTGTGTGTCTCCTCCCACTTACCCCTCTCAGGCCCCTCACCTTCCAGCCAAAACAAACTCTTTTGGAAGAGTGTGAGCTTGGGAGTCATATGAATTTAGGGTCAAATTCTGGATTGCCACTTCCTACCTCTGGTGACACTGGGCAAGCTACTTTACTTAACCTCTTTTAGTCTCAGTTTCCTCATCTGTAAAACGGGTGCTAATAGTACCTGCTGCATAGGCCTGTTGTGAGCATTGAAGGAAGGAAGTGCAAGACACTTAACATGTGTTTGGCTTGTAATCAGTGCCCAGTAGGCAGCCACTTCGAGCACAGAAGTCATTTCACATGTGGTCATCACACAGGTCTGGGATGGGCAAAGCTGTGGGTGTGGTTTGCAGTGAGGGCCCACGCAGCCCTCTTCGTGAGATGCTCCAGTAGGACCTGGTGTTCGTGGCACCTTGCTCTGCCAGGAGCCTGCATGGACAGATGGGACACTGGTGCCAGGAAGGGTATTGGAGTTGGTTGCCCTCCCCTGGGACCTGGCCTGCTGTCAACCCTGCCTCTCTCTAGATAGTGGGAGCAAGCACCCTTGGGTCTTGGTGCCCTAGACAGGCAGAGAATGAAGAAGCCTCCCCTGCTCTTGTCCAGAGGAAGGAAGCTCCACAGAGGACTAGAAGCTGCAGCTCCGGAGGCATGAATCTAAGGGAAGGCAGATGTGCCCACCTTCCCATTCACCTCGGCCACTTCCCTGGGAAGCCGTGGCTGCTGTTGCCATCTGGTGGCGTTTTGCAGCAACACAGGCACGGGGACTTGGGCAATATCATTAAAGGGGCGGAGCTCATAGCCTCCTGGAAATTGAGGGTGTCTTCAACCTGCTTATGGCATGGGGTGCAAAACTGGGATCCAGAGGGGAGAAACAGTGAGGTTGAAGTTCCAACTCCACTCTCCTGACTGGGTTTTGGGAGAAATGACTGAACTCCTGTTTCTTATTTAAAATGTGATGAAAATTGATACATCACTCACGAGGTTATGAGAAGCTCCCATTAGGGCTTGATAAACTGCAGAGGACTCTACAGGTGGGGGAGGTGGTGGTTATGAGGTTGTAGCAACACAGCGAGGTCAGGGCTTCTGCACACGAGAGGCAGGGTGTTGGTCTGGCGCCCACCTCGCCTGGTTAGACCACCCAAGCCCAGCACGGCTGCGGGAACAGGAGCCGGCGTGCGCTCTCCCTCTTTGCTGGCCCAGGATACATTCAGAGTGGGTGAAGCACTGCAGTCTTCGACCCCAGCTGTGCGTTCCAGGCGCTTTCTCCCTCTTGGGTCTTGCCTACCACCTCCTCACCCAAAAGCAGCACCAGGTGGAGAATGCGTGGGGTCCACAGTTCTCAGTTCTGGGCCCGGAACTTGTGTCTGGGTGAGGGAGAGGACAGAACACCCCCAAGATGAGGCTACACAGATGGGCTGGACCCGGTCGCCCTGCTTCTGCAGCCCCAGGAATGCGATGGCCTCTGGACCTGCACAGGAAGCCTCAGCGCCTCCCGTCCCGCTGATGGACAAACGGCCCGGTGTGTAATGTCGGGCAGGCATCTTAGTGGCTTCTCACCATCCCGCTGGGGCAGCTACCTGGACAGGTCCAGCCCAAGGGGCCTGGAGTGTCTGCTTCTCCACTGCACCCCCCCAAGTGGACCAGGACCATCCCCATCCTCAGGCTCTAAGGGGTCTCTTCCAGTTGTGACGTGCTGTCATGCTCATGGCGTCCCCTCCCCTTCCACGGCCTTCAGAGCACCTGGTATGGGCCAGACGTCATGCTGGATGTTCTCATGGAGACAGTCTCATCTCTTCCCCGAAGCAGCCCTTCCAGGGTATGGTTCTTGTTCCCATATTGCTGATGGAGAAACTGGGGCTGACAGAGGTTATCACTCAGTGAAACGGAAGCTTGAGGTGTTAAGCCTAGACTTCTTGCCTCCTTGTCTCTATGTAGTCTAAGCTGCGGGACCTTCCAGAAAGAGACCTGGAAGGGAGGCCCATGCCCGGGGTGAGTCCCAGGCTTCACTGAGCAGAGCGGGGAGGAGCCCAATGACACACTTGGCCAGAGACCCGGGGAAATGCTGTCCTGCCAGTGCCACCCTGTGCCAGGTGTTGGCTCTTCCTCCCTCCGTCCCTTGGTGCCGAGTGCGTCCGGAACGGTTCGTGCTGATGCCACTCATGTGGGGGCCGTCTGGACGCCGTGAGTCAGACAGAGCACAGTGCTGCGGGTGGAGGGGCACGCGGCCCCTTCTGAAGCCACAGTTTTCTTTTTCTTTCGTTTCAGCTAGCACTTTGAATTTTAAAAAGGAATATATGCAGATAGGGTTTTTTTGTTTTTAAGATTTAGCCACATGGGTGTACAATGAGTAGAAAATATCCATTTTCCTCTCAACCCAGCTCTCTCTCACCCTCCCAGGGGTCTCCTCCGTGAACCGTTTCTTGTGCATCTGTCCAGAAATTTTTGTACAAAAATAAACATATTCAAATACATCCACCTTTTCCTCCCCCTGTTGACATCCCCCCATCTTCACGATCTTACAGAGGTCTTCTCTTCACCGTCTCCGACTCAGAGGCCCAGTGCCCTCCCTTTCATGGCTGTTTTGCCATCTGTGTAGTGTACGGTCGCCGGCTCTGCACAGCCATTGGCTGGCGCCCTGCTCATGGCCATTCTGGCCATTCTGTGTTTTTGCCAGCATCCATGACGTGTTCCTGATCCCTTACCTCCGCACCGTTGCACACAAAGGACTTTAAGGTAGATTCTTGAAAGCAAAGTTGTTGGGTCAAACTACATATCTTTTAGAGTCTGCTACATGCTGCCGTGAGGCTCTCCAGAGAGTCTGTAGCAGGTAGTGCTCCCACCAACGGTGAGAGGGGAGAGTGTCTGCCCTGGAAGGTGAGTCCAGTAGTCAGACGGGGCAGTGGCTTAGAGACGTGATTCCAGGGGCAGCCAGGAAGTACTCAGCACCCCGCCTGCCTCAGGAATCTCCCTTTCCCGCCTGCCCCAGTGGCTGGAATCCTCCCTTGTTCCTTTACCTGGATGTTGTCTCTGGATGAATCTGTGATGTTGGGACAGATCTCAGTCCCAGAGGAACAAAGCTGGGCTCTGCGAGGGTAACGGGGAGATGCACTCGCACTCGTTAGCCGTAGACTGTGGGCGTGGTCGGGCGGTGTCACAACTCTCCCGGGCCCTCGGCACATCTGCCTCTGGGGACACGTTCTTCCACTGAAAAAGAGGATATTAAAAGTATATTTTATGATTCTGTTGGTATAAGACAAATATTATTCTGGCTGGATTGTATTCATTTTCTCTTCTGATTTAAAAAAGGTTTTATACCCTTTCCATGAGACCCTAGAAGTGTCGTGGCCCTCAGCACCGTGCCTAATGGGTAAGTTGGCCCGGACTTGGACCCCAGGCTAGCTTTCCAGATCTATCTGCTTCTCCACCTGTCGCTGCTCTTCCTCACCCCAGCTTTCGACACTGGGAAGGTGTGAAGTTCAGACCTTCACACCTTCCCAGGCGTAGCCAGTCATCACATAAAGCCCTGGGCAACATTTTGGACTGGGCCAGGGCTGATAATCCCTAACAGCATCAGAAACCTACCATTTCCAAAGTGTTTCCACCAACCAAGTTACCTGAAAATATTATGCCCATTTTATGGATGAGGCAACGGACAAGCTGAGAGAGAAAAGAGAGGTGACTTGTCTAAGACCTATCACTCGTAAGAAATAGACATCAGGCCCCTGCAGCCTCGGCCCCTGCACGCCCTCCCCTATGGCCACCGCCGCTGGCCGGGTTCCACCCACACCTTAGGGCCCACCTTTGTTCAGTGGATGTCTCCTTTACAGAAGACAAGGCAATGGCAGTGCCACCGCCCGGCAGGCACACAAGTGGAGCTCCACATATTTGGCGACATATGGCAGCCAATGGCAGCCGTGCTTCACGCTTCTCTCCCCAACTGACTTCAGTGTGTGGGTGTGTGTTATTTTAAACCAGAGTAAAATTGATTGTCACACATGCCTGGAGCCTGATTTTCATGTAAGTGGAGCATGATTAGAAGTTCAGGCTTGGATGGCTCAGCATCAGCTCCCTCTCTGGTACGCTTCTGATTGTGGAGCGCATTTGCTGTCTCTCACTGGGAGAGGGCAGGGAGGGCGTGGAGGGGGGATTGATGGGTTCAATACGCAGTTGTGAGTAGCAAAATTAGAATTGGATTTATTTCTTTTTTACTTAAATTTTACCTGATTTCTACATTCTTCTGATACATATAATGCCTTCGCCTCATACCCCCTCCATTTCTCTCTCAGGAACCCCACTTCCATCCCTTTCTGTTGTGCCAGCCAAAGGGTCAGTCAGCCACATCCACCTCCTGGTATGGGCTCGCCATCTGTACTCCTGATTGAGAGGGTCCGCAAGGTTAAGCTTTATAAAGCCAACCATTTTATCATGTCCCTCCCTTCTTAAAAAGCCATCATGATTATTGTCATTATTGTCTACCTTTTCTTGAACACTTATTATGTCATCACTTGTATTATTTTACCTCCCATTAATACTTTGGAGTAGGAATAATTATACCCAGTTTATAGGTGTAAAATTTGAGGTTCAGAGAGGTTGAGTCAGTAGTTGGAGGTCACACAGCGCTGATAGAGAATCCAAATGATCACCTGAAACCAAGAATTCCGCCCACTCAGAGACCTGGAAGGGCCTGGAGGACCTGGTCAGGACACCAGGCCCCTTGCCCCTGGGGCCCCACTCACCAGGTGGGATGGGCACGGCCCAGGACACCTGAGCACACAGGCGATGGAGCGCGGCACTTGCGGGACATGCCAGGCATGTAATGAGACCCTCTGGAGGTTTGTGGTGAAGGCTCTGATGAGATGGGCGGAGCACTGAGGCCTCCGGCAGGGCTGACCAGTGGAGTGAAGGGGCAGCAGGACTGCATTCCCTGAGGAGCAGACCGCCTCCCAGGTGAGGGTGGTTCCCTGGACTTGCTCCGAGGTCTGACGGATGCCTGCCCATGCCTGGGGTCTTCACGTCACTGCCAGGAAACAGTGAGGCACACCTCCTGACCTACATTTTCAGGTGGCCCAGGACTGAAGCGTTCAGCTAAGCCAGTCTTAGTCATTGAGCGTCTGTGAGAAGGGTGGTGAGACACATGAGACCTGGACCCACCACCTTCCAGGCGCCTGGGGGCAGGAAAAAGACATGTATCTGGGTGGCTGGGAGTGAAACAATTTAGGTTGGGCTTGAAAATCCCACCTCTGCTACTTCCCACCATTTAGCCTCAGTCTCAGTTTCCTCACATGCAAATTGGATATAATGAACCTCACATCACGCCCTCCTTGGGGACGAGGGCCGTGCCTGCCTTGTGGTCCACCTGATCCCAGGTACCTAGCATGGTGCCTGGCACCAAGTACGTGCTGGATAATACCTGTTAACTGAATGAATACTATTGTGAGTGTTAAATGTAATGATGTGGGTAAAATGCTTTGTTTGGGGGTTCATGGCTGCTTTTGGGATGATGGCTTTAATACTCCCTGGAGGGTGGAGCACCACTTGTATAGGGAGGTACAGACCGAGAGGAAGCAAGCTTGGAGGGAGAATGAAGGCATCCTCAGCCGGCCTTCTGAGGGTGTTTCGTGATGCTGAAAGACAAAGAAAGACGTACGTGAATGTGGTCAAGGATACTTGAGAGGCTGAGATGGGGGAGACTTTGACCGAACTTCAAGGCCAGTAACTGACAAAAGACAGGATTGAAACCCAGAGGTTGCAACTCTCGGCTAGTGTCATTTCTGGGCCATTCAGAAGTCTTGCAGTAAGGAGTCTCTTAAATTTTACCAGCAGATTGTGTACGCATCCACTGTAAGATGCTCTTAGAATTTCAGACGGAGTCTTATTTTTAGAGGCAACATCACACTGAGCATTTGACAATGATTGATTCATCTGTTGGTTTATTTTTAATAAGCATAAAGGCTGTTGTTGGTCGTCGCTTGCAGAGACATCTAATGCAGCGTTTATAGTTCTGACTCCGCAGGCCTGGAACTCATGGTGTTCATCACTAAAACGACGAGGCCGAGATGTGAGAGTAGGTGGGGCGTCTCTGCCACAGGTTTGTCCTCACCTCTTTAAGCATCTACTTCACCTCGCCAGTCACTGCGACTGCTGCGACTTAGTCCCCAGTTTGACTAAAATGTCATTATGTTTTATTACAACTTCATTCTTTTGATCCTAAGCCGGTTGATTAGGAGCTGGAGGCAGCCAGTAATTAAGCTCACCTGTCAGAGTTTAGCTGCAGTCAGAATGGAGTACCTTCTCCCACTTCCCCTTTCATTTCCCTGGGTGTCAAGGCCTCCGAGTTAAGCTCCTTACGGGAACCATATCTGACCCAAAAATGTTAGAGCGAGGATTGCCGAGATGGAAATTCTGTTAAGTTACTTACTTGTCACAGCTCAGAGGAGCTGTGAGTTCTCAGGCTGCTGAAGAAACTACTCATTTGTCAGGAAAACGGAATTCCAAACCATAATCGCAGGGGACGCAGTTTCTGGGATCACAGCATTCAGACTTGATACTCATTCATTTGTCCCCCCGAGAAGAAATTCAGGCCAGTCCAGAGACTTTTGAGAAGAAAAATGCAAAGTCCACAGAATCTCCCAGAGCTGTTTGTCATCTGCGGGGGGACCTGCCTCATGTCTGTGGCTTTGAGGGAGCTGTGGCAGATAGTTGGTTCCTACGGATGGGCCACATGAGCCAAAGGCTGGATGGAGCTTTGTTCTCGGCTCTCGAAAATTATGGTCTGTTGTACTTCAAAGGGATTCTAATGAGGACATTGGAGGCATGGGGAGCTCAGCTTGGCAGATTCCGTTTTCAGTTTCATGGAGTGTGGCGGTAACTTGATTTCTCTTGCTAACCTCTTTCTCTCTCTTCCTTGCCTCATCGGCCTTGCCTTCATTTCCCTGTCTGCCTCTGCTGTGCTCATCTTACCCGAGGTTTTACCAACTCCTTTCTGAATTCTTTTCTGTCTTTCCATGCAAGGTTTGGTGAAAATAGCCTTCCTTTCTAAAATGTTTATGAGAGACATCTTCTGAACACCTACCAATCCTGAGTCTACTCACTCATACAGATCTTTTCCTCTCGCTACTGCCGTAGATCTTGTTTTGTATGTTTGTTTGTAGGTGTGTTCCCCTCACTTCCCTCGACCTTCCAAGCAATTCTTAGACCTTTGCCAAAGAAGAACTCACTCAGGCTTGCTGTCCCAGACTCTGCATGCATTTGCCACCTCTGTCCATGTCAAGTTTAATCTACGTGAGAATCTGGTGAACTCCATCCCACCCTTACGCTGCCTTGGTAGCTTGCAACAACTCACTCACTCCAGTGGTGCTTCTAGAACAGTGCCCCGAGTAGGAAGCTGCAGAATGTTCAGCCTGGAAAGGACTTTACAAATAGCTCTGTCCCGCACTTGAGATGGCGTGACCGAAGACCAGAGAGGGAAACCCACTGGCCCAAAGGGACACAGGAGGCAGAGACAGTCAGAATAAGGCCTCAGCCCTCCTGCCAGCCCTTGGCTGTCTGTCCTTTGAGAATTTATTTCTACATGCAAATGCCAGAATTCAACATTTTTACTGAGTAAGAATTGCAGCTCTCACTTGCGGAGCATCACCTATGCACCATGCATTATGCCGAGTGCTGTTTATATGGACCACATGTCGTTCTCACCAAGTACTTCATGAGTGGAATTCATTTTACAGCTGAAGAAACTGAGGCAATTTTTGGTACCAGCTCTCATGATCCAGTTGTCTGTATCTCCCCCTAATTCCATGTTCAGTGATTTCATGTTGAGAACTGAAATCAGCCACAGTAGGAGTATTTACACCATAGAAATCGACAAATTTTACAAATGGGGGCTCTTCTCCACCCCCTGCCCCCACCCCCACCCCCAGCCCCATCCTAGGAGATCCAGTTTACCAACACACCTCTGGGCTTCAGGGAAGCTCAGCAGTTTGCCCAACAGTTTGCACAGCAGGGATGTAGCAGAGCTGGGACTTTCACCCAGGGGCATCCGACTTCAAAGCCTGTGCTTTGAACCATCACCCTATCTTGCTAGTCAGCCCGGCTGGGTTTCCAATGACTCATCCCTCTTGAGCTGGAAGTGGTGGTAGGAGAAACAGCTTCCTTGGGCCTGTTGGAGACAGGGTGTGAGGGACCGTACACAGAGGGGCTGTACCTTCTCTGCTAGAGAGGGATGCCCGAAGAGCGTTTCCCAGACCTTCCTCTGCTCTAGCCACATAGGCTTCCTCGCTGTTTTTAAGTGTTCCAGTCACACCCCTGACCCAGGGCCTTCATTGTTGCTGTTCCTATGGCCTTCAGTGCTTTTCCAGAGCTAAACACAGAGCTTGCTTTCTCACTTCCTTCTTGCTGTGCTCTTCCTTGATGAACCTCTCTAAAACAGCACCCCCATAATCTCTATTTACTTCCTTTAGTGTACTTTCGTAGTGCTTATTACTGCCTGCCTTCATAGGACGTGGGCATTTGCTTTTTGCCTTTGTCTCCAGTAGAACGTAAGCTCCGTTTTCGTTGGACCCATGTCTCGTGTGATCACAACTTCAGAGTGCGGAACGCGATGGATACGTGAACGGACCTCAGTTGTTCTGCTCTGTGCCACATTTCTTAGACGTGGTGGTCGGCGGTGAGCTCTGTCATTTACTTGTAAAGGCAAAGGGCCTTCTCCTTCTCTCTGATCTCCTGGGAACTTCCATGTCTGCAGCCACCTTCTCTCCACCCTGGAGCTTCTTCTTTCCCGTGCCCACTCCCTCCCTAGAGAGGCCAACGGTCAATGCTTGTCAATGCTGATTTGCTGACGAATAATTAACAGGACGTTTTTTAAAGGAACCTCTGGCTCCAAGAACTAATCACGTCCCTATCTTGGAAGGTGAATGTGTCATTTAGGCTGACTTTAAGAGGATGGTCGCAGCTGACTGAGTGTGGCCTTTAGAGAAGCAGATAGGAGGGGATGCAGCTAACAGCCCCAGTGGGAGGGGCTGCGGGCATCCCGGCTGGGTGCCTGTTCACCCATTCTGACCCAGAGGGCCACCTGGGTGCTCTGTCCCTCATTTCCTGGGCCATGCCTGGCAGTAACACATCATCGCTTATGTATACACACATCCCTATTTTCATTTCTTATTTAAAAAATCTTGCGTGTTTATTGTAGACAATTTAAAACATATGGACAGGGTAAAAGGGTAGTTGAAAATTGCTTGTAATCTCACCCTGGAGATAACAGTTGTGGATATTTTGGTCTGTTTCTGTTTAGCCTTTGTTTTCCTACAAATTAACTTGGTATTTTCTGACCTACATTAAGAAAATACATCACGGACAACTTCCCATACGGTTGAATATGTCCACACACAGTCATCTTTACCAGCTGGACAATAGTGAGCTGTGTGCGGGTGCTACCATGTACTTACCCCGTCCTTGACAATTGGGCAGGTACGTTGTTTGTACCTGTAGGTTATTACAGACGGCACTGTGATGAATTTTTTTCTGAAAATTTTTCTTAATTTAAAATTTTTTTCAATATAATCAATTCGCTATTCTTTTGTATTAGTTTCGGGTGTACAGCATACTGGTTGGACAATCATATACTTTACACTGTTCCCCCAGATACTTCCAGTGCCCACCAGGCACCGTGCACAGTGACTTCACCCCCACGACTATTTTGTAACTGCCAGTCTATGCTTGTCAATCTCTGGGGATGGAATTTTTTGTTGGTACATCTTTGACGAACAGTGATTGTTCTCATGTCGTTCACTTCAATTACTATAAATCCAAGGCTCTGGACTGCATGCCTGTGCAACTCCCCAATGCACATGTCGAAGCCCTTGTCCCCAAACGACCCCATGGGGGGGCGGGGCCTGTGGGAGAGAACCAGGGGTCGAGAAGGTCATGAGAGTGAGTGCAGAGCTCTCTCTCTACCAACTGAGGGTATGATAGGAAAACCACCTGTGAACCAGGAGGAGGGCCGTCACCAAGAATGCCCCATGCTGGCGCTCAGCCTCCAGAACCGGGAGAAATAAATGTCTGTGGTTGATGCCCTCCAGTGCATTAGAGCAGCCACTTCCCTGAGTCCTCTCCATGTACTTACTGGAACAGTACCTGTGAGGCAGCCATGGTTCTACCTCTGGGCCTTTGCGTATTCTGTTCCCTCAGCTTGGATAGCCCCTTTTAAGCTCTTCGCCTGATAATTCTTTTCCCCAACCCAAGTCATACATTTCCTTACATTTTAGTATTCCTGAAATGATGATGACCCTAACAACCAGTGTGTGTGCGTGTTGTGGTAGTGAGTCATGGACTTTAAGACATACCATGATTCCTCTTTATCCATCCAGGCTTAGCGCAGGTGTCTGGGCTGAGGGCTCCCTCTGGGTCATCATGACCGTGAGCCACTCTCTCATCGCACTGCTCACACCGCACTGCACTTGTCTGCTCATTTGTCTCCCTTGCACAAGGACTTCCTTGAGAATAGAAAAAAAATGCATTTTGGGAGCATCTCCAGCCCCCAGCAGCTCAGTAGCCTGGGCTCTAGGACAGGTGCTGAGGGCAAGTGGCAGGTGGGGAGCCGGTTGGTCGCTGGTTGTTGCCTGTTTCCCACTGGCCCTGCCCCGCTCCACCCCCCCATCACTGAACAGGTAAATGCAGTTATTTCCTCATTCCAGGCCCATGGAGAGCTCTTTTGCAGAGACCCTTGTGGGTGGATCAGAGCCTTTCACCTGCCCTGCCATTGAGGTTAAGGCTTATTTCAGGCCCTGGTGGATGTATTTATTTGCTCTGAGGGAGGAGGGCAAGGAGAAAGCTTGGCAGGCAGAGGTTTAGGTAATTTGTACCCACACAGCTGTAGAGAGCTTCCAAGAAACCACGTTACCAGCAGGGCAATTGTTTTCCCTGTGTTTCAGAATGACATTCAAGAGTTAGGGGAAATGCTTGAATTTCAGCTTTACAAAGGGCCTGCCAGAGAGATCACCTTTCCCCTCTGTCCCTCTCACCCAGCCCAGATACAATGACTGTGAACAAACTTGGCCATTTGAGCTTTTGAGTACCCCACCTCCCAATTTATCCCCTCCTCCACCCCCTTCTGGGTCTTTCTCTTTGTTCTGAGTTCATCTTCCTTTAGCTGCCTCTGCTTGACTTTTTGTCTTGTTTTCTATTAACTCTAACTCCAGAAAGAATACTGTCCCTCTTACATGGGAACACACTCTGCACGAAGTTGGGAGAGAGAAGGCCGTCCCTTTCTGGCCTGGGGTGGGGAGGGGTGGGCGGAGCCTTCCTGTGGGAGGCAGCAGATTCCTGAAGGTGGGCAGGATTGGAATACTGAAGAAGTGGTAAAGGAAGGGAAATCATTCCAAGTTCAGGCAAGAGTAAGACATGGTCAGGAAGGTGAAGACTGAGGCTGAAGCAAACATTTGTGTATAAAACCCATAAAGTACCTGCAATATGCACCCACCTGTATGTGTGGGTAAACCAGATGTCCCAGATCTCTGGTTCTCCAGTCATGTGTCTATGTGGGCTGTCCTCATTTTCATTCCCAAGACAACACAGCCTTCAAACTCGGTCTCTTTCCAAGGTCAAAGCAAAAGAATCCATGATCATAAAGGTGCTGGTACCCAACTTAGACTTCACTGGATATTTTGTAGGGCTGATGGGAGAACGAACTTATCTTGTATACCTGGCCACAGTGAAAATATCCACTAGACCTTTCTGTTTTCCCCCAGAGCTTTCCTTAGCTACATTGTGGTATGGATGGGTGTTGCTTCCTCCTTTCCTCACTCTCTTGCCGGCTCTTTTTTTATCTCTTGGATTCACCCCTTTGGACTGCATATTCCTCACCCTTAATCAGCCAACTCTTAGCTACTGAACTTACATACTACAGAGCCATTATGTTAATCACCAGCCCCCCAGCCCCAGCTTTTTCTTGATCTAAGTCCTTGGGATGCACCTTCCAGCAAGTTGGTTTGTTTCACTGTATTTCCAAACGAATACAATACCCTCCCCAAGAGCAATTCCTGTGGCTGATAGAGTCTCTTTCTTGTTACATGTATATTTCCTTATTTAGACCCCCACAACTGCTATTCTATTGCCTTCCTTTTGCAGACTAGATAACTGAAAATAAAAGAAGTGAATCCATTTGCCCAAAGTCACACAGCAGCCAGAATGGCAGACATGAGACCTGAACTCTGTCACTTTTTAAAAAATGTGTAACAGCCACCTCCCACATGTGGCGCATCAGGAGGGCGATTTTGATGGGAGAAGGGCTAGACGTGTAGACTGGGACGTATATTGGTCCCCTGGGGCTGTCTTTAAATACTGCTACACCTGTGTGGTGTGAAACAATAGCAATTTATCTCTCACGGCAAAGGGTCCAGAATCAACGTGTTGGCAGGGTGGGTTCCTTCTGGAGGGCCCAAGGGAGGGTCCATTTCTTGCCCCTCTCCTCGCTCCTGCGGTGGCTGGTGATGTCTGACGTTGCTTGGCCCGCAGGCCCATCACTCTGATCTTTGTCTTCATTCCACATGGTGTTCTTCTCTCTGTGTCTTCTCTGGCCTTGTCACAAGGACACCAGTCACTGGACTGGGGACTCACCCTAATCCATTACAAACTCATCTTAACTAATGGCATCTGCTGAGACCCTGTTTCCAAATAAGGTCATGTTCTGAGGCTCCGGGAGGACATGAATTTTTGGCAAGATGCCATTCCACCCAGTAACGGACCCGTCCGTGAAGGCCCCAGAAGGTAACGCCCAGAAATGTGAATTGTGGTCACGGAACAACCACACAGGGCTTCTTAGGAGAAGGATCTAGCTGAAAATGCACCCCACCCCACCTCGCCACCCCGATTTGGTCCAGTTCCCTGGGCTTTGTCTCCAGCCACAGCACCTGTGCCTTGTTGCTCTGTTAAGGAATGAACCAGGGTGGGCTGCCATCAGTGTTTTCCGAGGGCGGCAGCCTTTTCTTCCTTCGGGAAACTTTGCACTTGAGAAACTTTGCACTTGCCTCCATTGTGCCTTGGGCTAATCAGTATGCCTCGTGAAAGTATTTAAAGCCTGACGCATTAGTCACAACAAATCTGCTGCAGCGGGGAGTTGAAAAGACGGAACAGGCCGCCAGTTTCTTTTTGGTGAGCGCAGTTTGCTCTCCCCTCGTGGCATTTACATCCAGCCCCTGCCTTGGACTTCGTGCCCAGAATCCCTTTTCTGATATGTCCCTGGTGCAAGAAGCACCGCCTAGGCCTGGTGAGGCCACCTCTGAAAGCCTTTCCCAGGTCAGGGGCCAGGGGCAGGGGCAGGGCAGAGGGTCAGACAGGGAGTAGCCGTTCGGCCTGGCTGCTCCTCGGACAGGACCCTGATGCCCAGCGAATACTGTGCCAGCTGGAAGCAGTTGAAACAGCCCTGGTGACCACTTCAGTGCCCCTGTCTGACCTACCTCCAGCAAACACTGGGCTGTTTTGAAGTTGCTTTGAAGCTGGGAAAGCACTGGAACTTTGGGCCTGCTCTAGCGGCGGAAGCCACAGGCTCCATCTGCCTTTGTGGCTTTGCCAAACCCTTGACTGGCCTACCAGGGAGCGGATTTTGGAGAGACTCAGTTGGCTTCAGCGAGTGGGCAGAGGCCTCAGGCTTCTGTTCTGAATGGGGCTAGTCGAGCAGCTCAGCAGTGTGTCTCCACACTGGGCCCAGCGTGGTGTCTCCAGATTCTGGGGCTGTAGCCTGGGTGACAAGGAGACTTTGAATTCCTGAATCTAAGCGTTTACCTCCTCTGCTTCTGGTTAGCTGTGTGATCTCAGGTAAGCTGCTTGACCTCTCTGAGCCTCGTTTTTATTCAGCTATAAAATAGAGTGGGTAATTCCTGGCCCTTGGAGGGATGCAGAAGCATGAACTGAGAGGATTTATATAAAGGTGCTTTATAGGCTGGAGTGTGTAATGGGAGGGTACAATGAAAACAAAATGTATCACCCTAAATCTGGAAATAGTGTACATTTAATGAGGGTATGGTATGCACTAGTCATTGTTCTGAAAGCTTTTCATGGGTTGTCTTACTTAACCTGCACAATAGCCCTAGGAGTTGGTACTCTTATTATCACTGTCTTACAGATGAGGGAACTGTGGCTTAGAGAATTGAAGTAATTTGCAGAAGGTCAAATAGCTCATTGGTTGTGAAGGCCAGATTCCACTCCGGAGCCTGTAGGATTACTCCCTAGTCTACACTGGCTCTCTCCTGCGATAATGATTTTAAAACCTCCATTTATTAGGACCTAGTCTTTGTCAAACCCTCAAAATATATGATTTCTAGTCCTCACAGCAGCCTTGAGATGTAATATTACCACCTCCACTTAGAAAAGCGGAGATTGAGATCAAAGGCTTTAGTTCACTCCATTTATTGAGCACCTACTATTCTATCTGAGGCAGTGGGGACACAACAGTGAACAAGATGGGGGGAGGGTTCCTGCTTTCACAGAATGTATCTTTTAGTGCCAGGAGACAGGTGATGAAATGCGTGAACTAAATAATGTTAAGTCACGGTGAGGGCGATGAAGGGAATAAACCTCGTGAAGGGGCAGAGTGACGGGGGTCAGGGAAGGCCTCCTCGAGGAGGGGCCCTGAGGGCTGAGATCTGAATGGTAGAAAAGGGGCAGGTGTGTGAAAGGTGCAAGATGGTGAAGAGGAGCTTCCTTGGGTGCAGGACCAGCAGAGGGCCAGGAGGAGCTAGAGCGAGGGGAGCTCAGGGAGTGAGAGGAACGGTGGTTGGGGGGCAGGGCCGGGGCAGGAGGCAGTGGCCCTGGTGAAAAGGAGGTGACTGTTGTAAGAGGCAGTGTGGTAAAGGGACCCATTCCTGCCGATGCCGATTCCTGGGATGATCGTGTGACTGTCATTGGCCATAAGTCTAGTGAGGGACAGTGGTGGAGGAAAGGCTCAGGCCTGGGCAGGGCAGGGTGGGCTGGTGGGTGGGCTCAGGCTTGGAGCCTGTGGAGACCTCTCCCATTTTGCTGCAGGGCAAATAGGCAGCAGCCCTGGGGGCTTTGGGATTCCCTCCACACCTGTGCGGGCTGGTCACCACATTCTGATACATCAGTGGTTGATTGGCATGGCTGGTAACCACCCCGTGAGCAGACTGCCCAAGTCAAGCCAGGACGTCCCGAGGGAGGCAGAGCAGCCTCTTCTGCCCACCTTCCCATACCCTCCAGGAGACGACTCTCATTCATCACCTACCTGGGGATTACGTAAGAACCCCGCCATCTACAGGGCATTGCTGGTAGATACTCTAAAGAGCCCAGTAAGATTGTTTTTCCCTCTTGGGAGGAAGATGCCTTTGTGCAGCTGATCAGAATGAAACCATAGAACGTTCAACCTGGAAGTTGCCTTAGAGACAAACTTGTTCAACACTCTGATAAAAAGGGACTAAGCCTTGGGTATTGTTTTCATTTAGTGTTACGAAAACAGTTGGTGAAGTTCTTCCTGGGGAAAAAAAACCCAAAACTACACTTCCCATTACTTAGTAAACAGTAAACAGACT
The DNA here is from genome assembly GCF_004126475.2 of Phyllostomus discolor. Taxonomy (NCBI): domain Eukaryota; kingdom Metazoa; phylum Chordata; class Mammalia; order Chiroptera; family Phyllostomidae; genus Phyllostomus; species Phyllostomus discolor. The sequence goes on from NC_040908.2 coordinate 136,945,533, forward strand.
CTCGGGTTGAGGAAAGTCTGGCAGCCGAGCGGCGAGGGGCTTCTGGTGCCGCAGAGGGGGCTGGCTCCCACCTCCACCTGACTAGCTGTGTTTTTGGGCAAATCATTTAATGTCTCTTGATTCCTGTTTCCTGAATTGTAAAATATAGATAATAATGGATTCCTGCCCCGTGGGGGAGAACAGGATGAAACCACGTGGATGACGTGCTCACCGCACAGCGAGGAGCTAGTGAATGGTGCCCGCTGCCACCGTTTGGGGATGCAGATGCAGCAGATGCCGATGAGCCGTGACGGAGAGCATGACGGAGGCTCAGTGATGGCAAGAGGGTCCATGGTTGTTACCCCGAGCTCAGGCCCCTCTACCTTCCCTCGGAGTCGGTTTTCATTAATCCCCTTCCAGCCCCCCCGCACAGAAAAAAAAAAGTTTGTGATCTTCTCATTTGCCTCTATTGCCTGAAAGGTAATATCTAAGAGAAAAATAGTCTCGGTTAAGTGAGAGTTTCAGCATATGAATCAGAGTTCTAGAACAGAGTTTTGTCCCTTGACAAGCAGCCCCGGCACCCCTGCCAGTGTGTGAGCCTAGGCCCCGCCCCTCTGAGAGACAGGCTGCAGAGAGGTGTCTGGCCTAAGCCAGCTGTGCGGGGGGCCCATCCTGTGTCCCACCCCAGCTCAAGCTGCGGGGCAGTACAATAGATGTGTGAGATGACATCTTACTGCCCACCCCAGCACTGTATTATGATTTCAGCTGAAATCATCATTGGACAGTGCTATCTGTTATTAGTCACTTTCCTCCCATTTGGGGGGAGACGGCAGGGTCATAGAAGGTATCAAAACACCTACCCAGCAGCCACTGACTCACAGGCCCTGAGAACTGGCCGTCCACTGGTGACTAAGCATCGACTCGTCCCTTTGGTGGTTCTGCAGGGGCCTGGCCGGGCCTCGCCACATCCTGTTTCCTCCCCGATGCAGACTGCAGCCCCCCTTGTCATGTTGTGAGAGCAGCACCTTTTCAAAAATGATATAGGAGGGGTCAGAAGAATCGAGAGTCCTTCCCAAGAAGGAGTTTAGCTGAGAGAACCAAATGCTGCCCAATACCCCAGGTTAAAGAGAACCAGTTATGAACTACGGTGTAGTGACTTGGGCCCTGAGACCTGCAGGGAAAACGAGGGGGGAAATAGTAACAAATCAGCAGTACAAGCAATATTCGCTCATGAACTCTTCCAGCCATGTGTGAAAATGAGTAACTCTGGCCCCTACCATGTTTGCTTTGTGCCCCAAGGTGCGGAGTTTGGGAGGATGCCAGTGCTGTGGTTCCTCTGCTTTGGGGAATAAGGAAAAGGAAGCCCCCTTGGGAGGGCTCTTTCTTGGGAAACCGGTATTCACCCACACCCTGTGTTCAGATGGAAGCTGGAGTGAGTCTGAGAGGGCTCCCGACAGGTCAGGGCATGGGGCTGCCCAGTCAGTGCAAAAGCCCAGAGCCAGGGCTGCTGTGGGTGTCCAGATCTCCCATGGGGGGGAGGACTGGGGGGTGTTCGGTCTGTGGGGAGTCACTGATGCATTTTTGTTTTTATTTAGCACCTGCTATGTGCCAGGCACTGTTTTAGCTCTGTGAAATAAGAATAGCACATTTTCTGTTGTCATGGAGTTTACCTTCTTGTGGGAAGATACCACAGACGAGACACAAGTAAACAAATGCGTTAGTACATTTATTTGAGAGACTGGCAGGTGCTACAGGTGATGTGTTCAGGAATGGCTGGGGGAGGGGTTAGATGAAGGACTTAATGAAGACCGCTCTGTGGGGGCAGCATTAGAGCTGAAGCAGCAACCATGTGAAGGGCAGGGGTGCTGGAGCCGGGCAGTGGGATTGCCACCTCAAAGGTTCTGGTGGGGACAGCCTTGGCTCATTCAGCAATGGCCATTGTCACTGGAGCCCCATGAATTGGTGACTCCTTTTAGCTTTATACTTGATGTGGTATAACCCCAACTGGGGTGTCCACCCAAATAGTCAGCTGCTGGAGGTCGGGTAGGAAGGGGGGTCTCGAACTGCTCTGGGGACAAGCGGAATGGCTGATTAGAGGACCAATGCTACTCTCCTTCTCAGCTCCACCTCCAACTCCTGGGCAAGCTCTGTTTGTTCATCCTCCCTGTTTTCTCTTAGGTGGGGCCACTTCTCCCCACGTCCCTCACCTTTACCCCCGTCAAAACCACCAGCATCTCTCCCCAGGTCTCCTGAAGTGGCTCTGACCCGCATCCTTCCCATACGTCCCTGCTCGTCTCCAGTCTGCTCCGCACACTGTGTTCAGAACGATCTTTTAAAACCTCAGGTCTGATCATGTGCTTCTCTCTCTCTCTCTCTCTCTCTCTCTCTCACACACACACACACACACACACACACACCCCTTCTCAGTACTTTTCCAGGATTCCCCATTGCTCCCAGGAGAAGAACCCGAACCCCTACACTGACATAAAAAGCCCCACCTACGTAGATCCCCTACTGCTTCTCTAGCCTTGTTCCTAGCTACTGGGAGTGTCACTTTCCACGCCGGGGCCACACAGGCTTTTTTCCAGTCTCTCCGATGTTCTGTACTAGTTCTGGCCTCCGTGGCTCCTAGTATGTTCTTCTTCCATGCACCTTGGCCTTGCAAACTTCAATTCAAGTCTCAACACAGCTACTAGTTCCAAAGGGATGTCTTCCTCATTCTTCAGCACTACAATACTACAAAGGATTTTTTAGTTACATGTTCCCAATAGTGTTTCATTTCTTTTCACAACTCTTAGCACAACTGTGCAGAAATAAGCTATTAAGAGGTGACAAGGAAGCACAAGTTAGGTAATGTTTGGTCTAAAGAATAAAATGGAAGTGCTTTGTAATTAGGTTTTTTCGTTCCTGAAGTTCTTCACTTTTTAGAACAGGTTGGTTGGCAGAGGCATCCGAATGAAATGAGGCAGACCTCTGGGGTCTGAGGGGAGGTCCCCAGGCTGCTCCCTTCCCACACCGGTCCAGGAGCTCCAGGAGGGCAGGAACCACGACCTTCTTGTTCATTACCGTGTCCTCAGCCCTTGAAAAGTGTCTAGAGCACAGTAGCCACTTGATCCATATTCCCCGAAGCAATGACTACTTACAAAGACCATGAATCTGAAATGTTCCACTTGAATGTGCTACTTGCTTTCAACAAAAAGAAAAAAAACAGGAGACCGTCTGTGTTTTCTGTCCCATTTCCCCACCCTATAGACACGGTGATTGATATCTGGAGTTCAAGAACAAGCATAGTGAGCAGGAATTCTGGCAGATGAACAACCTGCTTAGGAAGTCTGTTCTTGCCGGGGACTATCAGAACAGCGTTGTTTTCTTTGGCTTGAAGGCGTCTAAGACTGTGTGTACGCAGGGAAATGGTATAGACCCACAGCGTGGAGTCGGGGCCAGGGGTGAGACTCAAATAATAATCAAGTGAAAGAGGGTTGTGTGAAGCCTGGAGGGGGACATTGCCTTTCTCAGCAGCCGAGGAACGGGAACATTCTGCCTTGTGTCAACGTGGAAGTGAGCGGATTAAGCTCCGTTTTATGCCGCGCCTGGAAAAATACCAGCACTGTACTCGCATAGTTTCTGAAAGCCAACCTCAAATGCCACTCAGTCTCAGCTCTGTAAGAGACGGTTACAGGGAGAAAAAAGGAGTCCATATTCAGATTATGGGAAATATCACTGAAGTGGAAAAAGATTGGAGCCATGGGTTTTTGCTTTTTTGAGGTTATATGCCCCTTTGAAAATCTGGCAAAAGCAGTGGACCCCTTCCCCCTCTGAGCCCCTTCTCCATCTGTGAAATGTGTAGCCATTAACATGTTCCCACCCATGGGGACCCCTGGAGGGTCGTAGCCTCAGGTTAAAACCTGCAGTTAGTGGGTCTGGCTGGAAATTGAGCAGAAATAAGCTAATAAGAGATGACAAGGAGGCACACAAGTTGGACAAATGTTTGGTCTAAAGAATAAAATAGAAATGGTTTGTAATTCATTTTTTAAAAGATTTTATTTATTTATTTTTAGAAGGAAGGGAAGGGAGGGAGAAAGAAAGAAACATCCATGTGATAGAGGAGCATCGATTAGTCGCCTCTTGTACACGCTCCGATGAGGACCAAACTCACAGCCCAGGCCTGTGCCCTGACAGGGAATCAAACCCAAAACCTTCCACTTTGTGGGACGACGCCCAGCCAACTGAGCCACACCGGTCAGGGCTGGAATTAGTTGTTTCTTTTTTAATTTGGGAATTCGTCACTTTTTAGAACAGGTTGGTTGGCACAAGGTGATCAAGTGCATCAGTGAAATGAGGCAGACCTGGGGGCCTGAGAGGGGTGCCCTCTGAGCATCTCCTGGCATTGAGCCACCCGAGCGGGTCCGTGTGCTGCAGGGCAAGCACCGCAAGGCCAGGGTGTTAGTCTGTCCCGTCCACCACCGGTCCGTAGAGTCTAGCTCAGGGCTCGATGCTGGGTGGTGCTCAGTGAATATCCATCCCATAAATGAATCAATTAATTGATCCCTGGTGGCCCCAGTTCACTCTGTCTTCCTCTCTTTCACTTTGGTCTGAAATGATCAGATGGCTTGGTGTTGATGTGTTTGTTCAAGAAATACGTGTGGAGTACCTCCCAGCCTCTGGGTGGGTCATGATGATTCTCTAGGTGCAGAATGAGACATGAGAGTGAAGAGCGCTTGTTCTGGGGCTCGCTACCCCGGGTCAGTCCCAGCGCAGGTGGCGGGGAGGGATGGACGCTGCAGGGTGGGGTGTGAGGGTTAAATCAGGTCACACAGTTAGAGCGCTTAGCTCGATGCTTGACACGCAGCCACGTGCTGCTTCTACCGTCACCTGGCTCCTCTGCCACACAGTCTGTTGGTTCCTGCAGGGTCCTCTGTGCTCCCCGATGCCACGGTTCTGAATCTCAGTAACCAGCTGTCGCTCTCTATACAGCAGGTAGAGCATAGCCTTTACAGAGTTCCAGAATAATGAATCGTGGCTGTATTTAAGGGTTAGGAATATTCCTAATTTTCCCTCTTTCTATTTTTCCATATTTTAATTTTAATTCGTAAGCATATATTACTTTCAAATTTAAAAAGTACTGTGTAAGAAATAGTATTATAATTAAAAATGGGCTCACTCAATTTTACAAAATACAGAGCTGGGAAATAAGAATACTTTATTGTCTCTGCTCTGTAGAATCAGTTTGAGAACTTCATTTGTCCATCATGTTTTCCAAATAAAATTGCCCAAATGTAAGCACTAAGAAAGCAAGGGTGTGTTCCTGAGCAGACACGGATGTGCTGTTCAGTTCAGGAAACATAGGGCTGAGAATGTGGACTCCTGCTTTTGCCCCCAGCTCTGCAACTATGCAACCCCAGACGTAACTTTGCGCAAACTGCTCAACCTCTTGAAGCCTCGGTTTTCTCACCAGGAAAAGGGAAGAAACAAATGGAGAACTTTTACCTTGTAGATTGTTATGGGAATGAATATCAAATAACTCACATGTGGGAGTAAGTCTTCCATAGATTCTTTTTTTCTTTCTTTTCTTCAGAAAGATGTCAATTTGACTATCAGTGACATCACCATCCTTTACATCAGGGGTGCTCAACCCCGGGGCCGTGGCCGGGTGGGTACTGGTCTGTGGCCCCTTAGGAACAGGGCTGTACAGCAGGAGGTGGTGAGTGACAGGCTAGCAGGCGAACCTTCTTCACTCACGTTAACCCCTGAAACAACTGTCTTCCATGAAGCTGGTCCCCGGGGCCAACAAGTTTGGGGACCACTGCTTTACGTTGTACTTGTGTGCATTTTGCATGTATGTGTATATAAATGTCTCCGCTTTGATGTTTAACTGAGCAAACGGATCATGGCCAAACCAGAACTTAAGATTTCTGAAGCCCGTCTCGCCATCTGCTTCCCCCTGCATTTCCATAAATGGCACCAACATTCACCCTGTTGTTCAAGCAAAAAGCCTCAGCGTCGTCCCTCACTCCTCTCTCTGCCTCACAGACCGTCTTCCATTTGACAGCCCAGCTGACATGTCTCAGAATGAGCCTCTTCACCACGGCACCGCCCCCACCCTCTCCCCGGGTGAGTGTAGCACCGCAGCCCCGGACCCTGCAACCGTCTCCCCACGGAGCCAGAGTGAGCGCAGACAAGTGTGCCTGAGGTCGGGCGCTTCCTTGCTCAGAACTCACCTTACCCTCCTCAGCCTCCTGTAATACCAGGAGTAAAACCCAAGTGGCTTCCTGTCCTTCGTGCAGATCTTTATAGTGGGTGATAGGCGAACTGGTCCTGTAAATGCTTTAGGTTCTGTGGGCCACATAGGAGTCTGTCATGTCGTCGTTATCTTCTCCTTTGCCTTTATCTTTGTCCTTGTTTCTGTCTCCACCCTGTTTCCTTCCTTCTTCTAACCCTTTGAAAATGTACTAACTGCTCTTAGCTCATGGGCTTACAAAGACAGGCCAAGGGCTGGAGTTTGCCTACCCTCGCTGTACACGAGCTGGCCTTGACCTTTCTCTCCTGCCCATCTCTCACCCACCCCCACCCATCTTGCTCACTGTGCTGTAGCCCTGGTGGCATTCTTGCTGTCCTGAAGCATGCTGACCACATGTTGCTCAGGGCCTGTGCACTCCTGTCCCTTTGTCCCTGTCCCTATCCCTGTGTCCCTAACACTGTTCCCTCAGGTCTGCTTCATAGCTCTCTTCCTTCTTGTGGGTCTCTGCTTGCAAGCACCTCCTTGGGGAAGCCTCTCCCAACAGCCCCTCTAAAGTGCTTGCCTTGCCCTCCCAGGCACACTCTGACCCTCACCTGGCTATTCTTTTTCTGGTATGTATTATATATCTATTTGTTGGTCAGTTCTGCTCCCCTAGAACGTGAGCTCCTGGACAGCAGGCTTTGTCTCATTCAGTGCACTTTCTCTGCCTTTCTCTCTCCCCCCGACACCCAGAAAAGAACCTGGTGCTGAGCGGTCATTCAAAGAGTATTTGTTGCATAAATTAATAAACGTGAGAATGGTTCCGCCCTGTAATATCATTTGCAACAAGGTGGCCCTCTTTTTAATCCTCAGCCCTGTTGACTCTAGTAAAGAGAACTGGATGAGCGTGCCCAGCTGTGCTCTGGGTGACAGTGAGGACTGTGAGAACCCAGTTCCATGTGCTGCTGGGGTCTGGAGGATGAATCCGGGTGGGAACACGGGGGTTGGGGGAGGAGCAGTGAGAGAGGGGAGCCATGCCAGGCTTTGAAGTGAGGGGAACTGTCCAGCTCTCAGGAAGCTGATGTCATTAGAGCATCCCTGGATGATAAGTAGTCAGTGGAGCCAGTTCTGGTATCTCTTGGGGAGAAAGGGAAGCATCTCTTAGAGGCAGAGGAAGAGCACTGAGATAAAGTGTCCTTCTCAGGAACACACAGCCAAGCCGGGCTGCAAACCAGTTAGTGCAGACATGGAAGGGATACTGCTTATCAGGCCTAGATGGGATGTGGTGGGAAAATCTATTTCTGGAGCCACTGTGACTCCCAGCTCCAGGCACAAATCCCCCAGAGTCTTATTGTTGGGGCCTCTTTGGATTTGCAAGCTGGAGGGGTGCATCTAGAGCAGTCAGTTATGACTCCCACCCCACACTCCCACCCTGCCTTGCTCCAGAAGCCTCAGGAGAAGTGAACTTGGATCTGGGTCATTGCAAGAGAGGCTGAGCTCTTTCTTGGAGCCATTGTAGGAGGCTACTTGGGGCTGGACTGCAAGGGGTGGTCCTATGGAGGACTCCAGGGGGGCTTAGTACCATACACCCTCGAGTTCTGGCTCAGGGTCAGACAGAGAGAGCCTTGGACTAGGCGATGAGCCTGGCTGTAGACTGACTCATACACCAGGCAGGGACCGGATCAGCCCTGAGCCAGGAGCCTGGTCTGGGAGCACAAAGAATAAAGGAACCGCTACCTTGAACGTGCCTTAGGGTAGAAACCGGAGGGTGCAGAGCCGGGGGCCTGTGCACTGTTCAGACTGGGGAATTTATGTCCAAGATCACGAGTCCAGCTCTTCGTTTCAGAAAGTAAGACAGCTAGATAACACGAGGGAAAACTTAGTGATAGCATAAATCACACTGTCCGTGGAGCCACGTCCCAGGAGCCCAAGGCCAGCGCTCAGATGATCTGGGATGTGGTAACGGGCCACTTGGCCTGCTTGGTGCCAGGGTTTTCACATACGCAGTGCCAATGGCGAGTCTTGGTACAGTTGGCTCATTGAGTTATTAGGAGCACATGAGAAAATAAAGGAAGTCTTTGCAAAGTTAAAAAGCCTCTGGTCATGTATAACTTGATCCCTGATCAAGTCGTATGAAACAGTAATACCAACAGGAACCATAACTGTCCAGGGAGCACTGACCAGTTGCCAGACACCACGTCCAGTGTTCACACGGGGGTCCCACGTGAGCCTGGAGCCACTAGAGAGAGAGGCGATGTTATAATCCCCATGGAGAGGTGAAGTCGTAGGGCCTAAAGGACTGAAATGACTTGCCAGGCCACACAGCCAGCCAAGGTGGGGGAGAATCTGAACTCAAATGGTTTTTCTCCAGAGGACATTTGGGCCTCGAGGGCCTCTGGCGCAGATCTCCAGGCACCCAGCCTCGCCCCCCTTGGCTTTCTTGGGGAAGCAACAGACCCGCCACTATCTCTTGCCTGCAGACAGGTTCAGTCCCTGCCAATTGCTGAGAAGCTGCGGAGCTTTGACGCTGCTGTTTACCAACTCCCAGAGCCCGCGGTTCCAACGGGGACAGCGAATCCCCACCAGTCCTGGGAAACCGAGATGCCAGCGGCGAGCACAGGCTCCTGCGGAGTTTGGAGAGTGGCCACGTGTGGTGGAAGATTTCTCCCCAGGAAGGACCTCCCTCACAGCTGCTGAGTGGGTCCTGGAGAAACATTTCCTTGAGAAAGCGGAGGCAGGGAGACGACCTCTGAACTCAGGCTGTCGTTTCCCATCTTCCCGTCAGGGAGAAGAGGAGGAAAAGCGGTCTGCGCTCCCTGCCTGCAGCGCCCCCCTCAGGACAGCGCTAGGCTTGCAGCCCAGGGTGGTGTGCTCAGTTTGCCTAATATGATTCCCGTAAGTGGAGTCTGGGGACTTGGCCCACAGAAAGTGGGAGATGAGGGCTTCTGGGTGCCCCTCTGAGAATTCCTCAGGAGCCTTTTCAGATGGACGAGGGGGGTGAAACGACATGCAAAGGTAGAGGAGGAACTATTGAAAGAGTGGCGGCTTTTGTCCTAGGTAAGAGAAGGCCCAGGAAGCATGGGCACTGTGGAACGTCTGAAGGGCCGCCCTGAGGCAGGCCAGTTCCGGTGGCCTCCAGGGGGTCCAGGAAGGAGTGGCAGGGGATGGTGAAAGGGAACAGAGAGAAATGTTACAGAAATGCAGGGTAGCAGCTGGAGGCTTCCAGATGGGAAAGAACTGCCTTGGGGACAGTGAGCTGGCTGTCACTGCAGGGATTCAAGCAGAAGCAGGTGGCCCTCTTGGCAGGGGCCTTGCTCAGGTAGGGACCTGAATAGTTATTGCCAGCCCCCTCCTTGCCCTGGGTGGCCTGCTGGTTGCTGGGTGACACTGGCTGACAATGGGCCAGATGACTCCTGCTGGGGCTGACTATGCAACCTTTCTCAGGTAACATGATGCCGCAACATGGGTACAAAGCCCTTGCCCCTGGAGCCAGGGTTCTCGGTTGTTAGTTGACATCACAATGAGCTGCAGGGCTTGTGAAAACACAGACTAGTAGGACCCACCGAGTTGCTCATACAATAGGTCTGGGGTGGGGCCTGGGGACTTGCATATCTAACAGGTTCCCAGGTATTGGTGATGATGTTGGTCCGAGGACCACACTTTGAGAATCACTGCTTTAGAATACAGACCTACGAGGCTTGAAACCTTAGGTCTAAAGCTATGGGTTCAGAGGAACCCATGTGAGAATCCCAGCTGCGCCATTTATGAGATGTGTGATGACTGGCAAGGTACCTAACACCTCTGTGCTTTTGTACCTGTTCTGCAAAATGGAGACAGTACTACTTTAACAGAGTTGTGAGAATTGAAGACAACGATTTATGTGAAGAGCACAGACAGTGTGTGGGAATGCTAAGTATGCAAATAATATTTATTGATCTTAGGCTCACATTATGATTATGGTGTTATAATAATCATATTATGGTTATTATGATTGTTATTATGGTGTGAGTAATAATAACAACAGGCAGTGGCTCTTATTTTATTACTCACACCATAATAATATACAGAGTGAGAGAGAATGAAAGAGACAGAGAGAAAGAGAGAGAACAGCACAGATTTAAAGTGTAGATACTGCAGGTAAACAGAATTTAAGTCCAAGGGACGTCATTTACTAGCCCAATGCCTTGGGCAAGCTATTTGATTTTTCTGTGCCTGTTTTTCCCTCTGTACCAACTAATTCTCAAACCTGTATCATAAGGTTACTACAATGACTCACACATAATCATCAGTTACATACAGATGTCTCAGAATGGTACCTATAGAACATAGAAGATTCATTTGTGAAAGCATTATTACTTGTGGTATTATTTTCATTAATAATAATAATAATAAGTAAAGCCCTATTGTCTTGAGTAGCTGAGGAGAGGGGATTTGACTAGGCGCCCGTAGGGGTGAGAGCCAGCCTTGGCCCTCTCATTAAGCAGCTGTGCTGAACCTCTGTTTGGGCAGCACAGTGAACCTCCCCGTGCCTCAGTGTCCTTGCTGGGAAGATGGGATTATGCCAGCCATCTGGCTTAGTTCATTGACTAGTTTAAAGAGTAATCACCTGGGTACGTGACGCGAAAGTGCTTTGGCAAACTAATACCAGGCTGTCACGGGTTCTGGATGTCCACTTGTGGCTGGCTGGAGCGTGGCAGGGAGGGAGCTGCGGCAGGGCGCTGGCTGGGGAGAACCTCTCCAGTCGTTCTGCTTTGGGGTCTGAGGAAGGCCCAGGACTGCGAAGCCTGCGGGGCCCACGGCAGCAGTCTGGCTGACCTGTGTGGTTTCATGGGCCTGCACAGGAATCAAAAGCGAGTCATTAGCAGTGCTGGGAGTTTTCCTGGACTAAACAATGGCACCCTCATCCTGGGATTCCCCGGGTTGTCATCTGTTGACTTTGGAATAGGAGGTGACTGTGTGCACACACTGCCTCGGCTGGTGCCTCTCAGACACCTGTTTCCTCCTGTCTCCACCCTCATCTCACTCCCTGTGGACTGGACCCCGAGTGCCAGCCCCGCTCCTCACCCCAGCGGCCCTCAGCACAGACACCTCCTGGACTGGGAGAAGGGGGAGGCCCTCGAGTACACTGCATCTGCTGCCGGGTGTGCGTGCGTGCACATGTGTGTGTGTGCACGCGTGTGTGAAGCAATCTCTTGTGAGGGTCAGGATGCCTTACGAAAGTGGAATAAGTATACCCACTGCTTTTGTTCCAAAGGAAAAGTCTCCAAAGATCCCACCGGAGAATAACTTTTTGGCCCACTTCTAGGGTGTTTGTGTTCTTTTCCTTGCTCAATCATGGCAAAGTTCATTGAAAAAAGCAGCTGCATTCCCTATAGCAAGTTTATTAGGGAGGCGCTCAGGTTTTGAACAGTTCTGAGGAAGTGTAGCCCGCAGCCCCTTGGGGAAGCCGCTGCCTCTTAAATTGCTACCCTTAATCCCTGGTGACCAGAACTGGCCCAGAACGAAAGGGCTGATCCCACAGGGAAAATAAAATAAACAGAACCACACCATGCTCTCCCCCATCCAACCACAACCACCAAAAACAAAACAGAGCAGAGCTCAACAAATCAGCGCAACTCAGTGCGAGTTTGAGGGCAACTCCGTTCCAAACTGTTTCTCTGAATCATTCAGATGCAAAACCAGAACAGAGGACAAAAATTAGAAGCCATTTAACTTTTTAAAGCCTTTCAACAATAGCTATCTATATTTCCATGCCCACAATGCTATGGCAGAATTTTTAAAAATGTTTTGTTTTTGCCTTCAACAGTTTTATTTCACCTTAGGTGAACCCCTGGCCCAACCGAATGGGGCTTGATGAGCCTAAAATCAGTCTTTCAGCCACTTCCAAAAATGTCTGTACGGCCCCCACACCCTGACACTTAATGGGGTCAGCACTGGAGGTGCTGCTCCTTGGAGGGGGTGGGGAGGACAGAAGGCTGGCAGCGTGGAGGCTTTTCAAAGGGGGTCGGAGGTCACCCAGTGATTGCACAATTTCAACCCTTATCTGCCTCACTGAGGTGCTGGCAGGGAGGGGGCTGGAGGAGGAGCCCCCAGGCCTGGGATGTGGAAGAGAGCAAATAAATACCAGGGACGCCTGGCAACCCTCCCAGCTGAGGGGAAAGCGAGCCTGGTCTTCGAAGATGGGTCCTGGATTGCTTGGGACCTGTTTGGCAGCCTCGTGTAAGTTTAAAACCTCTTACCCTGAGGCTTTAAAGTTAGTCTTTAATTCTTCATTCATTCATCCTGAAACTTATTTCTTAACCTAAGCCCCTTTGGTGTTTGGGTGGGGCAGGGGTGGGGCGCTATAGAAAGACATAAGACAGTCCTCACTCTCCAAAAGCTCTCCTTCTAGTAATATTTAAAAGAAAAGGTCGGCCCTGGCTGGCATAGCTCAGTGGATTGAGCATGGGCTGCGAACCAAAGCATCGCAGGTTCGATTCGCAGTCAGGGCACATGCCTGGGTTGCAGGCCATGGCCCCCAGCAACCGCACATTAATGTTTCTCTCTCTCTCTCTCTCTCTCTCTCTCTCTCTCTCTCTCTCTCTCTCTCCCTCCCTTCCCTCTCTAAAAATAAATAAGTAAAGTCTTTAAAAAAAAAAAAAAGGAAAGGTCAAGTATCCCAATTCTCAGGAAACAAATGAATCTTTCGTCTAGAAAATTGGGTTTATTTTCAATACATTTTTTACAGTACAGTGGAAGGAGCTCTAACAGAGGACTCAGATTCTTCTGGAAAATTAGGGAGGGACTGGATGATCTTGAAATTCCCCAGACTCCCAGCATGTGGGATGTGTTACTTCTGTTTAATCACGCCAGCAGTAAGCCAGGCGCTAGTTCGGGTGTACAAAGATGAGTGAGATAGAGCACCTGTTCCTGAGCAATTTATAATCTGGGGCTAATGATACCAATAGCGGTACTAATGCCCATAACAGCAAACGAGATGACAGCTCCAAGAGGAGATGGGCTAGGCCGTTGAGAGACAGAAACGGAGTACTGGGGACCACGGAGGTGGGCGGGTGCGGGGGAATCTAAGAGAAGTTCATCGACACAGTTGATTTCACTCCGGGTCCAAAGATCAACAGGTTGGCCGAGAAGGAAAGGAGAAGCAGCACTGCGTGCTGAGCGAACAGCCTAGGCCAAGGTATTGGAGGTGTGACTGTGATGGCCTAGCCCAGGAGAGTGACCCACAGGGACATTGGGAGGGGCCACAGGAGGCGCTGCTCTACCCAGAAATTCTCCACCACGGCCTGACCCCTGTCGTTGGAAAGGAGAAAGCAAACTGTGTGAGGAGCCAGGAAGCAACAGCTTAAACCCTGCTCAGGGAACCTGCTAAAGGCAGCAGCGCTAGTGAGGTAGTGAGCGCACCAGGAGTTGCCAGTACGTGATCCTTTATATCTCCAGGAGAATGAAAAGGGGTGGGGGGAGGGAGAGAAATCCTTTGCTGGCCAGCCCAGCGGCTTTTCAGAGGCGTTTTCACTCATTTGTGGGCTTGTCAGTGTGACATTGTGTCTGCCCTCCTGAAAGCCATACATCTTACTTTGAAACCCTCCAATGGCCTTGGACCCCCTGAAGACCCCAGTGTTCCCAGGCTGACCTTTAGGCGGGGGGGGGCTCATGCCCCTCTGAGGCTGGTGGGGGGAAGATGCCACCTCCCGTGCTCAGGCCTTCTTGCCACTGGCTCGCTGACAAAAGTCCTTTCTTCACCAGGAAGGATTAGTGCTTTTTAAAAATGTGACTCTCGAGTTCTGAAAAGCCTGCTAGCTGTGTACTTCCACGGCCTTTTAATTTTCGTACATTTTCTTCCTCCACCTCCAAGGTCTCTGGGCCCTCCCGGAGTGGAAGGGGATTTGAAATAAGTCTTAAAGTCACGTGCAAAACTGTCTGCTCCCAGGGATGGCATTTCCGGGACTTCATTTCCTGTATGTAGTGTAACAGTGACACGGATGCTGCAGAGATAGGGGGTTAGGTGGGTGGGGCTGAGCCGTAGTTCTGGTGGGTGGTTTCTGAGCTGGTTGAGCACAGCCAATCCCTGTCCCTCTCGCAGTCTTTATCTGCAATATGGGAAAAGTGACCTTTCTTAGCATTGCTGTGATGAGTTTAAGTGAAAGGTGCCCTGTACCGCACTTAACGAATAGCTGCTAACTTGGCTAGGATTTTCATTTGATAAATGATGCTGAACTCTTCTGTGGTTTTACTATTCAAGCCCAGTCACTTGGGGAAAAAAGTAATGGGCTCCCTGTGTTAAGCTATCTTGCGTATTTGCACCCTCCGGGGTGGCACACAGCTTCTGGTCTTCCCTTCATCATGCTTGTGCCACGTAAAGGCTGCCGTTCCCCTTGTGTGGGGGGAGAGGCACCATCCTGCATTCGGGGTGCGCTAGAGAGCCCCCTTTTGTCAGGCGCTCCCCACAGCGTCTGAACTCTCTCCCCCATTAGTCACTGCTTGGCTGAAGGATCAGAAGGACCCCGGTTAAGCTGAAGCATGTTTGCTGGGAAACACATTAAGGCAGTAACAGCTGGACACAAATTAGTTTATCAGACTCGGGCTGGACTTGCAGAAGCTGGGGGTGAGAAGGAACTTTCCAGATCACGCATTAATAGGTGAGGGAACAGAGGTCTTCGGAGGGGCAGATCTTTGGGATGCCAGGCCTCAACCCTGGCTTTCTGGCCCGAATCTCCTCCCCTCTTTGTTCTGCCTCGAGGAGCAAGATAGATACTCCAACTCTCATTCAGGAGATATTTATCACGTGCCTCCCGCACGCAGCTGGGCAAGTGCTGAAAATTCAGGGAAGCATGAGTAGGGAACACGGATGAGGGAATATGCAAAATGCTGGTCGACATGGGACAGATCTCATGATGCTGGGGATAGAAGGGTCTGGAACATAAGATACTTGAGCAGCAAAGGGCAGACCCGGGCTCTGGGGTGTCAGTGCCACCAGGAGTTGCACGACATCAGGATCTAGGGCCCTATCACGTGGCTACCAAGACAGTGTAAGAAAGGTCACCCTCAGGGTTCTGGGCTAAGAGGGAGGTGGGGTGGGGTGGGGGTCACTGCCTGCAGGGGTCAGCGCCGCATTGTCAGGCCCAGGGGATGGGTCAGAAAGCCGTGAGCTGAAAAAAGAGGCCCACACTGGGAGGAACCAGAGCACACTTCGGGGCAGACCTCCGCAAGCATTGTTCCCACCACTTTGTCCCACGTGGTTGACGCAGACTGATCTCTTTCCCTTAATTCACATCAAAGGCCTCGGTGGAAGATCACAAAAATGGGGGGAAGGAGAAGAGAGGCCCTGGGAGAGGCGACTTGATGAATAGCTTTCCAAGGTGTGGGAGGCTTCCAGGAGCCACTTCTGTCTGAAAATCTGCAGCGTCCTGACGCCTGCTGGTGTGAACTCATAGCCGTTACCCCATTGGGGACACCCCCTGCATCCGTGGATTACTGGTGATATCAGTCACCTTTTCCATATGCCGCTCCTTACTCCGGTCCTCCGCAGAGAATGCTGCTGCATGGTTCCAATAGCCTTCTAACTGGTCATCCTCCCTCCAGCCTCCACCTTTTCAAAGCTGTTCTTTTGCTGTTACTGGAGAGATCCTCTAATCTAATCACTCCCAAGAATTAAGAGTAGAATCCCCTTTTCAGGGACTTAGCCTGCTCCAGCCTAACAAACAACCCCATTTCCTGCCACTTGATCCCTACACTCTGATCACACAGAGCCTGCCATCGCCCCTCCGCACCTTTGCACGCACTATTCCACCTTCCTGGGGTGCATTCCTCCTCCTGTGGAGTCTGCCTTCCCCCTTCCAGACGCAGGGCAGTGTCACTTCTGTGAGGCTCTTCCAGGCTTCCCAGTCTGGGTCATATCTCTTCTCTTTGTGGCCCAGCTGTATACTGCACAGACCCTCTCTTGTGGCACCTGTCACGCTGCTTTGCAACCGTTGGTATATATGTCCATCTTCTAATAGACTGTGTGTGTGCACGGTAGGGGCGTGCGCGCACACACCACACACGTTAGAGACAGACTCCTTTCTGATTTTCAGTGCCCAGCCTGGAGCCAGGTAAATGCATCTTGGCAGATGCTCAAGGAGTGTCTGTGAAATGACCTAGCACACACAAAGTGTGAAGGTGCGAGGTCTGAAAGGCAAGGCCACAGAGCTATTCCCTTTACTTAAGGCCGAGGGAGATGCATGCCCTTTCTGCCCCACCCTACCCTTCCTCCTTGCACTGGGAATGGTGTTTCCCATCTTTGACCTGCAGAGGTTCTGACTGGGAACTAATTCAGTGACTTCCTGGAGATGTACAGTTTCTGATCTTTTGGATATCCTAGAGAATATGATAAACCTGTAGATGCTTCCCCAGAAAATGCGCCCACACCCAGTCTCACAGCCTTTTCACAGGTTTCTGGACTCCACACCCTCCCACCTAGCCTCAAGGACCCCTGGCTTAAAACAGCTACAATAGAGAGATTGTGTTTTACTCTCTAGGCCGATAAGATTTTGTCAGACTTTATTTTCAGAAGAAAAAGTTATCTTAGAATCCGTTTTCCAAGTACATAAGATATTTCAACATGGAATATGCCTTTTCAAATGACGTATGTTTTCAAACGTTCTCTTTTTCTGTTCCCCTAGGATGTGCCCCTTTCCGTGAGGCAGCGAATATCACTGCCTGTGTTTCGCTCTCCAGAAATACGTGCACTGATGTACATAACAGGGTCTCCTGCAGTCGTTCAGTGTGGGTCGGGGCCCCAGGCAGGATGTGGGATGTGCTGCCTGGGTCTGGCTCAGTCCTCACTGCAGAGGAAGCGGCAGGAACTTAGAGGAGGACGTTGTCGACAGGCTTTCATTTGGGAAACATTTACTGAGCTTGCACCATGCACCATACACTCTTCCAGGCACTTGGGGACCCGGTTGGGGTGGGGGGCTGGGCAATGGCGAACAAAATAGACAAGATCCCTGTTTTTGTAGGGTTTATAGCCTAATGGGACAAGGCAGAAAATATACAAGGATACAAGTTAACGAAGTTTACACAGTGAGCAGAACAAGGAAGGGAAGACCACAGTGACAGAATGGAAGAGGGTGGAAAAGAGAAGACTGCGACATTAAAAATCACCAGTCTCTCTGAAGGCGTGGCATGGGAACTGAGACCATCGGCAGGTGTAAGAGGAACAGGGCCAGGCTGGGGGGATGTCCAGTGCAAAGATCCTGATGAGGGAAGGATTTTCATGTGTTTGAAAAAAAAAAAAAAGGAAGAAAGCTACTGTAGTTGAGGACCTCTGGAAGGTCACTGTCAGATAAGGGCCAGGGCGGGGGGGAGTGTGGGACAGCAAGTTGTAGAGGTCATAGAAACAATTTGGGATTTTCCAACTATGAAGGGAAGCCAAATCCTGAGAGCTTTAGGTAGGGCAACATTTTGATCTAACTGGCATTTTTAAAGATCACTTTTAAAAGATTTAGGACCCATTTTCTCACTTCTCATTTTGAACAGTTTTGATTGCTGAAATGAATGTGTAATGTGGCATTTCCCTGAGTTATCCTGGGTGTCTATCAGCAGGAGGCAGCCAGGGTTTCCATCCGTTTCCATTCCAAGATACCACTGCCGAGCAAATCAGAGACAAGGTCTGGGTGGCCACTGCCATCTTGCTTGGGAGAGCTAAAGAATTCCTAAGCCTTTTCAAGGGTACTGAAAGACTTGCTAGGGACCCCCCCTGGAGCTCACTGACAGATTAGGGGATGCTGGACCTAGACCAAGGCTTGGGCAGGAAGGAGAGGAGGGCCAAGTCCCTAGAAAGAGCCTGTGGCAGGCGGGGGCGGCAGAGTCGGAAACAAAGGCCATACAGCCTCTTCCCCTGTGTCGCCTCCCCCTCCTGGTGTGAGGGCCACGGTGTTTTTTTCTATCTGCAGCGGTAGCAGCAGCCAGGTGTGTTTGAAAACACTGTAGCTCCATCCTTCCCGTAGCAGGAAATACATGTTGCTGGCGGGGGCGGGGTGTCTGAAGTGGGGTGGGGGGGGGCGGTGTAGAGACAGTGGTGACGGTGCATCCATCCTGAAGTCAAAATTCCAGCTGCTGCGGGGGCGGCGGCCCAGGGGTGGCCACTGGTGCACAACTTGGGTGAGTTCCGTGCAGAAAGAAATACAGACGAGCACCCGTGGGGACAGACATGAGTTGTGTCTGAGCTAAGGACTCACGATGACCCAGGAGCAACAAACTGTGGTCGGGTCCCCGCAGCCCCGCCCCCCCCCCCCCATCACTGCTCCCCTCATCACCGCCCCCTCCCATTTATGCCTCAGGCTGCCCCACCTACCCACGCCCTCCCTGAAAGAGTTAAGTACCTCTCCCCTCCAACCTTTTCTCCCCCTTACTCCGCCCCTCCCCTGGGGTTAGCCTGCCCCTCCAAGCCGTGAGGATCAAGCAGGGCGGCCCACAGGCTGCGAGGGGGCAGGGAGCAGCCACCCGACCCCCCCCTGCACCGCGGCCCCAGCGGCCTCCGCGCTGCGACGCGCGGGCGCTGGGACGCAGGGGGAGTTGTTTGATTTGGCCAGGCAGGGAGGCCGGCCGGGAGCGAGTGAGGAAGGCAGGGGAGCAGGCAGCGCAGGCGGACACGGCCCGAGGCAGGGGCCAGACGGCTTAGGTACAAGGGATGCCCGTGGGGCCGGGGCTGAGAGGAGAATTCTTCGGAACAGGACCCAACCTGCTGGGCTCCCAGGCAGGTGCTTCGGCCCCCTCCGCCCTCCCCCCACCCTTATTCCTCTTCCCTTCCCTCCTCGCCCTGAAGTAAGATGAGCGTGATGCTGTGGCGCTGGGAACAGAATAACACCACCATGAAGCTGGTAAGGGTAGACTGCAGACCCCACTCTCGGGGTGCTCCTCTACTTTGTATCCCCTGCCCCACCCCCGCATCCTCATTAGGGATCCTCTTCTATGATGGAAAGCCCCTGAAATACACTCCGTACTTGGTATTTCCCTTATTGTTTTGAAGATGGTTTTCAGGTTTTCTTTTTTTCTTTTTAAACCTGGAAAGTCGGTGTGTGTGTGTGAGTGAGCGTGAGCAACTGAAGGAGGTGTGGGAAAGGGCTGCGTTTATCTCCGAGTCCCTTCCACCTACGGACTCCTGGGGCTCTTGGGGGCTGCAAATGCTGGCGGTAGTCTCCTGCTAGTAGATCTGGTCCGGGATCTCCTCTGTCTCTCCCCTTCTAACCCCCCTCCCTGCTGTATTTTGATACTTCTGGGATGCATGCTGGTATTGATCTCTCCTAAGGTTTGGTTTGTTTGCCACGGGCGGGGGGGCGGTGCAGAATCGTGAGCCCAGTTTGAATGAGCACCACTCCGCTTCTCACGCCTCTCACAATGGCTTAGTTTTCTTTCAAGCTCGCAAGAACCATCTAGGCAGCAGGTACTTTTTCCCTCCTCCGTTTTCAAAAATAAACGCCCAGCCCATCACTCTGGGAGGGCTGAGGAGAGGAGCGGTTTCCTCTGCCCCAGCAGCTGAGCTGTTTCTCCATCCCGGGGACAAAATGTGATCTGAAGCCTTTTCTCTGGGTTTTTCTTTTGTGATTTGTTTTGTATCTGATGGTGTCAACTGGGGGGACCTTAATTTCCCATCGAAAGCCAGTCAGAGCTGTGGCCAAGTCCTTTACTCCTTTGGATGTCAGTTTCCTTTCTAGTAAAGGGGCAAGTTCTCACCCTGTAGCTGCTGCAGGATAAGAAACCATTATTTGTAGGTTTCCTGGCACATAATAAGGACACAAACTGGAATTAATACTCATTGGGGTGAAATTATTAAAGATGCTGCAAAAAACCAAACCCATAGCAGCTGCATTGTAGTCCAAGATGCTAAATGAACCTAAGCCGCTTCTTCATATAATGAACTTATTTGTTGGAAAAACGGCACCTTGCTTTTCATACTTCTTGTGTTATGTTTGGCCTAACTTGAAGCTACTATTTTACAACTTTGTTTAATGTGCTGTAACATTAGCAGACGGTATGCACCTTTGCTGCACTATGTCAGGACTCCAGCTCCCTAATCCTTTCCTGGAATCTCTCTGCAACCAGACCATTGCGGGAGAGCCCAGTTTTCGCAGTTTTCTCTCCAAGCTGCACCTGATTTGCTACTCCGAGACACAGCACAGGAAAGTTGGGTCCATGTCTGGGCTGGGTAACATCATGCTGCTCCACCTAAATGGTTTGAAGAAAAAAAGGAGAGAATTATTGCCCAGAGAGGGAAATGGGGAACATCCCAGGGGACAGTTTCTGGAGCTTGGTGGCAGGTGGTTATGGTAAGGGCTGAGATGCCCTCACTGCTCCAGTGTTGTTGCCCTTTTAGCCTATGAAGGGAGTGTTCCCCAATGTGGGTCAAAGGTCAGCCTTTATAGGGTCTGTCTGGGTCTTTAGACCTGAGTCTCACTTTTCAAATTAACTATGAGGACCACCCAAGGTAGTGGTGGTCTACCAAAGTACCCCCCTCCCAGGTAGGGGAGGGGCTGGAGGAGCTTGAGCAATCTGGAAGGCCTGGGGGAGGCAGCAGTACATGGTCCTGCGCACCTCACTGCTCCCAGGCCACGGGCAGGAAGAGGTGCATCTTGACATTCAGAGGGCCTCTGCTATGCTCAAGGATGGGCCTCAGCTTTTCTGCAGAACCCTGGAAACCACAGGTTAGTCGTTACATCATCAGTTTGCTTTTTGTGTCTTCGCTTACTGATTGGCTGATTTAGCAGTTAGTTGTGTGTCCTCACCCTGAGGAGCCCAGTTCTGGTGGGAGACCGTGCTGGGTGGGAGAGGCTTTGCACTCGGGATTCTTGGTTTGAATTCCAGCCTTGCCACTTACTCATCTCTGAATCAGTTTTCCACTTCCATAAAAGAGGCTTTTACAGCCTTCTTTCCAGGTTGTGAAAAGATGAGAATGTAGAAGCAGGATCCAGCTCAGAGCCTGGATCCGAGATGAGTTATAGGTGAGAACAAGAGTTGTCGGTAGTATTTTCTTCAAAGGTAAATGGGACTCGATCTCTGTCCTGCTCTCCATTGTGCTGTTGGGTGAATGGTTTCTTCTCCTAATGAGCTCGGGGGCAACAAACCTCTCTTACCTTTGAATCATTAGTGGCCCTCCGTAGGAAAGAGCTTTCTGGGAACATCTTGGAAGTCAATTGTGTGTGAATAACTGACCCAGAATGGGGCCTGGGGCCAGAGGTAGGTGCCTGAACTTTTATCACTGAAGCAGTTCACTAAACATGAAGTCATTTAACCCCCAGCTTGAAACTTCACTGTTCTGATTGAATAGTGGAACCAGAGTCTTTGTTTCATGCTCTATTTTAAGGCTAATTGGATCAAAATTAGGCCAAAAGTAATTGAAAGCAAAACTTGCATCTTTGTGTGTTACATCTGCAGGGGCATGTGAGAAAGGCACCTGCCCAGCTGGGGTAGAAGGCAGTAGCTGGTCAATCTGATTTCTGCTCAAATCCCTTCCGACAGAGTCATGGGGCCTTTGATGAACATGAGAGGAGGGGACCGCTCAGGCCTGAGTGCCCACCAGGAGGGGGTAAGCTTGGGGCCTGGCTCCGGGGCCTGATGTGGGTGGTTCTGACACCCTCATCACCCCCACTTTCCTTCTAGCACAGTCTTTCAGATTGCAGAGGGCAAGGAGGAACAGTGAGGCCACTTCTGGAGCAGCTTGTGTCCTCTGGGAAGTGGCAGAACCAAACTACAGGGGGAGAAGAGGCACTGGGAGAGGCTACCCTTGCAGTCTCACTGACTCGGCACCCAGGCTGTCCAGCTAGAGAGCCTCGGTCACAGCTTAGTTGAGGAGCTGCTACCTGTGTGACATGGGGCCAGTTGCACAGCCTCCTCCAGCTTTGGCTTCCTTGTCTGTAAATGGGTACCACAGTACCTCACAGAGTTACAGAGAATTAGAAAAAAGTGTGCAGCCCCAGCCTGTGTGGCTCAGTTGGTTGGAAGTTGTCCTGCAGAGCAGAAGGTTGCTGGTTCAGTTCCTAGTTGGAGCACATGCCCGGGTTTTGAGTCTGGTCCACAGTCAGGGTGCGTATGAAAGGCAGCAGATCGATGTTTCTTTCTCATGTTGATGCTTCTGTCTCTCTATTTCTCCCTCCCTGTCTCTTTCTCTAAAACATAAAATGAAGAAAGCATGCATCAGGCTTGGAGCTTGGTGTCCAGCAGTGGATGGGTAGCTCTTGTGATTATAATACAGTCCAGGAGTGTGTGCTGTCTCCGTGCTTGGAGAAGAGAATCAACAGAAATACTTACGACATTAACAATGCTGAGTTCTGGGAGAGAACCAGGGATATATTTTTTTTTTGTCTGTACTTTTTTTTATAGTCCAAATTTTCTACAATGACCATATATTACATTTATCATCAAGGAAAGATAAAAACATTACTCTTAAAATAACATAATATTAGTCATATCATAGCTAATGTGTATTGCGCCTTTACTTTGAACTCTGTTCCATTTCATCCTCACTGTACCCCTATGAAGTAGAAACTATTATTATCCCCATTATTCAGATGAGGACATTACAGACAGTTGAGTGGCTTGCCTAAGATTCCAGGGCTGGTAACTTGCAGAACCTCTGTTTTGTCTGATGGCAAATGCTAGGCTTTGAACTGCTGTATTGTGAAGCTCAGGGTGCCTCCGGGAGAGAAGCAGGGCCTCTGCTGAGCTAGGTACATGTGAGTGTGCGGTGCACAGGTCTGCTTACTGCCCACGCTCCTGTCAGCCAGGGGCCCCTGCGGTCACGGGGATGCTGAGTGAGGCGGAGAGCAAAGGGAACACAGGGATGGGGGCTGGCTTGGGTCGTCACCCTGCAGTGTCCTGGAAAACAGATATGAGGCCCTTTCTCAAAATGAAGGAGAAAGTGGCTCTGAATGGAGAATAATTGAGAATAATGATGGTGAGGGGATGTGCCTCTGACCTTTGAACTTCCCCTCCGAGAAGCATTGGTCCAAGACCCCCTGGGCCCATCTTGGGCCAGGCTAACAAGCAGATTAAAAGAGGTTGGTGGGTTAGAGGGCCCCGCCTGCCTTTCTGCGGTTATAATGTGCCCTCCCAAAGGTAAGGGTGCCGTGCACGTGGTGGCGCTCCTGCAGACACGGGGTCTGTGTTTCAAATCCTGTGGTCCGTCACTTCTCATTCATCTTTGTGTACACAGACTGATTCTCCTCTTAACAATTTCTGCCTTTTTTCTTTAAAAAATATTTTATATATTTCTTTTTAGAGAGAGGGGAAGGGAAGGAGAAAGAAAGAGAAACATCAATATGTGGTTGCCCTGCCGTGCCCCCTACTGGGGGCCTGACCTGGCCCGCAACCCAGGCATGTGCCCCGACTGGGAATTGAACCAGAGACCCTTTGGTTCACAGGCTGGCGCTTAGTCCACTGAGCCACACCAGCCAGGGCTCTGCCTTTTTTCTGAATAAAGCTGTTGACCATTCATCTGAAGGTACTCCCCTCTTCTGCTGGAAAATATCAGTCATTGCCATTCCCAGGGACTTCTAGAACTTTCTCCTGTTTTCTGCTCATTATAACTGGCATAGATTTTACCATCTACCAGGTACTGAAACCATTGTTTGTTTTCTGTCAATTCTAAACATCTCAAGGGCAAGAAATTCCATCCTTTATTGGAGAAACCAGGTTGAAATAGACAGGAATGTTTCCATACGCATTTCTATTGCGGGTAATGAGGCATCGTAGCCTTGCTCTGTGTTTCTGAAACCAAAGCATGTGAGGAAGGTTTTGACTCTGGTTAACGACTGGGAAAGTAAAGAACAGACTATTAGGAGAGGAGGAAAGGAAACCGCAGAAATTAGTAAGTGACTTCCTTTGCAGGACATTTTGAGGGAACACATTTTTCTTCATTTTTGTGTCAATAGATGTAGAGATTTATAATTGGTCCCTCCGGGGACTTACCGGTGCTCACATTACTTATACAATTATTTTTGTATGAAGCCAGCTTGGGCCAGCCACCCAGAAGGCATGTGGCTAAGCTTTCCTTCAGGGTCTCTGGCCTCTCCAGTGTATGTGGACCAGACTGCCACCCACCATCCAGCTTTAAACATAGGGCTCCTGGCTGGGCGACACAGGGGCTGTTCCTGAGGGTTGTTCTCTTTGACTCCGATGTTGCAAACGTGCGGGTGCTGACATCATCGGAGTAGCAGCCGTGGAGGTGGAGAGGCTGTGGAAAGAACCCGACCTACCACTGAGAATGGGTGATAGGGTGAGGGGTTAGAGTGAGTTGAAAGATATTGTTTATGAACAGGGTAATGAGAGGATGTGATGGAGATATTTGGGAGGTCTAGGAGGTAGGAAAGGATTTTCTAGCTACCAAAGCTACTATCTACGTCTGGTCCTAATACTGTGGTGTGGGACAAGGGTAAGCACCCGCATTACACATTGTCCTTGTCATAGTGAGAGAAGGGCTGTGTGCTCACAAGGAACAAGATAGGACCCAAGACACAGATATACCTGTGGGGAGGGAGGTGCTTTAAACAGGGATTTACCAGCTCAGTAGGTGCCCTGGGCTCAGGGGGCTGTGGCTCTGCAGTGGGCCCGGTGGGTGAGCCTTGATCCACAGTTGCAGCTCCTGCCAGCTTGCTCTGGCTTCGTCACTGATGTGAGTTTCAAGAATCAAGACCGCAAACTGCACCATTCCTGGTCAGAAACTCTTGGTGGAATCCTGCTCCCTAGGGGGTGAAGCCCGATTCCTCCATGGCGTTCAAGGCCTTCTGGGCGACAGCGGTGCTTTAAATCCCCCTCTGCAGGGCTGACGCACAGAAGCCACTTGTGCCCATCGGCATGGTCAGCCCTGTGCTGTCTCCCTTTCCCTGCTCCCTGGGACCAAATGCTTCTTCCATCCGCCTGTGTACACCCCTCTTCCAAAGCTTGATTCAAGATCCCTTTCTTGTAAGAAGGCCTGGCTGACCACGCCTCCTCCTGGGAGCTCTCCTTGGCAGTCGTGCTAGCCCGACTGTAATCCCAGAGTGAGCTAAGTCCTGCGCTGCTCATGGGTGTGCTGTGTTTGTTCTGCCACACTCAGAGTCGTGGGTGGACAGTCACCCTCCCTCCCCTCTCAGCTCTGCCACCAACTGTGTGTGTGCCCTTGGGAGGGTGTCATCTCTCTGAGGCTCTGTGTCTTCATTTGTAAAACGATGGTGATCACTCTTCCAAATTTGGGGTTGCTTGATAAAATAGGCATAGTAAACGCTCAAAAAATGTCAGCTATTGTTACAAAAATGATGATGCAGTCATTCATTCAACAAATATTTATGAAATGTACTACTTACGGAGGCTACGCTAGTAAACAAAAAAGAATTTTTGCCTGCATGGAACTTATGTTTTAGTGAAGGAAACAGATGATAAGCCAAATCTGTTATTACTTTTTTGTAAAGGTGAATGTTATGGAGAAAAATAGAGCAGGGTGAGGAGACTAGGGAGGCTCGGAGAGGTCGCTGTTCCATATGGGGCGGTTAAAGAAGGCCTCACTGCAACTGTGACTTAGTTGTGCAATAGTAATTACCATCATTATCACTCCTCAGGAGGCATTATAAGGAAGTGACTGTGTAATTCATTATCCAAACCTGGACACTGCTGAGAGTGAAAGGGGTGCCATTAATAATCAATCATACTGGGTTATAGGCATTCCTGTCCTGGGCAAAGCGAGATGCCTTCATGCTTACACTTGGTTATTTCAAGTTAGACATCAGCTAAAACACAGTATAGTGCCAGACAGACCTGGATTCAGATCCTGGGCTTTGCCACCTGCTAGCTGTGAGATCTTGGGCAAATCATTTAATCTCTTTGCCCCTTAGTTCCCATGTTTGTTATGCCTATCCTATCGATAGGGGTTTTATGAGAATTCAATGAGAATAATGCAAGTAAAGCTTTCAGTGAAGAACCTGACTCATTAGCAGTCAATAAAAATCCATCATCATCATCATCATCATCATCATCATCAGTTCAAGGGCAAAAATTATTCTTTTTCGTATCTTTCTCTGTGCCTGGGAGGGGGGTTAAGGTGCCTCCATAAAGTAAGGGTTGGAAATTCAGCTGAGCACTGGACTTGGGAGATGAGGTGACTGGGTCCGCCAAGTATTTGCATCCATCTGTAATTATAGAAGGTAAGACTCACACAGTGTTGGAATGCTGGACTCAAAGGTTGGGAGGGGCACTTCATGCTGGGGCAGCCGCAGCGAGAGCTGGACAGTAGAGTCAGGACTAACAATCTGGGGATGTTAGTTGAGGAAGGGGCCCCATTTATAGTGGCCCCAACAGTCCACAGTGGAGGACCCAGAGAGATGAAATGACCCGCTCAGGGCCTCATGGCCTTTCACCAGTTTTAATGCATCTGCTGCTACACATCCTGCAAGTTGGTGTAACAAAGATTATAAAGAGCAAGGAGCGAGCACTTAGCATTCCACCTGGAAAAGCCATGTTTCTTTGGAAATGGGCCGCGGATGACGTAACCCTGCCCTATCCCATTACCCGGTACGCAGCTAATCTTTGCACGAAACTTGTTTTGGTGAAACTTGAGCCTGGAGAAGCCAAGGAAAGTATATTACTTTCTCATTGTTGAATGCCTCCTAGACTTGGGCTAACATTTAATCTAAAGAGTAAGGTGATATTTCCTGAGATAGCAATGAGTTCATGTTTTGAAATTAAATGAAGTGAGTTTATCGCATTGGTTGGCTTTTTTTTTTTTAAGTGCTAACTACAATAGTAAATGTTCTCTCTAAAAAGTGATGTCTGGCTGCCGTATGGGGAGGAGCAGGGAGCCATAGACAAGGTAGTTTTCAGTCCTCAGAAGTTGTCTCACTGCCTCTTTTGTTAGGTACTGTTCCAGAGCGAGCTCTGTTTTGGTTTAAGGGGACCTCTATTTGAATAAACAGATTTCTGACCCAGAGCCATTTGGGGACCGCAAGGTTTACCTTACTTTATGTTTCCTGAGCACCTGGTGCACACGCTCTCTTCCTCTCTCCTTCCCAAGATGCTTATCGCCCAGTAAAGGATGGCTGCACACCTACCTCACACTAGGTAAGCGGGAAAAAAGTTCTATTCATGGACCTTCTCAGATAGCAAATGGGTCAAAAAGAAAAAGAGCATGTACATAATCAGATAATGCTAAGAATTTGGAGTTGGGTGCATTATTCTTTTCATGTAATTCCTGGGAGTGTTCTATAAGAACTAAAACAGACTTCTCCAGGGAGACCATCAGAGTTTCAAGGTCATCTGTGGTGCAGTTCCAAGGTGTTTTAGCTGCTAAGCCCTATGGACTGTGTCTGCATAGTAGCCATTGTGGGTAAACGACCCCCTTTCCCTTGCTGCCACTGTGCTTTTGACTGACTTTGACTCTGCACAGGGAGCAGACGCCCGCTACAGCATAAACCCCAGGAGGGCAGCATCCGAGTCTCCATCACCTTTGCATTCCCCAGAACCCACCCAGGACCTGGCACACGCTGTGTGCTCCATGAATGGGGCAGCTCTAAAGTCACAATTCTATTTTTCAACATAATGCAAAGTTGAATCGCATGAAATGTAGTGGTTTATTGTGAGGTGAATAATGTAACTGGGGTGAGTCTGAGTGGTTGCTGGCAGGGGGTCCTGGGTTCCCTCTGTGGGTTCCATATCTGTTTTGGTTCGGGCAGCAGCTTGTTTCCTGCCCAGTAGAGGTCCGCTCCAGGTTTAGTGTTGCTAGAGTGTTCGGGGACTCTGTAGCTGCTGGGAGATCCATGACAGTGAACATTGTTTGGGAGTTGTCCTGTGTGGTGGCTTCTGGGTGGTTCCCCAGGCACACTGAGCCTGGGGAATACAAAGAGATCCACCTCGTACCTGCCAAGGGGATGGTCATTTCCCACTTCCCCTCTCTTCCCCTCTCCCCTCCTGCACACACATACACGATCAAACCTTTTCCTACCCTTACTGGAGAATGGGCGTCTAGACTGAGGTTGGGAGCAAGTCACCAGCCCCTTGATGTTGGAATTCAAGTTATCATGAGGCCCAGTCATCTCAGGGTTTTGCACGTGTCCCAGGCTGGGAGTTTGTGGGTGGGTTCTGGGGCTCAGCTTCTGGAAGGCAGAATTTATTTATCGTGTACTGTAGGTGAGGTGTAGCTGTGTTTTGGGAGCAGAGGGTCTCAAGACCTTTTAATTCTGACATATAGTGTCACATTTAGGAGAAGACACACTGTGCTACCTGTCCCTCTTTGAACTTCCATGGCCCGAGACTGTCAGCTGGGATGGTGGTTTTACAGGTACCCCAGGCTTTGAACATTTTGTGTGTCTCAGACATTGTGGTGGGTTCTGGGGAATGCGAAGACGATGGGGAGGTCAGCTTTCCTCCCAGGGTGCACGCTCCTCTAGCTCAAGTAAGTGAAAGCTAAGGCCGTGGCTTGGGAAAGGCTCCCCTTGGGTAGGAGAGCTGTTGTGGAGGCAGAACTGACAGGGCTGGGCAGCTGATTGTCAGTGGCCATCAAAAAAGAAGGGGACTTGAAAGATTCCCAAGGCTTTTACCCTGGGAAATCTGGACTATAGACAGCACCGCCCCGGAGAAAAACCAGGAAGTCAGTGGAATGGCAAGTTGGGGGTAAAGGGGAACAAGATATGATGGACTGGTTTGGTAGGGTCAGGTTGAAGGCTGTTTATATCATTTTCAAGTTTTATTGAATGCTTATCTAAACTGTGGCCCAAACTATGCAAGGTTCTGAGCATGTAACATACGTCAGCGCTGGGCCGGCATTCCTCCCTGCTTCCTAGGGACAGAGACACGTGGGCTTTATTCTGGCTCAGCACCTTTAAGGTCCACCCCTATCAACTCCCCAAATCTGGGACTTCTGATAAAGTGTGAAGAACATGAGTGAGGCCTGAGTCCAAAGGAAGGCTTCTTGCCTTCTCTCCCATGACCTGGCCATAGGGTCGCCCTGACATAACTGACCACCTGGGTCCCAGGGGGAAGTGCTAAGTAGAAAAGGAGAGTCAGAGGTGTCTGCACCCCAGGAGTCAAAGCGGCTGCTTGGAACCTGATTCCGGGGACCCCATAGGAGTACTGATCTCTGCCAGGTCAGATTAGACACAGCGTGTCAGATTAGACAGAGCGTCTCCCATGGGTGTGGAGACGGAAGCCAGAAGTCACTAATGGCACTTCCTTCTTTGGGGAATCCAAGTGGGATCTGGGAACGACGGTGAAGGGGGGAGTTTCTGTTCCTCCCTCGCATGCTTCTCGGCCACTCAGCTCTTAACAGCCCAGCTGGGGAGGCCAGACTACTATGAGGGAACCCAGAGAACACGCTTATGCAAATTAGCGAGCAGGCGTGTGTGCCAGTCACTTGGCGTGCTCGGGAAAACGGTGCGCGGAGCTGCAGTCTGAAGCAGGACCGAGGACTCGTCCAACGGCAGCGGGTTAAGGGCAGTAGGAGATCAGAGGAAGGCAGCCAGTGTTGTGTGCTGATTTTGGAAACAAAAAGAATTTGGTCCAAATCATTCTGGCCTTGGGCAAGTTACCTCACTTCTCTGAGCTGCGGTTTCTTTATCTGGAAGACTGGTGGGATCTTGTCCTGCCAGGGATGTCAGAAATCTCGGAGACACAGGTGACAGTGTGGTGGCATACCTAGAGAGGCTGCCGGTACACAGCAGGGGCAGGAAGAGTCAGACCCCTGAATTCAGGCACAGCATGGACGGCGTCCTTGGGGGAGCCTCATGGCTTGGTGCTGGGCTTACAGAACAGGCAGCATTTGGGGTGGAAGAGGGAGGGGCTGCAAATGGGTGAATGGCAAGTGTAAAGACCCACGTTTTCTCGAATTTATGAAATTCCTTTCATAATTTAGCTAACAGGAGAGAGGATTTTGAGTAGGACCACTGGGTTATAGCTCTGAGAGGACTGACTCTTCTCTTCAAAGGGGCCTGGATGCCAGTCCTGTTTTTGCTCTCTCCATGCTGGAGTGTGGTTCCAAGGACAATTTAACATGACTGTTTCAAATGTAATATGTCCCAGATGTGGTGCTAAGTCACCCATCAAACTAGCTCTCTTCCTCACTCTTCCAACTCCTGTAAGTCAGGCTTTCCTAACCTCAGCACTATTGGCATATGGTGGGGACGGATCACTGTTTTTTCTCGGGGGCTGCCCTGGGCCTTACAGGATGCGTAGCTGCATCCCTGGCTTCTACCCATGTGGAGTGTTTAGTGGCAACCCCCCAGTCATGGCAATCAAACACATCTCCATGGATTTCCAGACATCCCCTAGAGGGCAGAATCACCGCCGTTGAGCTCCACTGCAGCAAACCGCCTACCGTTTCCCAGCTGTTCAAGCCAGAGCGTGGGGCACCACCCTAGATTCCTCCTTCTTGTACATGCCTTTGTTCTCATAGGAAGTCCTTCTGAGCGAACCCCCCAGTGGGTCTAAACTCCAGCTGGGTCTCATTTTCTCATCCACAAGACACTGTCATCTTCCACTCAGAGCGCTGCAGCAGCCTGACTGGTCTCCATCCTTTCACTGTTGTCCACGTTCTACAAATGCACCCCCTCCCTCTGCTGCTTTAAGTCCATGTCAGGGGCTTCCACTTGCACGAGGAATAAAATTCCCGACTCCTTGCCATTTAAAAGACCTTGCGCCATTTGCTCTGCCAGTGCCCCTCTCTCTTCTGCATCTCCTTTGGTTGCTCACCAGGCAGCCTCTGCACCTTCCTGCCCTGAACTCACCAAGGGGAGTTGGCCTGTGGCATCCCCTTGGACTGAATGCAGTGCTCCCACTTCTTACACGACTGGCTCTTTCTCATCCTTTAGGACTCACCTAAATGGAGCTCCTTCACCGAGACCCTCCCTGTGCTGTCTACCTCGTGTAGGTCCCCTCTTCAAACTCTTAGCTCCTGGTTTTTCCCTTCGTAACACCTATCATGTTAGGTGCTGTCTCCTGAATATGGATTGCTGGCCTCCGTGTAGGCAAGAATCATGTTTGACTGCTTTTAAACCTGTGTTGTACCTGCCAGGTACAAGATAGGTGCTCAGGAAATATGTTGACTAAATAAATGAATTAACCTTATTACCTTTCTTGAGGGAGAGAGATGCCGTTATTTTAGTTTAAAATTGGTAACAGCATCCTGGCCAGGTGACTCGGTTGGAGCATCGTTCTGTACACTAAAAAGGTTGCTGGTTCTATTCCTGGTCAGGGCACGTTCCGAGGTTGTGGGTTCAATCCCTGGTTGGGGGCACACAGGAGGCACCCAGTCGATGTTTCTGTCCATATCAATGTTTTTCTCTCTCTTTCCCTCTCTAAAAATAATAGAAACATGTCTTTGGGTGAGGATTAAAAAAATAATAATAAAGCAATAAAATAAAATCAGTAACACCAGAACTCTGGAATTAGGCTTCCAGTGCAATAAGGCGTATACCAGTTTTCTTCTTTGAAGCTCTCAGGACTGTTAGCACATTGCCTATTAAAGAGCAGCTGCCCGAGAAATAATTGCCGAATGGATGATTGGGTCATTTTTATATAGTAAGAATTCATGTAATAAATGTAGCATGAATGCATAATGATAAAAATAAGCAGATTTTAAGCAAGTAGTTGAAATCCCAACATCATTTTTTTGGCCTTCTCAAACCTTTAACAGGGAGGATTTGATCTCCTTTCCCCAGGCCCAGGTCTAAGACATGGGTGCTGTTTTCAGCTGTTAGTGTGATGTAGCTTTTAGAAGCCACGGGAAAATACAAACGCCACGCTGCCTGCCCTGCAGTAGATGTCCAGTACCTGTTGGCTCGAGTCAAGGCCAACTTAAGAAAAGGAGATGAGTATTAGGCAGTTTGGCATTCAGACAGAGAAGCACCCTTAGGTCTCACTTGGGAGTGAATCAGTAACTCCAGATTTTCATTAGAGACAGACACATTTTTAGCCTCTGAGAATGTATTCTCCGATGGGGAGATGAAGACTTTGGGGAACAGCATAGCATATACTTACACTAAACAGTGTGGCACTGTTCTGAATATCTTTTGAGTTGCTTTGAATTAGTACTGGGGCTTTTTCTCCTCTTTCTGGACCAGACTCTCAGCTGTTAGAAGCATGGAGAAGTAATGAAGATTCTTTACATTCTCAGACTGCTTTCTGGGAATCCTGCAAAGTCCCGCCTTCTCTGATTACTCTTCTCATGGCTGAGTTCAAGAGCATTTTGCAAACGGGGACTTTGAATCTGGGAAAATGCTTTATGACCATTTTTATGACCTCAAAGCAACCCACCGAGGCAAGTTATTTCCCTCTCTTTGCCAAAGGGGGAAAACCAAGGGCCTGGTCGATTGCCCAGGATCTCCCAGCCTCAGATGCTCACTTGCGGGCGGCTCTCCAGTGCCCGGCCGCATGCCGTCTTTTTCCATTAGACGTGCTTTGGCTGCTCTGGGAAGGGCCTGTCAGCAACTTCAGCCCACATTTCCATGGACTCTGTGGTCTCCGCGGGAGGGGGCAAGGCCCATTTCAGCTCTAACCGTAGACTGTTAGAGCTGTAAGATTTCAGTGCAAAGTTCTGGTCCAAGCCAATCCTTTTATACTTGGGCCAGCTGACATCCAGAGAGGGAAAGTGATTTGAGTAAGATCACAGCCCCAAGTCTACTTTTAGCCCAGTGCATTTTTTGTTTCCAACACAGTTGTCACTCGTTAGAACAGTGTCCTCAGTTCCCAGGAGACTTCATTTCTTCGAGGCAGGACCGAGCAGTGAGCAGTGCAGGGGCGTTTTGTGTTTGTTGTTTAGAGAGGTCGTGAGGGCAAAAGTTCAAGCAAGACTCTGGAGCCAGCTTGCCTTGAATCCCATTCCAGCTCAGCTGTTCACCGTGTGGCCTTGCTTAACTTGTCTGGGCCTCTGTGGCTCTCATCTGTGAAGTAGGGACAATCTTGGTGCCTCTACATATGGGGCACACTGCCGGCTAGATGGGTTAATGTGTAAAGTTCTCAGGACAGCACCTAGCACAGTATAAGGACTGCATGCAGTAGTTGCTCTCATTATTTTCGTGTGAATCCTAATTGCTCTTCACGAGCTATGTGACATCGCTGAACTTCGGATTCCTCCTCTGTAGGGATAACACTGGCCCAGCAGAATTGTTGAATAGATTGCAGATCGTGCCTAGGAGGCCCCTGCCGGGGTGGTTGGTGCTGAGGCCACGGCCAGATCTTTTACTGCCTCTAGGGGTGTGAGAATGTTGGAGCTGTGAGGCAGGTGCTCCGGTTGCTCCTTTCTCTTTCTGTTTGCAGAAAGGAAGGTTGTCAGGGCTGTATCTGCTGCCAGCCTCAGTGACGTTCACTTAGAATATTACTTACATTTTTTATTAGTTAGCATTTACTGAGGACTTGCTAGGTGACAAGCTCTGTTCTGTGCCTTGACGTGCATAATCTCATTTAATCTGCACAGTAGCCCTATGATGTTGGTGCTGCTAATACCCCCATTTCATTGATAAGGAAACTAAGTCTCAGTAGATAATAACTTACCCTGAGTCAGTGAGAGAGGTAGCCACACTGTTGAACTCACATCAATCTGGCTTGAAAATCAACACCCTTAACCGCTCACTGCTGGGAACTGTGCCAGATTCTGGTTGCACGGGTCCCGTGGGGGTTGACGTCACTCACACCAAGGACACCCGAGGAGGATGGAGCACCCTCCTGGGTTAACCATTACCACCTCGCCAGCTGCCAGATGACTGGAGGCCAAGGCGAGGGAAATGCATCCTGGAACCCCTCCCCTTGCCACCCCCTTGCCCCACACGCTGCGTACACCAATCTGTTGTAGCCTTTGAGCCTGGCACTGCCGAGCCCGCCAAGTTCTCTTCCTGCCCAGGTGCGGAGCCCATGGGGAGCAGACACTGGCGTGGCAGGTCTCCAGGCCTGGCCCTGGGCAGGAAGAAGCTGGCCTGAGAGCTGTTCAAAGGAGCATCTTAATCTGTAGAGGAGAGAGCCCCATCTCATTGCTCTAGTACCCTGTAGCAGAGTTGGGGTGCTAGAAAGAGCTTCCAAGAGCTTCCCTTAGAAAGAGTTTCCTTTAGAAAGAGCTTCCAAGGGAGAACACCTGTGACTGATCACCTCTCTCAAGCTAGGTAAGAGTTTGGGGCAAGCAGAGCTCTTGGGTTGGAATCCTGGACTGTACCCACCCAGAGAGCAGGCACTCACTCAGTGTTCCTAGGGGAGAGCCTGGCTGGGCCGAGGGTGGCGGCTGGTGCGTGTGGAAAGCACGTGGGACTTGGGATGGACTCGTTTAGATTTTGGTTCTGCTGTGCACCAGGTACATGACTCTGGGCTTCATTTATCCCCCTCCAATACAGAGGTGGTCATTCCTCCCCACCTAAGGATTCCTAGTGGGGTTATAGAGTGAGCCTGTGTGAGCAGAGCTGCTAGCTAGCGTGGTGTTGAGGGCCTAGGAGATGCTTTGCCAGTGTTCATCTTCTTCTGCCACATCTGTACAGCCCCTGCGTTGGGAAGGGACTACTTGGGCATGGGGCCGGGTGCCTGTTCTTCACGTGCACAGTCGATTTACATATCTTTATGGTAGTGGGAGGTGATTCCTCTCTTCTTGCTTCTCTCCGTAACAAATACACTTAGGTTCAGATTGTTAGGAACTTCTGTGCCAGTGACACTCCTGGCTTTCATGGGTAGCTTAGCCTCCCCCGACCCCTGTAAGTTCTTCCGTAAGTTGAAGCCTCACTGCCAGGGGGATTTCGTTCTAGGCGGTGGAGAGAATGGCCACATCTTGGTGCCCAGCCCAGCCACCGTCTGCCACAGGGGACAGGACTCCCTGCAAACAAGAACCATTTTCTGGGACCACTGACGTCCCACATTCTAACTGGTGTGCACATTGGGCCAGAGGGAGGGAGAGAAACCTCTCCTTCCCCCACTGCCACCCCTCTGCTGCTTGTGGAGGGTACTGGGAAGCAAAGGCTCTCTGCCAACTCATCAGCAATTACGAAACTCAGCCTCTGCTGTGATGCAGGCTCTGTTTTTCGTCTCCCTCCGGGATGTCTCTTCTTTATTTGAGTCTTCCCGCTTCATTAATAGGCACCCTTAATACTCTTATCTCCGCGTGCCTTCTGGGTTCACTGAAGCGGGTGCCAGAGCAGTTCTTCCTCGGGAGTCACAGTGCCTTCTGGGAGGTTTCGGGCTCTGAACTCGGAAACTGCAGAGTAAGGATGGGCTCAGGTTGCGGGGCAGTGGGGGGAGGCAGAGGGAGACAGGGAGCACCCGACAGCCCAGTTTTGAGGGAGCCATTTTTCCTGAGTAAGAATAGAGAGCCCTAGCCGGGTGGCTGAGTTGGTTGGAATGTCGTCCCACACACCCAAAAGGTGGTGGGTTCGATCCCTGGTCTGAACACGTACGGGAAGCAACCTTCCTATGTCTCTCTCTCCCTCCCTCCCTTTCTCTCTGAAATCAATAAACATATCCTCGGGTGAAGATTAAAAAAAAAAAAAGAATGGAGATAACTGCCCTGAGCTTGTCTCAGCGCACACCTCACGGGGTAATTACTATTGTTGAGTTTGAAGGCGTTGTTCGTTGCTCGTTGCCCATCTCGGCTTTAGAACCAATGGCTGTGCATGTAATCGGTCTCACTTTTATGGTGACTGGATTTAGAAAAGCCAATCAAGATGTCAGGTGAAAATCCAGCCAAGTTATGACTTACTTATCGAGGAAGCTTTGATACAGTGCCAAAGCGTGCCAGTCTTTCCCAACTTCAGCTCCTCACGGCCTTCAGCGTCCTGGCCCAAGCCGCTTGCACCTGGGCTGTTCCAGCCACCAAGGAACCGGGCTCCCCGCTTCTCCTCCTGACCTCACCTCTCCGTCCGTTCTTCCCACAGGTGGCCAGAGTGAGCTTTGGAGAACTTAGAGTGTGTTGCTCCCTGTTTAAAACCTCCCATGGCTGCCCACTGCAGGGAGGATAAAACCCAAACACCCCTCTTATGCCTTGGGAGGCCCTGCGTCACCTCCCTCGGCCCTGCCTACCCCCTTCCAGCATCCCACACGACCGCTTTCTCTTTGGTGGCAGGCACCGG
This sequence comes from Phyllostomus discolor, assembly GCF_004126475.2. Lineage (NCBI taxonomy): Eukaryota > Metazoa > Chordata > Mammalia > Chiroptera > Phyllostomidae > Phyllostomus > Phyllostomus discolor. Next base: position 136,981,755 of record NC_040908.2, read on the forward strand.
GGCTGCCTTTCTGTTGCTGGGATGTTAGGCTTTTCCCTTCTTCTGGGTCTCTGTCCTGTTCGTTGCATTGCCTAGAATATACTTAGACAGCCCTTCATGTGAAGCTTCCTTCTCATTTTGTCCTCAGAGAAGGCTGCTCCCTGACCCCCAGCCATTCCGTTGCTGCCTGTGTCACTCTCGTCACTTCCCTGGTAGCACACCACGTGCACCGAAATTGTCTGAATTATAAATGTAAGTTATCGTCCATCTCACCAGGTTTGTATGTAAGTTCTGTGACTTCAGGGACATGTCTGTCCGGTTTGTACTGAACGCTGGTACCTAGCACAGTGTCTGGTCCAAAGGCGGGGTGCAGTAAATATGTGTTGGATGAATGGAGGACTGAACGACAGGCCCTCTCCTTGAGCAGGGTTCTCTGAAGAAGAACGCCTGTGCTTGGAGTTGTAAGGAGCCTTCCTTTGCCCCTAAGCCAGCAAGCGTTTCTCTTCCCCTCAGCTGTTATCAGGGCACCAAGTATACTTTTGTATTATTGGTTATATTGCATCATGATGTTTCACATTGTGTTTCTCGCATCCTCTCTAAAATCCTAGACTTGTGGACAGGATTTCAGCTGAAGAATCCAACTCAGGCTGCCTTTTGCAGCAGACAGGACCCTCACCCTTCAAAAGACAGTGTGAGCCAATGTATCAACAGTGGCTAGAACAACCATTTCCCCAGAGACTTCTTCCCTTATCAGACATGTTCTAGGATGTGCTTCGTGACATCTCTGCTAAGAGTGACCATGGTTGGTCCACAGCGAATTGGGCCTCATCCTGAGCTGTCAGTGGTGAATTACTTCCTTGGCATTGTTCCCATCCTTTTCACTTATGCTGGGTTTTGGGGGACCCTTGGTGCCAGCAGCATTTTTACAGCATGGCTGGAGAGTCACCCACCTCCTTGCCCTCGCATAATTGTGAATCTGCATCCTGGAGCTACCTGGGCTCTGCAGCTGAGAGAGTCAGCTCCTTGTGTCTGGTGCCAACTGTATGCCAACACAGCTGTTGTTTCCTGACCCCTTGGGCCAGGTCCTGAGACGGGAGCTAGTGCATTTGCATCCCAGTGAGGGCACCTGTAGTACAGGCGCCAGGCCCTCTGTGGCCCCACTCTGCTGCCCTGGGAGCAGGGGGACCTCTACCCTGGCAGGAGGGGAGGGGAGAAGGATTGCTCATTCCAATATCAGTATCATTTATGTTCATAAATACTCATAAGGACCCCAAATGAGCAAGTATTTTTAAAGAGTATTTCCAGATACTAGCATTTTTCCCCAGTGAACATTCATTAAAGTTCTTGCAAACTTCTCCCCCATCACTAGGGTTATATACAGGGTCCAGCAGAAGTAACGCCTGCTTGAGTGTTGGCAGGGTACTAATATGAGTATAATCATTTATAGTTTTAATTTGAACATTTCACCTAAAATGTCATATGGTGTGCTTGAGAGTGATATTGTTATGTTACATGCTAATGGTTTTGTAATAAAAGATTTTGTAATGAAAAAGGGGTGATATTGGTGCCAGACCCTGTATCTTAAAAACTGCATTTAAGTAAATAAATTCAACTAAAGACAATTATTGAAATTAATGATTTCATCTGGAGCTGTACCTGTGTCTTCCTCCGCTGCTCAGCACCCTGTGCAGGAGGTAGGTGTGTTCACCGGCTTCCTGTCCCAGGCACAGAGTAAAGCCACGAGGCCGAGCAACCTGCCCTGCACCCCAGTCTGTGAAAGGCTGAATTCCTGACTCTACCCCACAGCCTTCCTGTGAGGCCACATTATTCCCAAGAGCCTGAGAAGACACGTGGGAGAGAAAGTCATTTAAAGTGAATTATGAACGTTCTCAGCGTCGTCTGATACTATCCTGATAAGCCCACAAGATGAGATGTTTGAAATTCCCCACAAAACAGAGTTGTGAGATTTGATTTGTCAGTGTCACCCAAGCTTACTCACTCTCATACCATATTCATAGTTTTTGCCATATTTGTCCACCCCTTGTGTTGCTTATTTATGAGTTTTCTTCAAATTGACTACCTAATTTGAAGAAATATATTTAAAGAGATTATATTCCAAAAGCAGTGTCATTGAATATAATAGAAAGTAATCATAAAAATAAATATGTAACTATTAAAGTTAGATGGTCAGCATTGTGCACTCTAAAATCCTGTAAAGCATGCCACCAGTTTGTCTCTCCCACTTGGCGAAACACAGATTCATAAAGGAAACCTAACTCTTACTGACCAGCGAGAAAGGAAGACAGACCAGGGAAAGGAGGAGAAGCTACTGACTCTCACGGAATGGTCAGAAAGTCTCTGTCTAACTCTTAGTTCTGAGCTTGCTGCTTCATACTGATTGGGAAGCATGGTGAAAACTTGTCCCAGTGACAGATCTGCTTTTGTCCTCTAGGTTTGCTCTATGGCAAGTGTTGGTGGTTATTTCTCTTCCCAGCATAAGATTTTATAGAGACTTGGAGGTCTTCTTGGCCACGGGCACTGCTGGGTAATAATATATACTCATATGTGTCCATTGCACAGACTCTCATGGCTTTGGGAGATGCTGTGGGAAGGTGTCTATGTAGGTTGAGTCGGCTGCAAGGATGAAAATACATATGGATTCCTGATGGGCTCATGTAGTGAGCAGCTCCTGCGGCCAGAGCTGTGTGTTAAACTGCCCATAAATCATATGGTACATCGTTACTAAGCCTGAGAAGCTGAAGAGCACACTGGGGACTTGATCAGTTAGTGTTGGTCTAGAACCTAGGAATCATTCATGTGACTTAGGCAGAAAGGGAGTTAATACAAGAAATTGATAACATGAAAAAATTCCTGGAAGCACAGAAGTTAGGAGGGTGCAGCAAGACTCTTGGTTGTAAGGCCAAGCCACCGTAGCTGAGTTCCAGAAGGCCTGTTCAGCTGGAGCTGTCATACCACACTACTGCCCCCACCCACCCACCTCTGGCCCCCAGGAAGATGACCGGGCGCGGCAGCCTGGAGTTGAGGTCTAGCCCCACACTGTCATCTGTTGGAATTTGCCTGCTAAGCCCCCTCTGCCTCACTCCTGCCTTGCAGATCTCATGCAGGTGCAACTTACTGATTGAGCCTAAGTCACACCGAGAACCCTAGTGGCAAGGAAGTTCAGAATACGCTTCCAGACTGTAGTATGGAGGTGGAGGAGAAAACAGAAAGGGACAGGAATGGATCCTGGGTGCCGATAGGCAACATGACCGTAAAAACATAAGGCGGGTTACTAACCAAGGTAAGTGTGCAAATCCCCTCTACTGGGTTGGCCAAAAAGTCTGTTACATTTTTTCCCATAAAAGACACATTTTTCATTTTCCCCAATAACTTCATTGATCTGGATATTTTGAATATGTCAGCTATCTCCCACGATTGGCTTCTAGTGGGTAGAGGCCAGGGGTGCTGCTAAACACCTTCCAATGTATAGGACAACCCCTCAGCAAAGAATTATTTGGCCAAAATGTCAATAGTACCAAGAAACATTGCAAACCACTTTTGACACATTTGATCAGTTGCAGCACCTTCTCCATACACTGCACAATTTTTTTGAATCTCAGTTGTGTTTTTACCTTTCTTGAAATAATAAAGCATAATATGCCAAAAATGTTGAGCATTCCATCTTGAATATTAAAATGACTGCACAAAATTCAGCAATTTTTAAAAAGATTTTATGTATTTAGTTTTAGAGAAAGGGGAAGGGAGGGAGAAAGAGAGGGAGAAATATCAATGTATGAAGAAAACATCGATTGGTTGCCTCTTGCATGCCCCCAACTGGGGACCTGGCCCACAATCCAGGCATGTGCCCTGACTGGGAATTGAACTGGTGACCTTTTGGTTCACAGGCTGACACTTAGTCAACTGAGCCATACCAGCCAGGGCAATTTTGATAAGTTTTTTAAAAAATGCATGCTGATATGAGAGCTGTCACAATACAGTCTGTCAAAATTGTTTTGAATGATGTTAAAAACAGTGTACTAGACACTAAGAAGCATATACTAGAGCCATCTTATGGAAAAAACTAAATGAACTTTTTGGCCAACCCAATGCATGGTAACAAGCAGTGAGTACTAGTGAGGTCACAGGAAGGGGACAGTAGTATTGGCTTGATCTGAACCTTGCAGAATTTTGGGCAGAATGCATAGGGGATGGGGTAGAAAAACTGGTCAGGGAAAGCCAGAGGTGGAACGGTGCCATGTTACCAATCTATCTTTTAGTATGAAGGCTGAAACATCGCCAATCTCTGAAAATGTTTTACATGCAGCAGGTCAGTTCTTTCTCTGAATGTTATTTGTCCTCATTTTAGCCACAGAGAGCCTGAGTATAACCCACCCAAGGCCACATAGCTATTAGGCAGCTGAACCATGATGCTAGCCCCAGGTGAGTCTGACGCTATGTCCAGTGTGTCCACTCACTAGGCCACACTGCCTCTCTGTGGAGGGAAGGTCAGGGCGGAGTTGAGACTGAGGCCACGTTGTGATGAGCCATGAATGCTGGGCTAAGGATTCTGGACTTGATCTCAAAGGATGAGAGGGGTCGTTGGAGGTTCGAGAGCAGGAGGGTGACCGGATAGAGGCCTGAAGGTAGAACTAGCAGGAGAATGTGGCTTGATTGACATGAGAAGAGGCCAGGGGCGGAGAGTGTTTGAGATAAAAGACGTTGATATTTTATTCCTTCAGGGCTTTTTCCCTTCATTTTCTTCATTGGTTTTTCAAAGAGGATGAGCTCTTTTCCTACCAGTTCCTGAATCCCAGGTGAGTTTAGGCTTTCAGTTTGGTCAGTGAGGCGGATTCCTTCTGAAAAGCATTTTTTCCTTCACTCACTGATAGGTTTTGATCTTAGCCTATGGTCAAAGGTCAACTTCCCAACACAAATCATTTTCTTTTTCTTCTTTGTGCTGTGCTTTAGTGCTTTGAGGGTGACACTGGCTTATCTTCTTACCTGAGCTGCTCTGGTGACGGAAGTCAGTGGGAGTAGAACAGCCTCTGCGGAAACAATGACATGGGGCAGTTCATGCGGACAGGAGCCGGTTCTACGACAGTGGGTGCGTTTTTAAATCAGAAATACCTGGTTCGAATCCCTCTTCTGCCATTTTGTGTTTGGGGCTTGTAGGACTTGGGGAAATCGCCTAGTTTCCTGGAGCACCTGTCTCCTCCTGTATGGAGCTCGGATAACACTGCTGAGCCTCAGCAGGTTGTTGTCAGGACTCAGTGACGTCACACGTGTGCTTCTTCGTGGTGGCAATGCATATGGTAGACGCTCTGGAAATATTTGCCACCTTCTCTTTTTAGTTTTTTGGGATCTGGGAGGTGGTTCTGCCAGAGGCTTGATGATTTAAGCCTCTAGGGCTTTTCTCTCTTGCTGGTCCTGGTCTGTCCCTCCCTCTGGTCCCTGGCAGAAGCCATCGGACAGACAGATACACTTTCCAGACCCACCCAGGAGGAGGGCCAGTGAGCCAACCCTGTATTCCAGTTGCCTCCCAGTGACTGAAAGCCCACATCAAATGCCAGTTGATGGTATTCAAGTTCCTCTAGAGATGCATCATGCCCACTCAGCCCCCTGAAAACCTGTCTCCTCTTTTCTCTCACAGAGGAAGTACGCTTCCTTCTCAACAGAGTCAAACCCTCTGGCGTGAGCCTGTTGGCAATTCCCACTCTCTGCCAGTGCGGAGAGCTCGAGGCTTTTGTGATTCTTGGAGCATCTGGCCCGTCTTATCCAGATGACGTTTGGAATCTTAATCTTCTGGTTATGGGTTTTCATAAATCTGGTTTGAAATCTTCACTACCAATCTCATCTGCTGTGGGAAAGTGGCTTTCAAAAGATGTGGGGAGAGGGTGGTTCGTGCCTGTGTGGGGATGACTAAAGCACAGGGGGACATTGTTGGAAAGGAGGCTGTGGACAGGGTGGGGGTGTTGGCGCTTGTTTCCAGTTGTGGAACAAGCACTGAGTTAGTGGAGCTTTACTTCAGAAGCCTGAGCAGGGGCTTTGCGGTCCAGAACTCGCACTGTTGCAAGCACTGGGTTGGGTGCTTTACATGCCTTCTATCAGAGCTCCCTGCACATGGTACTCGTTGCACACACACAGAGAAACTGAGCTTCAGGTACATTAAGTAACTGGCCTGCAGTTAGCAAGTGGAAGGTGGAAGGGGTTTGCAAGTCTAGATTTAACTGACTTCAAATCCATAGTTTTTCAAGTATACCTACCTCCCATTAATCTCTGGATTCTTGGAAGCAAAACCCAAATCCCTAGATCTGAAACACTGGGACTGCCCCAGCTGGTGTTCTTTTAACCCTTCCAGCGCCTATCGCCTTCACTCTGCTCAGGGAGTGGAAGAAGCAGGTCAGGCAGGAGAGGTGAGCACAGGCTGGGCCCTAAAAGACTTTGCCAAGGTCTCAGCAGTTAGGACTTCATCCTGAGGGTAACGGGTAATATTGAAAGTTTTGTCAGGGAGTGGCCCAAATAGACATTACCAGCTATTGAAGGCTTGTTCCATGGCAGATGTATAGTTATCCTTTTCCTGTGGGTTGATTGGAAGCATTCTGATGCCCATGTGAACTCTCAGAGACTCTGGTGCACCTTCGAGGACCCCGGAGATCCTAGGCTCCTAGCAGAGAAAATGTGATTGGGATTTAGAAAGGTGCAGAAGAGTAAAGAGGTGTCCTAGATCTCCCTTGAGTCAATTTTATGAGTGCTCAAAGAGGTGTGTCCGAGTCACTGAAACTCTGCTAAGCAGCAGCAACCCCAAGTAAATCCAGGGAACTGCTCAGTGAGTCTCAGCGCGGCCAGGTGGCATGCGATTCGGAATCAGTTGGCTGATAAGTATTGGGTTGACCAAAAAGTTGGTTTGGTTTTTCCCGTAAGGTAGCTCTAGTAGAGCTGCATTGTTTTTAACTTCATTTGAGGCAATTTTGTTAGATTGTATTGTGACAGCTGTCGTATCAGTGTGCATTTTAAAAAGCTTGTCAAAATTGGTGAATTTTTGTGTAGCCATTTTAATATTGAAGATGGAAGAAGATATGTAACATTTTCAGTGTATTATGCTTTATCATTTCAAGAAAAGGTAAAAACAACTGAAATGCAAAAAAAGATTTGTGCAGTGTTTGGAGAAGGTGCTGTGATTGATTGAATGTGTCAAAAATGGTTTGCAATGTTTCTTGGTACTATTGGCATTTTGGCCAAATAATTCTTTGCTGTGGGGCTGTCTTGTGCATTGGAAGGTGTTTAGCAGCACCCCTGGCCTCTACCCACTAGAAGCCAATCGTGGAAGATAGCCAACAGACTCAAAATACCCAGATCAATGAAATTATTGGGGAAAATGAAAAATGTGTCTTTTGTTTTATGGAAAAAGCTGCACAGACTTTCTGGCCACCCCAGTACAGTGAGTCTGGTATCTTCCTAACTGGTCAGCTTTGGTGCTGGGCTGCAGCTGGCAGCGGCGTCTGCTGCGTGGGAGGGGAAAGGTTGGGCATTCCTCATGAGCATCCAAAAGTCTGTCACCTGCCTCTGCCAGGATAGTCCAGCATTTTCTTGTTTCTCCTGCCGAGCACCTGCGAACTGTTAAGGGTAAAGGGTCCCAGAAGCAGCAGTGCCAGTAGGAAGGAGAGAGCAGGTGTGTAGGTGCTGTTCATACCCCTTTCTTTGTCTCCCCCTTGCCTTATTCCACATGTATTGTCCAGGGCAGCAGAGCCCCGAGAGACTGTGCTTTGTGTGGACCAAGTGACTTCCCTCCGTCAAGAGGAGGCCGGGGCACGCTCCTCTTCAGGAGAGTAATTTAATGGAGGAATTGTTTTAACTGCCTGCCCCTGGGTTTCAGCCCAGGGCCTCAGACTTGGATAGAAGACCATATCTTGGCAGCTTCCCGGAGCCCAAGGGAGCCCCTCATCTTTTACTAAATTGACATATTTGTTTGTTTGTACAGGTGTGACAATTAGTGACAGTTTCATGGTGCTTCCCTCTAACACCCCTTCCCGCCCCGTGCCCCTTCTACACCCCTGTCCTGCCCTGGCCCCGCCAATCAAGTGTGCCACCCTCACTGGCCGTTCTGTACGGAGCAGCCCTGGGCCCACTTCTAACAAGCTCAGGTTTTGTGGGTCCTCTGGGCATGTCAGTATTTAGGGCCTCACAAAGGGAAAGAGAGGACCCCAGTTGGTTTCTAGGCAAAGCTGTCCCCTCCTAGGCTCATCTGTGAGTTTCTTAGTCCCCAGGGTTTGAGAAGGAAAATTTCCATTTTCTCCAACATAGGACCTGTAAGTTCATTCTTCTTCCCATTTCTAGGTAGCTACCCAAGACCTGCTCAGTAATGTTCTCTCCTGACCAAATACTGTGAAGATGCAGGACCTGAACTAATTTTAAGTCATATTGTTCTGAGGTGTAAGCTTAGTGGGATTCTAGCTCAGTAGTGTGGAGGCTCCTTGTCTTTCTAAAGAGAAGTGGTGGAAAGGGAGGCGTGTGGATGTGTATGTGTGTGTAAAGGTGCATTTGCGTGTGTGTGTCCATTGGAACGTCTTTGTGCTTTCATTGTCCTGTGATTACAACATGAGTGTGTGTGTGGAAGCGAAGTTGCAGTCTCCAAACGCCGGGAGGGCAGCCTGATCCCTAGCCGTGGATGACTGATTGATTGAAGCTCACCGCCTCAGAAACTTCCCGTCTTAGACAGAGCATTGGACCACGGAACGTCAGGGTCTTACCTCAGGACCCAGACGCGTTCCTTAATTAGTGTCTAAGTTTCCTCATGGCGTTATTAGGAACTTGGAATTTCAGAAGCCCAAAAGAAAACTATTTTTTTTTTTCAGGGAGGCCCTTTTTTTAAAAAAAAAAAACCCACTGAAGCAACTTTATAGTTTATTTTCCCTTGTCTGATTACAATCTCCCAAGTTGCTGATAGTTTGCCTTTGAAACGAGCCAGCTTTGATCAGGGACATGGCAGCCAGACAGGTCATTTTTACTGTGTGTGACTTAGTCCAACCAGTTTGGCAACAGCGGAATCCCCTCCTGGCGAGAGGAGTGGAAAGTGGTGGACACAAAGTCAGCCTGTGATGAGGCAGTGTGCCCCCTGACTAGGCACTAGAGCTCCTTCCCCCCCGTACCCATTGGGCTTCCCATAAGGCAGTTCCCTTCCGGCCTCTATGCCCATATGATGAGGCTCACACTGTCACCCTCGTGCCTTATTCCATGTATATTGGCCAGGGCAGCACTTCTGGCACTTCTCCTTTGCTGTGTCTTCCCAGGCCCAGCATTCCTGCAGGTTGTTAGGTGATAAACAGGTCATCTCCACCCCCTCTCCCTCTCCTTTTTTGCTCCCTCTTTGATGCTTGCTTCTCCCCAGGCAAAGGGTGCCGCCATGACTGTTTGTGGGATCTGCACTTGCTCTGTAGAGGAAGGCAGTTTCAGGCTCCACCATTGGAAGTGTGATGTCAAAATGTAAAACGAACAGAATAATAATCCTGAACCCAGACGGTTGCTGTGAGGATTGATTAGAAGTGCCTCTAAAGTGTACAGTTCAGTGTTGCCACATACTATGTGCTTAATAAATAAAAGCTAAGATTGTTACTTTTATTTTAATCACTATTGTCATCATTATGCATCATCATCCTCTTTCTCGATAGCAGCCATGGTGCTGGAGAACCAAAACCTTGCTCTGTGAATGGTATTTATAGGAAGGTGAAACACTCTTCATCTATGAAGACTCATGGAAGAGCCATTATGCCACTTTCGCTCTCTGAAGGGTTGCAAGAACTAATTTGGTGGGTTCCTCTTTACCAAATTAAGACCAAAATTCAATTTAGTGGAAGGAAGAGCTTTCTAAGGTAGTGTCAGATGGCTTCCCTAGGGTTGGAGAGGGCTTCATCCCTGGGGAAACCCAGCACGGGGCTCGTGCAGGGGTGCATGCGTCAGAAGGGAGATGGGGAGAGCATTGTGTGCCTCTCGGTTTCAGGGGGTCTTGTGCTGTTTGTTTCTCAGGGAAGGCCGCCTAGCCGGAGCTGCCACACTCCCTGGTTAGACAGTGACTTTTCCTGTGGTCTGTGGACCAGTTTGTTGTTTCATCATTTATATAGGACAGTGTCCATACTCTTGATCTGGGCTTGAATGAATGATTCATTCAGGATCCTTACAGCAGTGAGGCCTCATTGTTCTTGTTCTGGCTGGGCTCAGAGTGTGTGTTAGTGTTCATTCATCCTGGGGAGGGGCTTGTGGGGACAAGAAAGGGTCAGTGGGGACAGGCAGTTTGCAGGACTTCTGCCATCCTGTTCGCTGTGAACAGTCATGATAGCAGAAAAAGGGTTCCTTTCCAGTCCTCTCCAGGTTCGTCAGGGTCTTTTGCAAAGACAGACCCTGAACACAGACCCTTGTGTTCAGGCTGGGATTTATTTTTACCAGAGATACAGATGTTTTTGCTCTTGTACGAAATTTCATTAAAGCTCAACCAGCGGTTGACTGTGACAAGAGACTGCCAAGGTTAATATTTCTGCAGTACATTCCCGTCTGTTCACTCTTGGCACCAAAACACTCCCAGGTGGGCACATCGTGCTGGTGCCGTGTATCGGAACTGTAGAGCGGAGTCAATCACCAGTGCGTCTGTTTCACTGAGGTGGAGCCTCTGATCGCACAGTGTCAGCTTTGCCGTGGGACCCCAGCAGGGCGAACATTGCAGCTCACCCTTTAACAGCCCTTTCTGGCTACAGAGGCTGCCATAGCTACTGAGTTTGGGACAGGGACAGAGGACAAGAGAGCATTTGGCAGTGTTAAATGCCACCTCCTTCCAAGGTACCAGCCGAAACGGTGGCAGCATAGCTTCATGATGAGGACAGTTGTGGGTTCAGATCCTGTGCAGCTTCAGAGAGTCACCCATTTAGAGTGTCAGTTGCCTCATCTGTACAACAGGGTAGTCCCATGTCTCTCAGAGGATGCTGTGAGGGTGGACTGAGGTACTGCATGTAATTCACTGAGCAGAAGCAGGGTGCCCTGGCGCAGGAACGTGCTTGTGAGAGGGATGGTTGGTGGAGGAGAAGGGACAGGCCGGGAAGCCCCTCACTCCTCTCTCGGCTTTGTGGAGAACCTTGCGTACAACAACAACAGAACCGGTTCTGCTGCCTTCGAGCGGGAAGGGGCCAGGTTAAAAATAAGAGCAGCCTGGCTTCTTTGACGTGTTTTTCCTCTGCCTTGCTTCATTGGAGGCGCGTGGAGCTGGGAAATGGTCAAGCAAATATGGGCCTCATCTAGGAACATTTGGCACACGGGTAAGGAGAGCTCGAAGGCAGGGGAGGGCTGGGATTAAGGGTGAGACATGAGCGAGATGCTATAACATGATCTGTGGCCGTTGTACTTAGTGGCTTTCACCACTGATGTTGTAAGTTCAGATTTGCGCCATCGGGTCAGAGCGGAAAGAGCCTGACCGCATGTGGTTCGATGTGTTTCTTCATGTGGCTGCTGAATTGTCGGGTCACCTGTTTGAAAGTATATAACGTTCATACTAGCTGTGTAGGACTCCACCGAAGAAGAGAATAGAGAAAATTTATTTATTTATTTTCAATCACGGCTGGGCAAATGTATGTCTAGTTATCTAGGACTGTTCTAACCTGTGTTCTGCACACCCTCTGCCTCATACGGCACAGCACAGTGGCGAGGGTGCAATTTCTGACGTTCGGTCTTGCAAGATATGCAAGTGCATTGGGAATCCTCGACGAAGGACAGTCTTTATCTCATTTGAAAGGCAAGGCAGATTTTATTCCAGTCTTGGTGGTCGTCAGTGGTCAAATCTGGGAATGGCATTGGGGGGAGGGCACTCTGTTAATCAGAATATTGTGATAACCAGAACATTCCATTTCCTGGCTGTACCGGATGACAAATGACATAGTGGATAATATGTTCCTTGCTGGTTTTTTTTATAACACACCAAATCCATCTATTTTTCCTTCTGTCCTGCCTTTCTTTCTTCCCTCTGTCCATCCATTCATCCCTCCATCCTGCAAACACTGATTGGCACTTCAGTTGGCACTACGCCTGCGACGGAATATGGGGGAAATGATCATGGGTCCTGCCCTTGGAGACCGTACAATGTGAGTGAAATAGGAGTCAAGACACTGAAGTACCTGGATGAAAAGCCCAAGGAAAATCTTAGGAAGAGGGGAGAATGGCATTTGAACCAGCTGCTCTTTGAGAAATACACTGGATCCTAATTTGTGAAAACTTGGGCATTTCTGCCTCGGAGTATAGGCCCAGAGGGCGGAAAGAGGTGGTTCTCTGTGAGGCATTGCCACTAGTTGCATGGGGCTGAAGTAAAGGGGAGGGGTGGGAGATCAAGGGGGTCTGCTTAAGCAGCAGTTCTTGAGAATCCAGTTCAGGTTTGGGGCCTTGATTCTGCAGGTCCCAGGGAATGCTTTTACAGGAAGTGTGGCCAAGGGAGGACTCGCTGGCCCTTGCTTGCATCTGGACGCATGCTGATGGACCCTGGGAGGTTCTTCACTTGTTAGAGGTTAAGTATTAGCAGTCTCATTGATGTTGGGGGCTCATGCAGCAGCACCGGCGTATGTAGTACCACCCTCATTTTCTCCTTTCACAGCTTCTTTCTTTTTAAACCTCTTCTTGCCTTTCAGTTTTTCTGACTTTTATCTGCACTCTGCCCACTATCTGGAGACATTCCTGTAAGACCTGCTCTCCTGCCTTACCTCTCAGCCCTCTAGGAATTTGGGAATTTGGAGAAGAGAGGTTCAGCCTCGATGACCTCTTCTATCTTTGGAATCTGTCCCTTGGCTATAAATAAGGCTGTTGCTTAGTGCCAGTATTGATGGTATTTGCAGCTGTCCTCTGGGAGAGGAACTCAGACGAATAACCCATTTTCAAGAGGACACGGCCATTAGGTGATAGCTATTTATGGTTCCTACTGACCAGAGCCTAACCTGAACTGTCAGTGCCATTAAAATTTCATGTGCCATGAAGCCGCCTTTCCTTATCGGTCTGTCTCTTCCCATTTATCTGAAACATTTCCCTGTGTTGGTCTAGGTTCTTCAAAAAGATGAGCTATGAAATCTGAAGGGACTTCTGTATTCTGGCTGCTGGGATTGTCCCTGGCGCACCTTCTCCCCCGCCCCGCGCCCCCGCCCCACACCCCCCACCCCCCCGCCTGCCCCACCGCCAGCCAGCATCCCTCTAAACCAGGGTCCTCGCTTCTCCATTTCGCAGAAGCGAACGCTGAGTGCTGGAAGGCTAAATGGCTTGCCCAGAGTTACCAGGCCAGTGGGTAAGTGACAGAGCCAGAATTCTAGCCAACGTCTGCCTGGAATCAAAGCCTGGATAATTTCCACGAAACCATGCGTGTCTGGTTTCTGAACCTGGAATGTCACTACAGACGGTTTTATTTATTCATTTCGTCCCCTGATGGTTCAGTCACTTGGAGTTGATTGAACGGCAGTTTTTAAAAGCTCATTCATCCTGAGTTTGCCTTAGTAGCCACGGCGTTCCGTCTTTATAGAGTTTCTTTCCCACACCTTTATATGAAAAGAAACAAGGCCCTAAAATGTCAGGCAAAATTCCCTCTGGCTTTATAAGCTGATGTATTTTATAGATGGCTGGATTCTCCAGTGAACTTCTCACTGGAAAATATTCCTTTCCTGAGTTCTGTTTCTCCATCAAAGGGATATTACATGGTATGTGATAACTATTTTTTAGTGGCCTTGACATTGAAGTTCTGGGTAGGAAATTACCATGCATTAGTTACCCCTGCTGTCATTAGATCTCTTTCATCTCAAGTACCTGCACTTCTTCAACTTAAACTTTGGAACTTGAGCAGCCCTGGGGCCAGGGGAAAGTACTCTTGATCTCTGCATTAATGTGGATTCTTAGGAAGGAGGTGCACGGGTTAAGAACCTGGTCTTTGAAAGCAGAGGTCTAGGTCAAATGTCAACCTTCCGTCTTAACTTCTGGACATTAGGCAAATATAACATCTCTGAACCTCAGTTCTGTTATCTGTGAGATGAAGATACCTTCTGGACAGGGGGTGGAGCATTGATTATAATGTTCTCATCGTTTTTGTGTGCTACCATATGCCAGTGCTGTGATACATTAGCAAAGGCGGTGCTGGAGTCCCTCCCTTGGGGGACATATGTAACAACCGTGCTGCCCGTCTCAGGGTATAATATAGATTTTCTAAATACTAGGCAGTAACCTGGGTGTTGATGCAATGCTCCTCCTTTCCCCTTTCAGAGACAATTATCCACATATCTGCACCCAGAGCGTGGTCTGACAGTTCCTAACCCTGTTGGGACATCAGAATCCTCTAGAGAACTTTGAAAAGAAGGGCAGGTGTGTGGGTGGTTCAGACCTATAGACTCATACTCTTTGAGGGTGGGGCCTGGGCATCTGTGTTTTTAAAATCTCCCCAGGGGAACTCTAACATGAAGCAAGAATTGAGACAACTCATGTAACCGGCATATGGGGCCAGTGTGATTGTGGACAAATCTCACTGGGTGTGTTTCCTGACATGGGTGACGGCTCTGGCTGCCCATTGTCTTTCTGCTCACCCACAGACTGTCCTGTGGTCACAGTCATTTGCAAAGGTCGTCTCAAATGAGAAGTGAGAATATGCCCCTTACAAGACTACCTGAAGCTCCAAACTTGAATTCGGGTCAGGACCCTGCAGAGGGAAAGCGGTTGGCCCTCCTCCACACCCAGGGGACTATGCAGAGGGAAAGACGCTTACTTGGAGGGACCTGCCTAAGCTGGGGTGCTGCTCTGTCGAAAGCAGACGTCTTTCTTTTGTGGGGCACTTCGAGGTATGCACTCTCCGAGGACATACTCTAATCCTTTGCCATCATGGTGGGGGCTGCAGGCCAATCCCCGTCTGTACTGGTCTCCTGACTCCACCACTGAAACCATCAGCCGTGCCTCCTTTCTTCCCCTCTAGATTCTCAGGGCAGGAGTCAGCTCGCAGACCGCAGCATCCCTCACTGCAGGGTTATTCCGGTCAGTCTCCCCAGTGGCCCCGCTGAAGCACATACCTACCCACCCCAGGTTGGAGGGGGTGGGGGCAGGATGTGCTCATAGCACGTGGTTCTTCAGTGATACCCTCCTGTCAAAGAATTCCCTCTCCCCACACTCTCATCTCTTTTTACATCTCCCATCCAGTGGAGCAGGAAGCATCTAGAGACTGGCACCAAGGTTTTCCTTTGAATACTGCATTTTGCACATTGCCCCATGCACCCTTTGGTGCCTCTCTGTTGGAGCCCAGACTTAGAAGCAGCCCTAAGTGTCACATGGGCTCACTTGCATAGTGGCCAGTGGCTCCAGCTGTCAGGTCAGACAGGCTTGGTTTTAAAGACAGAAAGCAAGTGTTATAACTTCTCTGAACCTCAGATTCCTCATGAGTCTGGGACTAGTCCTAGATACCAACTCCAAGAATCTGAGAATTAAATGTGACAAGTGCATGCATATAAAGGGCTTATTGCCTGACACCTAGGAAGTGCTCAGCGGCACCCATTATCCAGCTCAGCTGAAACTCCAGCCACCTTAGCTGCCTTCTTTAAAACTTGGCTTGCAATCTGGCAGCCAGCTGGAGCGGGGCTGCGTCCTCACTGCTCCATGGAGAAACACTCCAGGCTCGGCCAGTTCCTTGTCCAGAAGCCACCAGGGGAAGGCCTCGCTGAGAACGGCTCACAAAAGCAGGGTCACAAGAGCTAACTGAATTAAGCAAGTTATCAGGCAGTAGAAAACGCAGTTAGATTTACATCTATGAAGCAGATGGCCAGGACACGATGATTAAATTAGTTTTATTATGTTTAGAGGAATTAATTTGTCACTTTATGATTTTTTCTTTTTCTTTTTTTTTTTTTAAGAGAGATGTGATTTTGTTATCTCTGGCAAAAAATGATTTGTAGAAAGAGTTTATCCTTTAATGGAAAACAGGGATGTGGCAGGACCTTGAAAAACCCTTTCCTTCTAATTGTCTATTAATAGTTGGTACAATTATGCAGAATGTGGCCCAGCGAACAGAAATGCTGCCACCTATTGCTGGTAAAAGCTGGCTTCTGTTAGCAAGCACATAGAGAGTATTTTTTCCTCTTAAAAATTTTTCAGAACATGGGCCATTGCATTTTAACGTCATTTTAAAAATGTTTTTGCCCTACTGAAGTTCTTGGGACCTGGTGTTTTCTAACTACATTACTGGTTACAGTGTCTTACAACACATTTGGTCTGGTTAGCTTGAGGGAACCTCAGGCATTTCCATTTCCTTCTTTGAAAGGTGAGGAAGAATCAAATGCAGAATCTTTAAGGACAAATGGGATCTTTTGAGTTAGGGCTCAGGGTCGTTAACTGGGAGAGTCCCAACCTTATTCTTTGGGTACAAATAGTTCTTTCATGGTCCCTTTGAAAGGATCAAAGCAAAACCTGGAGTTTTGAATGCTTTCTTCTTTTTTTGTTAAGTCCTTTTATCCTTAACAGTTACTAATGAGCATTCTAGAAAATTCAGCCCTGCAGGAAGAGTTTATTGTGCATAGTAACTAGGCTATAAACTTTATACATATGACCGTGTATGGTGTGTTTCTGTGTGTGTGTGGACAAATAAATGATATTTCTGAAATTGTGTTCCAAATGTAACATCAGGCAAAGCATTCTGGCCTGAAATAGCTAGATCTACATGCTATCCATGGGGGTTTAGGAACTGGGTATTTGAATCTGGCTGTGGAGCTTTGTATATTTTTAATAAACCTTTTTTTAAATTTTAGAATGGATTTAAATGTACAGAAGAGGGGTGTATCCCGCACTCAGTGTCCCTGTTGTTAACTCACGTGAATGAATGAGGCAGTATTAAAGCAGTACCATTAACTAACGTCTATACCTTATATATAAAAAGTAAGCTCTCCTTACTTTTTAAATTTAACGTCTTTTGCCTGTTCTGGAATCTCACCTGGCGCACCATTGTTGCGCTGGGTTGTCATGTCTTCTGGGGCTGGCTCCTTGTGTCTGTGACAATGTGTCCGGCTTACCTTCACAGTTTTGAGGAGTACTGATCAGGTGTTTTGTGGAATGCACCCCCTGCCCCTGTTGAGATTTGCCTGATGCTTTTCCTCGTGATTAGACTGGGGTTGTGCTGTTTGGAGAGGAAGACCTCAGAGGCAAGTGCTGTTCTCATCACATGTTGTCACGGGGACATGCCATCAACAGGACGTACCGATGCTAAGTTAATCTTGGTTGTCTGGTGTCCGTAGGCCCCTCCTGTAAGGTTGCTCTTTCCTTCCGGTCCATACTGTTCTCTGTGCAGCCCACACTTAAGAGTGGCCATTCATGCTTCACTTCCTTGAATAGCTGTATAAATTATTTAAAGTTCTGTTTGCATGAGGGATTGTTCTTTTGTCTCCACTTATTTATCTATTGAATCATGTACTTATATCAGAATGGAATAATGGATATTTGTTCCATATTGGGTTTCATCTGACACTACTTTGTTAATTTTGTTGCTCAAATCGTCCCCATTTGGCCCTGGGTGCCCTTTTGCTCAGCTCCTGTGTCCCTTGGACGTACCCCCCATCAGTGTGTTTTGTTGTGGGGGCACGTCCTTGCCTTCTGGAGCTGTGTGATGCTCCAGGTCTGTGTTGAATATTTTCTCCCACAGACCAAGAATCAGCAGTTTCTCTGAGGAGCTCTGCTTCCTCGTATTGGGAAACAGCCTTAGAAACGAAGATACTGCACTGAGTGTGTTACCATTAGGGTGTCCCGTGTTGGCTTTTCTCATCAACCTCTCCCCAGTAAGGGTGCCTAGTGTGTACTCAATACATATTTGTTGAATAAAGCATGAAATTGCATATAGCATTAATGAGGAGGAGAAAATTAAATATGATTTATTGAACCCTTCCTACATGCCAGATGCCTTTGCAGAGGCTTTCGGAACAGTGTCCAGTGTAGGGGTTTCAGTCGGGTCTGGTTGACGTGAGAATCCGTGCCCCTTCTACCTTGGTGTTCCTACTGTGGGAAGCCCCTCGTTTTGCTTTGCATGTCACTGGGGCTCCCACTGGCTTGGATGGAGCTGTGTGGGTGGCCCAGGCAGAGGCTGGAGGGGGAGAAATGGTGGCACCCATTTAGAGTCTCACTAAGGCCTCATTAGGAAATTGACTCCAATTTGGTTTGGGGAGAAGGGTGCTTTTTCCTGCCCTTTCTGGCTTACATTGAAGGTGACATTGATTTACAAGTCAGTGGGCTGGATCAGGGAAAGGAGGCTTCTGTGGGTAGAAAAGATCAATTAAATGATTATCCCAGCTGTCACACACTAATGCCTTTCTTACCGAGTTTCAGAATCAGGAAGCAGAAGGCCACCGCATTTAGCCTTTTACAGGAAATCTAATTGCCAACTTTGTGATGCCAAGTCTTATTAGATTGGGAAGAGCCGAGCTAGCCAGCTAGCCGCTGGCAGCTTCAGGCCCTAAAAAGAGCTTCCCACTGGCCACCTGGAATTCTAAATGACCTCCTTCTCTTCTTCTATGGGTGCATTTGCTGAAGTTTTATGAACACAAGACTTGTGGTTCATATTTTTCTGTCATTTTTGTCTGGGTCCTAGAGGGCTGGGACTTGAAGCTTAGCTAGCAGTCAAAAAGTGTTGATTGGATTCCTACTACGTGCTAGGTGCTGGGCTGATGGCTGGGGATTTGAGGGGTGCGTAAAACCACAGCTTCCTGTTGTTTAGAGCCCTCCCCCTAGAATGTTCTTCCGCTAGATCAGTGGGTCCCAAACTTGTGTCTGAGAATCATCTGGGGAGCTTGTTCAAACCCAGCTTGGGGGGGTCCACTCCCAAGTTTCTGATTCAGGAGGTCTGGAGCGGGCCCTGAGAATCTGCATTTTTAATAAGTTTCCCAGATGACACTGCTACCGCTGGCCTGGGAGAACCATTCCTCTGAGTCTTTGTATGGTTGTCCCCTTCATATATGTTAGGTCTCTAAATATCACTTCCTTAGGCAGGTTGTTCTTGATTTCTCAACTGTGGTATCCCTCCAGTCCTCCCCATTCATTCTCTATTGCATTTTTGTCATAGCACTCATCGTTTGCTGATACTGGCTTGCTCATTAGTTATACCACCATTGTGTCTCTCTCTGCCACCCCTCATCCTCAGTAGAATAAAGCCCCAGTGGAGCACTTTTCTTACTCACCGTTGATTCCTCTGAGCCTAGAAGAGTGCCTGCCACAGAGAACATGCTCCGTAATTACCTGTGTGAATGAAATAATTATGAGCATACGGGGTCTTGTGAAGGGGAGAGGCCTAGGCCACCGTGGGAGTGTAGCAGATAGACCTCAGGTGGGGCAAAGACATTGCGTTGTATCCTACACGGAGTGGTTTCTGGTTGTGGTTCTCACACCTATTTCAAATGCTGCACACCAGCATTTTTCCTGCAGGGTTATAGGCTATAGGATTTGTTTGGAGATCTCAGTAGCCCACTCTGGATGTGTTTCATTTTTCCATAGCCTTTCCATGGTCCCATCCACATTGTAAAAAAAAAAAGGGGGCAATCTCAAAAGCATAACAGAATTCCATCTGGCAAGCACCTCTTGCACAAACTGGTACCGTGAGCTCCTAGGTCCCAATCACTGACCTTGGAGAGAAGCGAGTCCTGAAATGGGCTGACCCTGATGACCCTCCTCCTGAAGTCTGCACTCGTCCACTTGCTGAGATCTGGAATCTGGCGGCCACGAAAATGCCCAGGTAGCCTTTTCAGAACCTCTGCAGAGGTGAATGAAGGCTCACATTCTTTCCCTTTGCAGGAGTGAGATTCCTTTCCTTCGTCAGCCTGTTGAGAAATGGAAGGGCGGGCGGTGTTATCCCTCCCTTTGACAGAGAGACAGTGTCAGGAAAGAGACAAGGCACGTGTGGGCACCACACAACCAACAGCACAGACAGAGGTTGTCAAAACCTCACTGCAGAAAATGAGAGCACACCAGCCTTCTGCTCTCATGTGGCCGCAGCAGCTGCCGCCACCTAGTTCAAGTGCAGTTTGTGCAGCCCCCGTGGCCTAGAGCTTCCTCACCAAGCCTGTGCCATGTGTGGGCAAGGAGGGGGCCACCCCAAGTTTGTTTGCCTGGGACAGCAAAGGAACTGTGATTTATTTCCCTTAATGTAAGCACGAAGAGACAGATTATTTTGGAGAGCGAAGAGAGTTTGCTGGGGAGATGGAGAGGGGGGAACTGTAGCTGGCTGCAGTCGGGGCTGAGGGCCAGAGGGCCGCCCAGCGGGTTGGGGTAACATAAGCTGCTGCTATTCAGGAGGTGGCCTGTGTAAGAAAATCTGGCCACAGTGGGAGTGTGACTTCAGCTAAAATTAACCTTCGAGGCTTCACACGCCTCCACAGTGCTTTGAACTAGACACCCCAGGAGGGCACAGGCCGAGGAGTGCTGGGACCGTGCTGTAGGTCAAGCCATGCCTATAAGCATCAATGTATGGGTTCCCACCCGGGGCCAAAGCTGGGATTCCTGCGACCATTATAAAGTGGTAAGCAACCTCGAGGGATTCCAGCCGGGTCTGTGGGGAGAGAGGATGAAGTTTGCTTGAATTGGGATTGTGTTTAGAGATGGCTCCAGTCTTATTTTCTATGCTAGGTAGGAACACAAGGACTCCAAGCCAGTCTCATCTGCAGAATGCTTTCCCAGAGCTAACTGCCACCTTCTTGTTGCTTTTTGCTCCGTGTGTCTTCCTGGGTGTGGAGCCAGTGTATTTTTAGAGCAGGTAGAGAGGACGTGTCTGGAAGTTGTTGATGGCCTGAAAAAATACAATCGCAACCCCCAAAGGCAACAGTCGGTGGGGGTGGAGGATGCCAGCACGAGTGGCAGATCTCAGATGGGGAGGAAGAGTGACTTCCGTTAAGGGTTTGAAGAGCTATAAGGAGTACTCTGGAGGGCTTCACTGCAGAAGGGGTTGGTTTGGGGCAACCTGGAGTGGTTTCCCCTCCTGACCTCTCCTGCCCGTGGCCGGGACAACCTGGATGGGATCTTTCCAGCCAGACGGCGGCTACCTCCTAGCTTTCTGTCTACTGTGGGGAATCCATCTGGGAGCTTGCAACATGGAACAACAGGGCAAGATGAGGTGGCGTTTTTTTTTTTTTTCCTTTATATCTTCTTAAACTTTAACCTGTTAACATAACCCTGGGGTAATGGCAGTCCTGAGGCTCGTGACAGAGTGGTGCTCTGGTTTGACAATCAGAATGGTCACTTTGATGTGGTTTGCTTAGCTTGCAAAAATGATGTAGTGTATCTTCCTCCCCGACAGCCCCCTCCTTGCCCTTCCCCCAACCCATCTTCCTAGGCCCCAGGAACCTAATACGCTTTAGGCAGGGCTTCTTTTCCAGGGAAGAGTGTGCTGCACTTATTTGCTTAGTGATGATTGCACATAACTGACCTTAGAATAATGGATTGTAAATTGTTTAAGCCTCTAAGACGTTTGCCTGGCTGAGTAGATATTCTGTATCTGCAAGGACATGAACGGTGTTGATGTGAATGCTGCAGAAAAAACTCCCTGTAGTTTTGTGGGTTGTTTTTTTTTTTTGACGCAGTTTTGAGGCCATTTTCTATGTGAGCTGCTCTACTGAGCCCTCTGAATATTTTCCTCTTCTTGTTGCCTCCGTCCCCCTGGCGTGTTGGCTCGTTAAGGGTAGAAGGCTGCTGGGATATCGGACACCACCGTGTCCTTCGCTTTAGAGGTCTAACACAGCCCAGGGTGAAGCACAATTAATGGGGATGTCTCCGAGTTATTATTGTTCTTTAGCTCCGGGATCTAGGATCATTGCCCTGTGGAAGAGATTTCTTTTCGAGGCAGGATGTTAAAAATAGATATTTCAGTAGAATGAAGCTATGGTCTGTGGTTCTGTGCTTCAATGAACATTCTCGTACTGCACGGGGATTTCCATCTCCTGCTGAATCTGGCTGAGTAGAATTCCCGAGTAGAGACACAATTCGAATTCCCGTTTTCTCAGAACGGGAATTTCCTGTTTTGTCCTAGAAGTTTCTCCCCATCATGGCCATCCAGTGACCTGGCCTGGTTTTTGTAGCTGCCCTGTGACACCTGGATGGCCAGACCATGTTGAAATACCTGGGCTGAGTGCAGATGCTAATCTCTGTCCAGCTGAGCCCTCCGGGAAATGGGCGGAATGCAGCTGCCTCCCCTTTCCCCCAGATTGTGGGAGGCTCAGGTTAGAGCCTGTCTACCCGAGAGCCTTATGAATCGTAGCCACTGCAGATGGGAGGCTAAGCTGTTGTCCTTAGGACTTTATTCTTCTCCTGGAGATGAATCAATTGGGGCTTTCTCCCAGGACTTCGTAAAATAAATAGTATCTTTGTGCAAATGGTTCTTTTGTGCTCTGGGCCAGGTTGCCCCTCCGGGTAGGAGAGATGCTCTTTCTTTCTTGGATGCCAGCTTGGTATCTGTTAGTCTTCCTAGTAAAAGCCTATTATAAAACCACCAAACACAGAAAACCCTAAATACCCTAGGCCTGCGAGTTCTGACATCTGGCCCGGAGAGGGGCCTGGGGCACAACGGCCACTTCCACTGAGGCCAAGTCATTTGGCCACGATGTTGCTGAGAAAGGAAGGAGACTCCTGACTAGAGAAGGGGCAGGTCAGTGCCAGCCGCTGCTGGGAACCACCTGCCCTGCAGAGATTTCTGAAGCGTTGCCACACAACCTTCCCACAGGTGGCACGGCATTGTCTTTACTGGGCCCTGTGCCTCTCTGCCTGATGGGATGTTGCTCTCTTACTGTTTATGAGGGTGTCAAACTATGTGAGGTCCCCCTCGGCCCAGTGACTTTGAGCCCCCGGACCTTCCTTAAGAAGCATCATTATCCTTCATCGAATACCTATGTGTGCATGCTGACAGGTGCTTGATTTTTTCTCCTTTAATCCTTAACATAAGTTTATGCTAGGTGCTACTAATTGCACCTCACAGATGCAGACACTGCTCAGTTAAGTGGCTTGCCTAGATTTAGGTACATGAAGAGGGGAAGCCAGGATCTGACCCCAGACCCGGTCTCACGCTTGTAAGCACTCACACAAACATTTTTCTCCTTGTCACATACAGTCAGGGAACATCCATGCAGTTATTCCTTCTTTATGCTTCGAAGTGGGGGAGGATAAGGTTGCCTGCTGCCCCATTGACTTCCCAGAGCCCCTAAACTATTCCACCACCCTCTTTCTGGAAGGGGAACCAGAGCTAGGTGCCCCTACCTCACTTTCTCCCTGCCTTCAGTCGCAGCTCCTTCAGCAGGACAGTGGGAGTGCCCCCATGCTGGGGTCCTCACTGAGTCCCCTTCCCCTGGTAAATCCGGCTGCTGTGTAATCTTCTCAAGAAACTTGACCCCGGGAAACCCTTAAACTACCATCTACTACTCAGGTGTCTTGGGTAAGAGCATCCCCAAATAATCACACGGCGTGTGTTGGGTATTGTGGATTTTAATCAGCAGTGTACAGCTTGTGGCCACTCACCTGCAGTGGTCTGAAGGGCCCTAAAAAGTCTCAACCAAAACAAAAAACCCATTCACTGGTTAAAAAAAAGAAAAGAGAAAGAACAATCTCTCCTGAGCTTGCCAGAGTGATTAGGTTACATTTCTTCACATCAGTCTCCTGGCTTGAAAGTATGGATGACACCATTGGGAATGTAAATGTTAGTTGGGAACAGTGACTCACCTGGCCATCCCTGGGGGCAGCTTCCTACCTGGGACCTAGCACACTCCCACGGAAGGGAAGGAGGTTCAGGTGAGTTTCAATCACCCAGGTCAGGCGGAGGCAGTGCCTGGGAGTGAGGGAGCCCTGTGAGCAAGGCCAGCTGGGACACCTCTGTGGGTGGTGGAGTGACTGCAGGGGCAGGGAGAGGCAGGGCAGCTGGAGACCAGAAATGTTCGGGAGACTGATGCCAAAACCCAGGAAGGAGGCTTATGCTGGAAGGAAGAGGCAGCGAAGGGGCCTTTCATTTCAGCCGGCTTTCCTGCCCTGTTACGTGCTGCACCGGGAGACCTGGAGCTCACTGTTTGTTTGCTTGCCCCTGTGGGTAAACCTCATCACGCTGACCTGGAAGCGACCTACCCATGCGTGCCTCCAGCTGGTGCTCTCCTGTCCCTGCACCCACTGGGGAGCAGGACTTGGCACTCCTCGGTTTACCTGAGAAGGATTTCACTTGCCCTAGAAAGCACCAGTAAGAATGTAGATTTTATCGAAAGGGGACAGTTCCGATCATGTGCAACTTCATGAAATGGCCCTGGACACAAAATCCGCCTCCAGCCCCACAGACTCCCTGCTTCCCAGCCCTGAACCTCATCTCTTCCTCTCCCTGAATTCTTCTCATGCAAAGTGTTTTGCTCAGTCTCTACTCCCCTAAATTTGCATACTCATACACCTCCCCTTTGGGGGTGGTGTGGGGAACATTGACAATTTTTTTCCTGTTTCACCTGTGTTTGCCTAGTGGCATAATGATTGGCTTTCCAGGGGTAAAACAGCTGACAGGTAGTACTTGCTGATTGCGTGGTAACTCTTCCTACCAAGGCTGGTTTCCATCTACCCACGTGACGTCTCTGGCCAGAGACTCGGGGAGAGATGTGCAGCAGTAACCTTTGTACACCGCTTCCTCCGTGTCAGTGTAGTGGAAGTGAACAGGCTCAAGAGCGCAAACAATAGTACAATGTAGTGAGATAATTAGGAAGTGATGAGTTTTGAGTATGTATTACAACCTTTAAAAATGTAATTGTAAGTGTGTGTAATTTAATTTATTAAAAATGTAATTCTGTTTATAGACAGTTCTAGAAAACCCAAACAAATCTGTAATGACAGCAGATCAGTGTTAGCCTCGCAGGGGCATTCGAGTGACGGATGCATTACAAGGGTTGCTGGGAAGTGCTTGGGTGGGTGGAAGTGTTTGGATTGTAGTGATGGTTCTATGGGTATATATAGGTCAGAACTCATCAAATTGTACATTTTTTTAAGATTTTATTTATTTATTTTTAGAGAGGGAAGGGAGGGAGATGGAGAGAGAGAGAGAAACATTAATGTGTGGTTGCTAGGGGTTATAGCTTGCAACCCAGGCATGTACCCTGGCTGGGAATCGAACCTGCGACACTTTGATTCGCAGCCCACACTCAATCCACTGAGCTACGCCAGCCAGGGCAAATTGGATGTTTTTTAAAATGATTTTATTTATTTATTTTTAGAGAGAGGGAAAGGGAGGGAGAAAGAGAGGGAGAGAAACATCAATGTGTGTTAGCCTCTCATGCGCCGCCGACTGGGGACCTGGCCCCGCAACCCAGGTACGTGCCCTGACTGGGAATCGAACTGACAACCCCCTACTTTGCAGTCCAGTGCTCAGTCCACTGAGCCACACCAGCCAGGGCAAACTGTACATTTTAAATATATGCAGGTCATTATATGTCAATTAAATTTTAATAAAATTGGGAAAGAACTTTAAGACAATTTGCAAGTAAATATTTTATTACTTTTTAAACTATTCAATTTTCTAAGTTTGGCTTTATTGTACACAAAGCTACATTTTTCTCTGCTTCATTTTTATTGTGGCTCATGAATGATTTGCCTATGTATTTATTTTAGGTCCCTAGAGCGCCATATATTTGGGTTTGGGGGTAACATAAAAGTAACTTAATTTTAATGGGCCTCTTTTTCTTCAACATTAAACTTAGGGCTATAGCAGATCACCAAAGGCTCTTCCATCATTGAAATTCTGTTACTGTAATTGTGGATAAATTGGTCTTTCGGGATTCAGAAACACCTCATAAAAAGAAGGTTGTAGAGACTCAGAAATATTTAATCATACAGATTGTATTAATCCTTTTAGAGAGTATTTTGAATACCTAATTTTAGACCACCAATTTGGTAGTGCAGCAAGGAAAGACAACAAGGAAATAGCTGCCCAAAGAAGAAAACCCAATCTTTGGTATTTTATTCTTTTTGATGTAATCATAAATGAGATTTTCTTAATTTTTCTTTCTGATATTTTTTTAAATAAATAATGACTGTGTTTAACAACCTGCAGATTTCCTGAAAGTTTTAGCAATCAGCTCCTGAGCCAGTGCATGCCTACTCTAGTTAGGTGTGTGTCTGTCCATTGAAATAGAACTTGAACGTTCACTGTCTGCTGTTACGGTGCTGGAAATTTGCACAGCAGGGTACTACCTGTCAGTCCCTGTTTTGTGCCTTGTGCTAGGACTGATCTAAAAGGTGCATGAACTTACGTGATTTCATGAACTTGATCATCTGGGCAGATTCATCAAAGGAACAGATTCATCCATCCCATCCATTCGTCCATCCATCCATCTCCCCATTTAATCATTTGTCTGTCTGAACGTTGATTAGTTTCTTCTTCCCCCCTCCCCTCCATCTGCCTGCTCCTTCATTTTCTATCCATCCATTCATCCTGCAGCAAGTTGATAAATGCTTGTTTATCGAGCCCCTGTCGTGAGTCAGACATTGTGCTAGTGTTTCAAAGATGTATAAAATGTGTACTCCCGAGAAGCTCCTGACTGAAAGAGATGTGACTAGGTAGTTGTGGTAACTGGGATAAGGACACATGCAAAGTGGTTTGGGAGCCCAGGAGAAGGAACAATTAAGTCCACGTTGGGAGTGAGAAAGTGGGTTGGGGATAGCTTTACAGGGATGGACCCTTGACTGGGTTTTAAGACACTGAGTAGGTGTTTGCCAGGTGGTGGGTCAGAGATGGCACTGGTGGCAGAGGGGACAGTGCACAAAGGCATGGGCTAAGGAGCCAGGCACACAGGGTCATTTAATTGTAAGTGCACTAGGGTTCAGCGAAGGGAGGGAGGCCTGGCAGTCAGCGTTAGTTTCCAGGAGAAGGGACTGTCCTGCTAAGGGGAGTAGATGAGGGAAGACATGCCAGAGCAGAAGCAGAAAACCCACCTGCAGGGACCGAAGGTTAACGCAGCCTGGAGCCCACAGTGGTAGTGGTGGACCTGAGAGCTTCTTGGGTTAGGGACGTGGAGACAAGGCAGGAATGGGAACTAACGTTTAACATTAAACAAGTGCTGGGCACTGTGTTAAGCACTTGACAAACATTAGACACAGTAGCCCTCACAGTACATGATGGGGTCGTAGGTTTTTATCCCATTTTAAAGATGCGGAAGCTGAGGCTGCACAGTGATGGTCTTCCCAAGGTCGCAAGGCCTTGGCATACTCCGTGCCTAAGTATGTGCGGGGTTCTTTAGGTTTCCTGTTTCATTCTGTCCACCCAACTGTCCTGTGGAGAGGAAAGTGAGGATCAGAGAGGTTAAGCGGCCTGTCAGAGGCTACCCAGGTCTCCAGGGTGTTGTCTGGGTACAAGCCCGTGCCTAGAAAGCTAAGCTGATGCATTTGGGCTGGATGGGAATGGCTGAATGGCACAATTGCTCACATTTCTTTCCCTGTAGTTGATCTGCAGGTGAGGGGAGCCGCGGAGATTTAGAAGACCAGGTAGAGGCCAATGCGTAAGAGATCATTTAATAGCTAGACTGGAAAAAGGCCTGTGTATTGCCTAGGTGGTCACCAGCCTTTCAGGGGTGGCCGCCCTGCCCGGCAGCCCTGGAAAGCTCTTGTGGGTTTTGGGATGCTCGCCGTCAAAGAGCATGCTCGGCAGCTGCCCCCAGTCCTGCAGGGAAGGGCCCCTTCCCGCCACAGCCACAGAGGAAGCCCCAGGAAGGAGAGCGTGCCTAATTAGTGACTAATGAACACAGGAAGGGACAGAAAATACTTGAGAAATTCCAACTGGGCTCTGACACTTGGTTTTCTTGGAGCCGTTAGACATTGCTGTTGAAAGTTGTTCTGATCTCACTTCGCAGGTTGGAGTGGGTGAGAGGAAGCACTGCTGAGGGGCCGATTTTATTCTGAAGCAAGTAGGAGTAGTTCCATCTTTCTCCTCACCTGCCCTTGTTGAATTTCCCAGGGCGACCCTGGGAGGCCTGGCTCCCACTCTGCCGTTGTGAGCACTGCAGGGCAGGCTGCCTGGGTCCAGTGGGGCGGCACCTTTTATTAGCTGTGTGACCCTGTGCACATTTCTTTACCTTTCGGAGCCTTTGTTTTCCAGTATGTAAAATGGGGATGATCGTTCTTTTATTCAACAGAAATGTAGTGAGCACCTACTATGTTATGTGCCAGGCACTGTACTGAATGTTTGGAAAACTGCAGTGAATAAAACAGGTACAAATACCTGTCTTCCTGGAGCTGTCATTCCAGTGGGGAGAGATGATAGATAAGATTATAGGTACAAACACCTGGCACACAGTAGGCCCTCTACAGATGCACATAACCCTTGTTCACAGGTGATGGTGATCGGGTGAGGAAGTGAACAGAAAAGTATTGCGTATACTATGAAGCCTGTCGCTGGAGAACAGAGTGGCAGGAAGAGGGGACTGTAGGCATTGAAAGTGGGGTAACCCAAGGTGTGGAGTAAGCAGGCACCTACATGCTCATCCTTAAGATCTCACTGGTCCCTCCCAGCACATTCACCAGCCTGGTTTATTTTTCTAAAGGCACAGTTTCAAAACCTCGAGTTGCTGTGCACACCCACCTGCTGCTTGTTCGTGTTCCCAGCGGACAATGCCGCCATTGTGTGGCCGAGGGGCCGTTCCCAGGCAAAGCCCGGGCGTTCACTGCACAGGTCTTGGGCCGGCCTTGCCCCTCTTCAGCCGGGAGGAACTAGGGGACTTCACTCCTGAGTGTTTCCCCGTTTGGATCCAGCCCTGCAATGCTAACTCATGTTCTTTCAGGATTTTTATTTTTGTGATAGTGACACTGTTGTGAAATTATGTTTGCTTTGTGCTTTGGTGACATGGGAAAGTGTCAGCTCCCCTCTTGGATCTATTAGCCCTGAATGACAAGTGGCCACTTTGTTCCCAGGGTTAGGACAAGGTGACACTGCATTGGCTATTGTGCAGTAAGCCTGGCCCTCTCTTGCTGCTTTTCCCACACTGCTGTGGCACTTGACCTTTGATGGCCGGTGGTTCCCGTGCGGGCCTCTCAGTAGTGGTGTGGCATCGTTAGGAGCCAGAGTTGCTTCTTTCAAACCCTGCATACTTGTCACTTGACATTTGGGAGAGTCATTTCATCCCTTGGAGCCTCTATTTCCTCATTTGTCAAACAAGGGAAACAAAACCTTCCTCATCAGTGAGTAGAGGACTAAAGGAATCCATTGTTTGCAAAGTGCTTACATTATATGTCATTGTCTTTGTGGGAATGGTCACCACAGCTCACATACTGAGCCGTTGCTGTATGCCAGGCCTTGTTAGACTACTGTTTCAGTTCAGTCTCACGTTAACCTGGACAGGCAGTTGATCCATTTCACAGATGAGGAAGCCGAGGCCCAGCTAGTTTAGGTAACTTGTCCAGGATAACTCTGCCAGGAAGTGGTTGAGGCATGTTTGGAACCTAAGCGGTCCTTGAGAAGGTGTCTTCAGTCACCACAGACATTGGGCCTGTGGTAGTAATTACCCTGCAGCGAACTGCAGCCAGAGCGGGACCCAGCACAGGCAGGTGCTCGGGCGGCGTCTGCTTCATGCGCCACAGTGGGTACGTGGCTCTGAGCAGTGCATCTTGACGTGATGTTCATGGGTAAAGTAGCAGTAAGGATGGTGCCGGGATGTGGAGCACCGTGGAAATCTGGGTTAAGGGTAAGCCCTGCCCTTTTCTCTAGTTACTTGCTCTGTGCGTGTATTGTATACGTGCGTCCCTTTGAAACAAAAGCGCACACGTGGGCAGGTATCAGGGTGTATCTCCGGTGGCTGCGTGGGTCAGTAGATCGCTGAAGATAACAAGGGAGGAAACCAGCAGTGGGTGCCTCCCTTCCCCCTGCTATTGACTGTCCTCTGGGTCCAGATAGAGATGTGTACTCCTTGGTATAAATAAGTTTGCATTAACCATATTACAAAACATGTGTCGGCAGGGAGAGCTGGTGGTACCATTCCACAGGTGTGCAGGTGGGGAACAGAGAAGTCAGGCACATCTCTGCACTCCCAGAGCCTGGCTTTCTAGCAGCCCTACCTGCCTGGAGACGAGCAGAGAACCAAAAGGCCTTCCCTGTTGAATCCGGAAGCGGCTCAAAGAAGTGCCTCCAAATCTGACTGCTTGGCTGTTCTCATTGACTCAAAAGTCCCATCGAGCCTCTTATGTGAACAGTACTTTCTCTTCCTTCCCACTCCATTTTAAAGGACACAGATATCTTTTAAGGAAGGCCCAGCGACTTGATAGCCTTAAGAGCATCCTTGTGTACATCAATACACCGTTATTCCTAGTGGTGTCTGGGAGCCAGCAGGGAAAACCAAAATTGGGTTAATTTAAAAAGCAGGGATCATGATAATCCACTTGGGAAAGATTCCCTATGGGAAAAAAAATATCTTTGGCTCTCAGAAGTGTACACTCTTAGCAACCTAGAATGACTTATTCCCCCAGAATTTAGATAGCCAAGAATTTGCTAATTAGAACGTGAATAAACATCATTTATTAACCCTGTGTGCCAGACACTTACAGGTATGTGCTCATTTAGTCCATAAAACAACCTTGTATATCACCGTGTTGCAGGTGAGAGACCCCAACCCTCAGCCAGAGCGTGACTCGCCTAGGACCACGCAGCTGCTGGGAGGCAGAGCCAGATCTCAGCCCTTGTCCTCCTCGCCAGCTCCTGAGACGGCAGGGACTCTGCCCTTGGGATTGCTGTGATGCGTGAGCAAACACAAACGACTGAAGTTACGCACTTGGAGACGGCAAAGGTGGGGTGGAAGGAGAGTCACTGACCTCCGGGGGATGCGTATGGTGGCAGCGAGGACCCTGGGAAGCACTGGACCCTTCTGAGAAACCAGGGAGCAGGGGAAAAGTGGGTTCCAGGCCTCCCCTCCCACCCTGTGAAGTTCAAAGCTCATGTGGACACACGGCTGCACCTGCAGGGCAGGCTCACACTCCTTGCTCCATGCTGGGGGTGCAAAAGCGAACGTGTTACCGGCTTTTCCCTTGATAACCAAGAGTGCATTTTGATTTTCTTAAAATTGTGAATGATTGGATCATTGTTCTTTGTGGTAATTCAGGTTCTGGGTGAACGCTCTGTGCTCTTGATGCAGTATTATTTTTGTGCTTCAGAACAGTCAGAACTAAATCATTCAACCATGTACTGCTCAGTCGTGGAAATATTATGTTGATGACGTGGCCAAAGTCTAGAGGGAGACATCTTGAACGGGGGCCAAACAGTAGCGCCCCCTTTACAGTTGATCTACCAGAAGGCACCATGGATGCTGAAGGACTGGTTCACGCTCACCTTCCTGGTGCTGTTTCCTTCTGAGACACATTTTACCGTACTCCTGGAACAGCATCCTACAGTCAGCGCTGCCTTGTGGACCCACCAGGCTGCCCGGCACACTGGGCTGGATTTATAGTCGAGTCATTAGAGCGCCAGCTTCTGGTGCATGTGTTTTGTGGCATGTTTCTTGGGCTCCTTGCTTAGAGTGCCACCCTTCCACACACCTCTCTCCCCCTACATGCTTCATTTGAAGGCTAAATTCAGTATAAACTTACTATGCTTGTTGGTTTAACAGTGTGCAATTATTACCAGTTTTCTTGTTACAACTAATCAGGTTCTTTATTTCCATGGATCTGTCAGAATTTTCCCCTTTGATTCCAGCCTGTGCACTGTGGAACGATGTGGCATTATAAGCACACAAATGATGGACACACTCCTTGAAATTCTGTCAGGGGAGTAAGTGAATCAAAACAAATGCACTCTGCAGCTGCCCCCACCTTCCTCCCCCTGCTTTCCCTTCAAGCCTCTGGCAGCAGCCTCTCTCCCACACCCAGGCTTCTGGAGCACCGAGTCTCCCCTTAGAAGGGGTGGGGAGACAGGTGAGCCCAGGGAGATGAAGGGGTCAGAGAGGGAAAGCAATAAGAAAGATGCCTCCGACATTAGTGTGGTTCGATGATCTGGAGCTGGGGGTGGGGATGGTGACTTTGTTCTTTCCTCCTATTGTGGTTCTTTGTGTTGTCCATTTCTACTGAAAGGTCACACATAGGTGGACTCAGGGTAAAGGAAAAGCAGCCCTTGAGGCCCCAGAAGTCGGGGGGGGAAGAAGCAGCTCTGGAGAAGTCGATTCTGAATGTCCGAGGCTTAGACAGGAAGCCCTGCATGCTTTAGTTGAGCCGTCGCTTAAAATCTTTCGCACATACCCAGCTCCATTTTTGCTGAGTTACGATCTGGAGGGAGTCTGTGTTCGATGCCTGGGGACATTGCAAGTTTATTTTCCAAGGGCTCCTTTGGAAGAGTGGTGTTCACTGCATGAGCTACTGAAACAGCAAGTGAAGGAGACGGGGCTGAATCATGTCAGTGCTTAGCGTGGCCTGTGGCTACTGGTTTTTCAAATAAATCTCATTGTGTTCTTGTGACTACTCACTTATTCAAAAAGTTGAGAGCTGGGGACAAGGGAGGGGAAGGGAAACTCCAGATAATTGATGATTCTTGTTGGTTGGGTCCTGATGAATGAGCTTGAGCCATGGAGTGATTTATTTTCTCAGTTCCTTGCCCTTTTCAGTCGATAAAGAGATTTGAGATCCCCGGTTGAGGATTCGCTGAGACACCACATTAGTTAAGTCTCAAATGTAATCAGTTTCCCAAGGATTTGCCCTTTTTCTTTCTGTTCAGTTCCACCCGGCAACCACTCACCAACCTCCTGCCTCAGGCCCCCTCGCTGTGAGGGCAGCAAAGATGGGTGAGATGTGGTCTCCGCCTGAATCTGGTGGTGAAGGTGAGAAGGTGGAGCAAGTCCTCAAGTTCTTGCAGTCTGTGGTGCAGCTCAGGCTGCGGACGGGACTCCATGAGGGACTGGCATTGGAACTGGGCCTTGCAAGGTGGCCCCAGGTGACTCCCCTCCAGAGGATGGGGAGGCGTGAGATCAGAGACTGGGGAATGTGAGCTGTGTCATTTTCCGGAGGGTCTTTGTCATTATTACCACCGCACACTTGGTATGCGTAGACATGTATCTCATTCAGTCCCTATTACACAGAGTGGCATGTGTTTTTTTGTTTGTTTGTTTGTTTGTTTTTTGGTAAAGAAGATGGATAGTAAATATTCGAGGCTTTGTGGACCCAAAGGTCTCTCAACTCTGCCATTGTAGCATGACCACAAATGAGTGTGACTGTCCCAATAGATCTTGGCTTATAAAACAGGTATCTTACGGGTTTGGCCCAGGCCCCCATTTGCCAGCCCCTGTTTTCTAATACACTGTCATACCTCGGTACTCGTTGGCTTCAGAGCTCATCAAACCCTGTACTAGTTGCATTTTGACAAGAAAAAGAATGTTTCAGCACTTGGGGTGCTCACTGGGGATTTGGTGCACTTGCTAGACCTTTTGAGTCATGAACGCTGCCCTGCAAGAGAAAATGCTTTATGACTCGTCACTTGCTCAGTGCTTGTTTGGTACTCATTGGTTTTGGCACTTGTCATGAGTTGTGGAATGACTTAACAATGAGTACCGAGGTACCGCTGTATTTGGTATAATCTCCAGCTTATGGAGGATAAAGCTGAGGTATAATCAAGGTTAACAGAAATTCATTTGCCCAGAACCAAGGGCCTGCTTGACTCGGGCCATTCTAAAGCCTATGTTCTTGACTTCCACATGTACTACCCCCTCTGCAAAGGGGTCAGAAATGCTCTGGGGAAGAGCAGAAGACAGTAAGTCTGCCTTGAATCTCTGTGTGACCTCTGACAATGTGAACTCAGTGGGAGGTGGGGAGGACGGATGATCTTCTGAGCAGGTGATCATTTGGGCGCTGGGAGATTAAGTTGGCAGGGGTGTGTGGGCAGGTTGAAGCTGAGAGAAGAAGAGCTCTTGTTTTAAGCAGCTTGAGGCAGAGAGGTTCTTTTCTTTGGCAGAGCCATTTCTGACCACTGTGGAACATTAAAAGTTCTCCCCGGCATACCAGGTACCTGCACGGCCTCACCATGGCTCGGTACAGCATGCTCCTGCTGGATTGCCCAGACACATAGAAGGCTGGTTCTAGAGACAGTGCATCTGTTTCAAAGTGCCCTTCATCACCTGAGAAGGGAATGAGTGGAGGCACCAGCATCATGTCCCACTCAGCAGTGTCCTTGTCCATGGCCCCTTCTCACCTCACCTGATGGTCTTGAGGCTGCTGGTGTTAAGCATCGGAATGCTTTCATGGTCCCTTGGACATAGCTGGTGGGAAAGTTCACAGGTCTTTCTAGATCCGGAGTCCACTGGCCCCCAGGTATTGACAGAACATTGTCAGTGTACTGTGTCTTCATTAGGGAGGGAGCCCTCTCTCTGTGTACCAGCCTGGCCAGTCTCTGGCCTGCCTTTGCTTTACAGTTGACCATAGTTTGTGATTCAGGTGGGGGATGCTCCAGACCCTTAAAATCATGCCGTGTGAAGGACAAGGGGAGCGAGTCCCTGGGGGTCGTTGGCATCCTGGAGGTTCAGGGTAGAGGCTGTGTCTGGTTTTGTTATGGCCCATTTATAACGCTGGTGGTAAATGTCTAATTTTTACTTTTATTTACTGAACACCTAGCATGCCCTATATCCTGTATCCTTTGTGTACACCAGCTCATTTCATCTTCTCTTAGCCCGATGATGCAGAGATGATTGTCCTCATACTGCAAACGAGGACACCTGGCCGAAGGGCACAGAGGTGATCGGCAGCCTGGCAGCTGCAATCTAGAGCGAGTCTGTGACTCCAAAGCCCTCCTCTTTACCCTCTGCTGCCTCTGCCTCCTGAGCCCCAGAGTGGGTCAGGCCAGGGAATTCCACGTGGCACCTCCTTGAGTTATCACGGCCACCTTCCATAGTAGGCCTCGCCGTGCCCATTTTACAGCTGAATACACTGAAACGCAGAAAAGTTGAGTGACTTACTCAAGGGCATTCAGATAAGAGAGAAAACTAGGTTTTTGAGTTTTCATTTTTTAGTGAGAACATAGCTGAAGAGAAGAGTGGGTAGAAGAGTGTGTCTTGAAAGGGAAGAATTGTCAGGATGGGCGGGGTAGGACAACATGGCGGCTGAACTACAACCCGGAAGAGATGGCTGATGTCAAACCAGGGTGTGGGCAGAACCACCAATGATATGTTGCCGCTTTGTTCGGAGGGGACCCATCCCCAGCCCCCACGAAGAAGGCCAACCAAAATAAAACCCCGCCATATTCCCTATTTGCTTGCGGCTTTTCTCTGCCCCACTGTGCGGACCGAGAAAGGTCGCCCGGGCGCACAAACCCCAATAAAGCTCTATACTGCCTAATTTTGTGGCTGATTGGCATTCCTCGGCAGAGCCTAAGAAAACCTTTCATGAATGGTTTGAGATGCGTTTATATTTTTATTAAGAGAAGTAGCCCTGTAGTGTCTAAGGCATTCCGCAGTCAGTCTGCCAACATGGGTTCAAATCCTGGCTCCTCCACTTACTTGTGACCTTGGACAAGTCACTTTACCTTTCTGTACTTCAGTTTCTCCTTGAAAAATAGACACAAATACTAGTATCTACACCACAGAATGAAGATTAAATGAGTTAATAGGTATAACATGTTTTTACCGTGTCCAGCATGTAGTAGGCATGATATGGCATGATAATTGAAAAGTAGATGGTAGTGATCTCATTTTAGAGAAGAGAAAACTTAGCCTCAGAATAGCTCCACTGAGGTCCCACTGATGCACAGAAGCAGACTGAGAACTAATATGCCTCTTGCTACAACAGGGACGTGGGCTCCGTCACTGACCGAAACAGCCCCCAGTCCCTGCCTTCGGGGAGCCTGAGGGAGTGGGACTCGGACACAGGTCTGCCTCTCTGCCTTTCAGTGTTTTCCTCCCTCCTTCTTGCCCTCTTAACCACTTCATTTAGTGACCATTGACGTTTCAGATCGGCCACTGTGATGACCAAGATGAAGATGGTGCTCCGTTTCCTTAGCTCTCTCAGTGCTTACAAAATTAAAAGTGGTCTTGCCTTATTAGATTTTTGATCTCTGCCAACTTGAGAGTCATGGCGGGAAAAGTAAAGTGAATTCAAGGCCGATCCGAGGCCTTGAAGTACGAACTAGGACCACGTGGCCATGTGCAGTGTGCCTGTGGGCCTCTGCAGTGGACGCCTGGGCTCTCAGGTGGGAGTGGGGTGGGCAGGGGTTATCCGGCCTCAGATCTTGGTGAAATAGAAAGTGCAGTTCTACCTTTGCATGTTGGGGGTGATACCTTCACATCCCAGGTGGAGCAGTCAGAGGTGCCCCCTGTCCAGTAGGGCTCTGCTCTGCAAGATCCTGAGGCCCTGGCCCACAGACCCCTTCTGGGAGTCCAGAGGGGCGGGGAGGGCCCCACTGTGTGAGATTACTTCAGAGGGGCGTGAGGTTCAGAAGAAAAGGATGGAGGGCAAGAGTCCAGGTGAGGGCAGGGCTTCCGCTGCTCCGCAGTCACATGAGGCCTCAGGCAGGCTGGCTAGGTCAGGGGAGATGCAATGACCACCTTCGTCATTTTGGCTTAGTATGTGAACTGCTGTTGGTACTAATACAGAGCCCAGGCGAGGTAGGATGGTTACTGTTTGGACAGTCATTTGTCCATGTCACTCTGGGGGCAAGAAAAGTGCTGATAAGCAGAGCCTGCAGGTTCTCACAAATTCATGCACGGAACTTAGCGTTCAAAACTGGGGAGGAGATTTTAAGTTTTGTTTGCATTTGGCTTATGTCAGTTAGGGGC
Organism: Phyllostomus discolor; assembly: GCF_004126475.2. NCBI lineage: Eukaryota > Metazoa > Chordata > Mammalia > Chiroptera > Phyllostomidae > Phyllostomus > Phyllostomus discolor. The sequence continues at coordinate 137,018,462 of NC_040908.2, forward strand.
AAAGTTTCCAACGAGAGTTTTCTCATGCTTTTTGGCCTGTTTGGAAGAACATATCTTTTGTGATGATGGTGAGGGTGACTGAGAGGAACAGGTCTGATACTGGGTTGGCCAAAAAGTCTGTTACGTTTTTTTCCATATGATAGCTCTAGTAGCGCTCAGTTGTCTTTAACTTCATTTAAAACAATTTTGTTAGATTGTATTGTGACAGCTGTCATATTAGTGTGCATTTAAAAAATTAATCAAAATTGGTGAATTTTTGTGCAGTCATTTTAATATTGAAAATGGAAGAAAATAGGCAACATTTTCAGTGTATTATGCTTTATTATTTCAAGAAAGGTAAAAATGCAACTGAAATACTAAAAAAGATTTGTGCAGTGGATTGAGAAGGTGTTGTGACTGATTGAACGTGCCGAAAGTGGTTTGCGAAGTTTTCTGGTACTATTAACATTTTGCCCATGTGATTCTTTGCTAAAGGACTGTCTTATGCATTGGAAGATGGTTAGCAGCACCCCTGGCCTCTACCCACTACAGGCCAATAGCGGGAGATAGCCAACATACTCAGAATATCCAAATCAATAAAGTTATTGGTGAAAATGAAAAATGTGTCTCTTGTTTTATGGAAAAAATGTAACAAACTTTTTGGCCAACCGTATCCACCAGGGGGTCTGCTCTCCTGATCTCACAGGTGACCCAGCCTCTGCCTTTCAGGGTGCAGTTTACACCAATGCTGTGGTTAAATATGTTGTAATTTGCTGGGTTTTGTTTACAGAATCCCAACAGTGAAAATGATGCCTGGCTTTTAAGTTAAACAGATTAAATTTGAGGTGATTGTAAGGCCATCAATAACTCCACTCACACAAGAGTCATTGAGGAGCTCTGTGTTTTCGTACTCGGCTTTTTTTTTTTTTTCCAAGGGAACCAGGCTCCTGAGAACTCGGTTAACTCAATAGCCCTTCTTACGCAGAAATGGCCCATTAAAAGATGCCTATTGGGTGGTAACCTCCCCATACGTTTTCTCAATAAAGAGAAAAAGATGGGAAGGGGCGGGGTGGTGGAGGCGGGGTGGGGGGACCTCTCTCTCACATTTAGAGCCTCAGCCTCTCAAGCAGGCTGGCGCGGACTGTTTAGTTCCGTGTCCCCTATCCCATTCAGGCCTCTGCGTGTTTTGAAGCTTTCTTTAGCTTTTCCCTGAGCCTTGACGGCGGATCTCTCAATAGGCGAAAGCCCAGCTATGGTTGCTGAATGCCCCCTCGGTACAATGCACTGAATGTTAATGGCACTGGCTGGCCCTGGACAGCCCACCAGTGGGATGGGGGTGGCTGCGCAGCCCAAGCAGCTGCCTCAGACTCAGATGGGGTCCGACTGGCTTCCTAAAGTTGCCTTTTTGCTCTTCTGCAGATCTACACGGACTGGGCCAATCATTATCTAGCCAAATCAGGCCACAAACGTCTCATCAAGGATCTCCAGCAAGATGTGACAGACGGCGTTCTTCTGGCTCAGATTATCCAGGTTGTGGGTAAGAGCAGATTTTATGCTGGGGATTGATGAGTTGCAGTGGAGGGAGACCCAGGAGGGCTCCAGTCAGGCAGGGGGAGGGGCACGCTGTAGTCTCTAAGAAAACTGCGGTATTTCTGCCACACATGTTGAGAATTTATCTGACTGTTCTGTGCTCAGGAGTGTGGCTACTGGCTCCTTTCTCCTGATAAGATCACCACGTAGCTGTCTTATCTTGATCCTTTGAAAAGAAAGACTGGCCAAGGCTGGAGGGAAGTGCTGGTGGTTTGGGGAGGGGCTCTCTGTCCTCCTCCTTACCTCCTGCTGCCTACCTTTCTGCCTCTCTAATTCTCTTTCGCCCCTTCTCTGTTGGCAGTTTTTGTGTGGGTGACTCTGGAAATATATATATTTTAAAGGTTTTAAATAAGCAACATGGGGTTGGTTTAGTCCTGCCAACCCTAGTTGGGTCTGAGAAATCGGAAGACGAGACTCTGGAGAGGGCCGGTTCTGGTTTTTCACACTAGGGGCGGGGAGTGGGGTGGTGGGATTTTTGGCCCTCGTCGGGGAGCAGAGGGTTCATCCAGGAAGGCACGTGGGTGGAGGCTGGGCACAGCTTTGCCGTGAGCCTTACAGAATGTGCCCCAGTGGTCCTGCCTGGTTGCTCAGGGCAGACCGAGGAGGCAGGAGGTCAATTATACGGCATTAGGCTGGTGGTTGTCGCTGGCAGCAACCAGTTTATGCCAAGAGATGCCAAGAGAGGAGGCACAGGGAAAGGACAGAAAGAAACACCAGCCCCTTGGGCACGTATTGCTGTGGAAAAGCCACTTATCCTTCAAGTGCGAGAAGTCGCCTCGTGCAGTGGTAGCTCTGCTCGCGTCTTTGGGGATTGTACCTGAACACACAGGCAGGTGGGCCCTCAGCTGAAACTTTGGGACTCTGGCTGCCACTCAAGGAGAAGGAAGCTTCCCTCTGTCCTGAGAGTGATTTCTTCAGGCTAGCTTCTGTTGGTCCTCCGTCTCCTCCTCTCCTCTTCCTTCCGTCCCTGTGTTCGTCTCCATTGCTGTAGACAAATGGCCACAAACTTAGCTTGAAACAGCGTCTACTCATTATCTTTCAGTTTCTGTGCGTCAGGAGAGCAGGTGTGACTTCGCTGGGCACCTGTGCAAGGCTGTAGTCAAGGTGTTGGCCAGGGTTGAGTTGTTATCTGGAGGCTTGAACAGGGAGGGGTCAAGTTCACACAGAGTGTTGGAGGAACTTATTTCCTTGCAGTTAAAGGCGGTGAGTCCTGGTTTCTTGCTGACTGTTGACTGTAGGCCCTTCTCAACTCCTACACGCCCCTCTCAGCTTCTTGCCACAGGGGTCTCTCAACACGGCCACTTTGACTGACTTCTTGTGTCAGCAAGAGAGAAAGTGTTTTGTGGGGAGAAGACCCTCATATAATGTAGCATCCCATTGCTTTTGCTATATTCTGTTTAGAAATAAGTCCTAGGTCCTGCCACACTCAACGGGAGGGTATTGTACAAGGGCTTAAACTTCAGTGAGAGGAGTCTCGGGGGTCTGTCACATTCCTCTGCTTCTGTTCCGTCCTCTTCCTCGTCGTCATCATCTCTCCTACAAAGTTTTTAAAAATATTTCTCTGAATTTTCTCTACATTTCTATGAAATAGACAGCATTCATCCCATTTTACAGATATAGAAACTGAGGCCCAGTGAGCCAGTAGTTCAGCATCACAGGACTAGGCATCAAGGGGAGTCTAAGCTGGGTGAGTCTGCTTCTCAAACTTCTGTTCTTTGCTTGGCTGTATTCTACCCCTCTGTCAATCCAGAGGCACTGAACTCGGTACAGGCCACTTCCTCCCTGCAGTCAGTTCCGGAACCAGTCATGGGGCCCTATCTGTGGCCAGCACTGTTCTCCTTGCTGGGGCAATGCACAAGGCTTGTCATCTTGGAAGGAGTAGCATCTTCAGGGCAAGGTCCTCATGGAAGAGGGGACTGCATCTGAACTGGGCTTGGACCTCTGTCTCAGCTGGGTCATGGACCAATCCTGCCCGAGCCTTGGGCTGTGCAGAGGGCTTCCAGCAGAAACCCTCTCCACTTTCAGCATGGGCAGCAAGACAGAGAGTGGGAAAGGATAGTTAGTGCCTTGCTCTCATCCCAGCTCCATCCCTCCCAGTGGTGAGACCTCTAGACACTCACTTAACCTCTGCTGCCTCTGTTTCCCCATATTTAAAATGGGCACAGCCATGCCTGCTTCTGAAATGCAAGGGAGATATCCTAGATAGCTTTAGTAGGCACTGCCTAGAAAGGTATGTGAAGAACGATGATAAGGCTTCAGTATCAGTGTCAGAGTGTGTCATGATAGATTAGTTATGTCTGTCATGGGCCAGAAGAGATGAATGTTAGCACGTACGTCATGAATATACTAAACATAATGCTATGGAAATGTAAGCTACCACACTTTTTATTGTTGCTCAGGAGGAAGTATCCCTGAACCTCTTCGGATGACATCAGTGTCCCTAGACAGTCACCCCTCCAGGCCTGGAGCTACTGGAGTCCAACTTCAGAGGCTCCAGTTAGTACCAGTGACCCAGGCTGCCTCTCAGGCCACCACGCTGCTTTCCCTCACCCTGCAGGAGAGGCTGGCTCTGGCCAGAGATTCCTAAGTAAGGCCAGATGTCAGCACGTGGACCCTGACTGCCGGGCCTACAGCCTGTGCTCTGGGAGTGGGGAACAGAGGCCCAGAGGATGGAGAGCTAAGAAGGCAGTTGAACACAGGCATCTTCTCTGTGTGTGACTTCTCCTCTAGATTGTCTATCAGCCAGTTGAGAAATTTAATCTTAGAATATCTTATGAACACAAATCTCTTGGTGAGGGAGGAGGAACAGTATTTTCTGATCAGGGTGCTACCTTTTTTCTTTTTTTTGAGAGATAGAGACATCAATTTGTTGATCCACTTATTTATGCATTCTTTTTTTTTTAAGATTTTATTTATTTATTTTTAGGGAGGGAAGGAAGGGGGGAGAGAGACAGACAGACAGACAGACAGAGACATCAATGTGCAGTTGCTGGGGGTTATGGCCTGCAACCCAGGAATGTACCCTGGCTGGGAATCGAACCTGGGACACTTTGGTTCCCAGCCCGCACTCAATCCACTGAGCTACGCCAGCCAGGGCTTTTTATGCATTCTTTAGTTGATTCTTGTACATGCCCTGACCATGATCGAACCCACAACCTTGGCATATTGGGATGATGCTCTAACCAGCTGAGCTACCTGGTCAGTGCAGGGTTCTGAATTTGTACTCTTTACTTTTGAGGTCCATGTTTTTCTCTGACATGTCCATTAAAATAAAATGGAAAAAGGTATACTTATACGTGTACATGTACTTAGTGTATACATGTTACGTATATATCTGTATCTATTTATCTATCTAATCTATCTATCTCTCTGTCTATCTAAAATTTTCCCAGGATTGGAGTCCTGGTACTCCATCTGTGCTGGACAGGATTCTAGTGGTTCTTTGCCTGGAGAGTTCCTCTCCACTCATGAAAAGTCAGTTTCTCTCTGATTCCTTTCCTAGCTTCTCCGGGCAGCTGGAGAGACACCCTCCTCTACCATCCCACCACCTGCTGGATTGGGCCAGGGTCTGAGTCATCTTCCTTCCTGGGTTCACAGCATTTAGCAAGGATTACCGATGAGAATTTTATCCACTGCATCCCCTGCTTCTGCAAGTCTGGATCAAATTTTTTCCAACAGGTGGCTTGGAGGTTTCCCCTTCTTGGGATTCAGCATTCTTCTGAACATTCTTCTGGAACTGTATGTCATACCCTCCTCCTTTCCTGGATTCCGCTGCAACTCTTAGCTCTAAGTTTTAGAAGGGACCTTTAAAAGCCCCAACCTGATGCATGAATTGCTTGTATGAAAGGTAGTCAGCAGATTGGTAAATACTTAATGTGATGGGCAGCTTACTACCTCCTCAGAAAACTAGATCTAACACAGAGAATTGGAATCCTTCAAAAGCTCTTCTTTTCTTAGGTCAAAATCTGCCCCCTTGGTGATATCTCCCTATAAGTATTAGTCTCTCCTCTAGGGCTACAAAACAACAGTAACAACAATCTAATTGGAGACAATGAGAGCATCAGAATAATTGAGGATGGTCATGGATTATAACCATAAAATAAAATAGGAATCTGTAAGTCATTACTGATAGATAAATAAATAGATACATTCACAGAGCAGAGAGGGCTCAGCGGTGCAGGAGAATGCTGAATGAGACATGTAGACGGAGTTGCAATCTTGATGGGAAAGATTAGTTCAGGCAAGAATTATTGATGGGTGCTGAAATCGAGGAAAGTTTGATGAGAAGCAGACTATTTGCATGGTCTCAGAGTGTCTCTTCCCTGATTGCTTATTAGTTCCAAGGGGGAAATGTAGTAACCCCGCCGGGGAGAATCCAGACATGACCAGCTGGTCAAAATGACATTACACGTGAGGGATGGCTGGATGTCACGTGCTTCCTGCTGTTGTAGCCGAGAGAACACAGCATCACTGATGGTGAATTTCAGTCAGGGATGGAAAACCTGAAACTAATCACGAGGAATCTCAGACAAACCCAAATTGTGGAATACTCTAGTAAAAAAAAATCCAAAACTGGCCTGCACGGTTCCAAAATGTCAGTGTTGTGAAAGACCGAGAAAGGCTGGGAGATTGTTCAAGACTAAAGAGACAGAACAGCTAAATGCACTGTGTGGTCTGGATTGGGGAATAAAATGCTACAAAGGATTCTCTGTACTATTTCTGTAACTTTCCCATAAGTTTGAAGTTATTTCAAAATAAAAAATTTAAAAGAACACATATAAATGAAGGCACATCAAACTTTGCAGGCAGGGAGGTTGTACCTTTAAAGGACAGCCTCTTTCTAGACCCAGGAGGAGTATCGGGCATAATGATTAAAAGACCTGTGATGCTGTGAAACCTGACCCATGATTGGGGTGGGGGTGGAGGAGATAGGGATCAAGGAGTTTATTGTACCTATAAGCCAAACTTCAGAGCAAGTGAGGTGGAGTTAGCTGGGTGAAGCAGTCAGGAGGGGCATTCCTGGTGGAGGAAATAGGGTGTAAAACAGTTGGAGCTTAGAGAGCCAGAGCGACAGCAAGGCAAAATCAGGCAGGGTCGCCAGGTACAAGAAAGTGAATTCTGGGCTTTAGCCTCAGAACAAAAAGCCAAGGGTTGGAAGAGCTGATTTTCAGGTTGGGGACTGACATGATCAGAGGTGACTTGAAGGAAAACCTTAAATGCTTTTCACAGACACTGCTCCTGAGTCCTCATCCATTCCAGACACCCCTGGAGGTGGGCTTCCTAGATAGTGGGATTGTTTGGGGCCATATTATTTCATTGTTGCCTTTTGCCTGGTAGGCAGAAATGGGCATTTGCTCCTGCCTTTTCGTGTCCTTCCTTTAGTGACTGAGGGTTGGATCTCTCTGTGCTCAACCTCTTATTAGTGTGATTATCTTCTTGAGTCATGAGCGGTCCAGACTCAGCAGTCGCCTGCCAGCCCACTACAGTACCAACTTCGTGAGTTATTAGAAAGGTTTACAAGGCCGGGATAAACAGCATGAATCGAGAGAGAGACACACACAGGCTCCGTCGTCCTGCTTACATTGCTGTCACTCAGGGAAGATGCCAGCAGGGATTGGAGTGAGGGAGGGGCAAACGGGTGGGAGAAATTGAAAAAAGAGGAGAGAGATAGAAGGAAGTAGGATGAACTAAAGGGATTGGAGAAGAGGAAGCTTAGACAGGAAGAGTTTCCTGTTGGAGATGAAGAGAACTGATAACTTGTTCTCTATCACCATTTGGGCTGCCTCTCAGCCCAACAGGGAAGTTCAAACACGCAGGAGTATATACCTTCATTCCCTTGATGACCTACTACCGCTGCATGACCTTGGGTAAGTCATCTACATTTCTGGGCAGCTCGTTTCTCTCCTCATGGGTAGGGCTGCCAGCTGTCCAGTGCACATGCATAGGTTCCCCATACAGACGCTTGGACTGGTGAAATGCTCGGAACTTACCAGACAGAGGAGGTCTTCGGAAAGTAATGAGCTTGATGCCATTCATCGTATTTTAAAAGTGTGTGCTAATGGCCCTGACCAATGTGGCTCAGTTGGTTGGGCATCGTTCTACAAAGCGAAAGGTCACTGGTTTGATTCCCAGTGAGGGCATATGCCTGGGTTATGGGTTCAATCCCCAGGTGGGGCAGTATAAGAGACAACCAATTGATGTTCTCTCTCACAACGATGTTTCTCTTCCTCTCTTTCTCCCTCTCTTGCCCTCTCTAAAAATAAATCATGTCTTTAAGAAAGTTAAAAGTACACTAATGCCTTCCAGCTACTAACTTGTTACCTTGTGTGCAGATAAGTTACTGCATTAATGGGCTAAGAATGTATTGAACTGGGATAAATAAGTTACTGTTTATTAGGGATAATTTAGGAATGCTGATCGTAATCACAGTTGAGGACTGTGATTGCCTCTGCACATGGCTTTCTGCTTTGGGGCTGTAGCCAAAGACCCCGTACAAGACTTAATTAATTTGGCTCTGAAAATCAAGCTCTTCTTTCTTCTTACTAACAGAATCAGAACTGCTATTATCATTGTAAGTATTTGTGACAACCATAGACATACTTGAGAATTTAAATAAGTATTTAAATTACATGAAATTGCAAACTAGGAGGTCTACGACTCACTTTGCATTTTATTAAGCATTTATTTTGAGTTTGGTCTTAGTCATGTGATTTATCTCTTCCCATATAGCCTTTAGCATGGTCATGAACAGGCTGCATTCCAGAGTTTGTTTTGAATGTTGTCAATGGCAGAATTAGGCCAACAGGAGTCTCTATCATTGGAATTCAGGGAGCATATGACTGTGGTTGAGGTGACAGGCCATGGGAAGGATTTAGAGGAGCCATTAGGCCAAGCCCTTTCGTTTCATTTATCCAGATGAATTATGACGAATCTTTAACATTATTTCTTAAGATTACAATTATCTATCCTTCACCTTAATGATCACTAATGACTTAATGCTGAATTGGGTATTGATCGGAATTCAATGACTTATGGCTTCGGCCATCATAAGTATCCAGTTGGAAGATACCTTGAGTGTCATTGACACCCCAAAGCCTCACATCTGTTCTCCATGTGCTACACCAAAATCCAAGGTCAGAGTGCAGGCCTGCCACTATAGAGGAGTGCCATTCATCAAAGGTCATTTTTTAAAAATCTTCCATACTTACATCTGTATTTATAAGTGAAAGCACAAAACAGGCAGTAACGCTTCATTCTTTGAATTGGTCAGAGAGCACCTTCCTTAGCTCCACTCAGCACGCATCGATGGAGCGGCTACTGTGTATCAGGCACTGTCCTAAGCTCTGGTACAAGTGGGAAACAAAGCAGATACAAGTCCTTGTTCTTGGGGAGTTTATCTGCTAGTGTTACATTCTGCTAATCGTATTTTCTGGTGAACTAAGGAACACATACCCGTTCATCTGAATCCCATTCATCGGGCATCGTTTACTATTTTCTGGTGCACTGAGGAACAAATATCCATTC